>NC_142805.1:6347012-6652863 GCF_049724085.1 Artemia sp. Qi Xiang Cuo
CAACTGTTGTATATTGCACAAATATATTTTACAGTTGTTATGTTATAGGCGGGTACAGTTCTGTGAGACTTAATTCGTGTTTTTTCGTGTGATTAGACTAGTATACTTATGTTATTAGCTGATCGCCAGAAACGCCTTTATTTTTCACATTAAAAATTTATTTCACACGTCTGTGGTGGTAACAAGAGGAAGGAAGTCACACCTTACCTACCATATGCTACCTAAAATTTCTACCTTCCAGATACTTGTAAAATATACCAATTCTTTGGAAAATATATAAAATAAATGTTTCTTTGGAGGATTTGACTAAACTGAGCTTCATAAATCAGTGATTTGCTCTTAAGATAAATGCTTGGTTGCTTTTACTACTCTTGATTAACTCTTCGGGTGCTAGTTAACCTATTTGAAGAAACTGCGTTATAGTACATATAATTTGTGGTGCAGCATTTTTTTTGAATAAATTGTTTTCCAACCAGAATTTTGAATTATTGTATAAGGAAAGAAATCAAGAATTCAAACTATTATATGAATAATGCCTCAAATTGGCTTGTATAAATTAAGTTCCGAGTTAAGAGTCATTAAGATTAATTTTATAATAACTATATAAGGTTAAAAACGTTAAAAGCTGAATTCTGTACCAGATAAAAAAAGGGCTAAAAATATTAGACTTGGTGTATTTTTAAGTTAATTTTATGTTATTTTAGCTCTCCCTGTTGCAACGTTCTATGATAATGATGTGAGCAAACAAGGTCGTGGATTACTTACTGTGCCAGGCAATGCTACAATACGTCTAAAAAAAAATGAATTTGAATTGTCAATATGAAATGCCAAGTCACATTCACGTATTTGCAGAAAATGATGTGGCAAAACAGGAGGTGTCTCATACTGGAGAAAAACCTGTCGAATCTGATAATTGTGAGGGAAAATCTCTCAATAAAGACCACCTATATAATTGTCGAAACACTTTTACTGGGAATTCAGGTACCAATTTGACTCATCGTCAAAGATCTCATGCCGGAAAAAAACTTTTCGAATATAATATCTGTGAAAAAAAATTCAGCAGAAAGCATTACCTGTCTAATCACCAAAGAACTCATACTGGAGAAGAACTATTCAAATGTGATATATGTGAGAAAACATTCCTAAAAAAATTCAACTTATCTATTCACCAAAAACTCATGCTGGAGAAAAACCTTTCGAATGTGATATATGCAAGAAACATTTTACGTCAAAGGACGGTTTATTTCGTCATAAAAAAAACTCATACTGGTGAAAAACCTTTTGAATGTGATATCTGTGAGAAAACATTCCGCGAAAAAACCAACCTATCTATTCATCAAAGAACTCATACTGAGGAAAAACCTTTCGAGTGTGATGTATGTAAGAAATGTTTTTCTTCAACTTCAGGTTTATCTCATCATCAAAGATATCATACGGGAGACAAAACTTTCATATGTGATGTTTGTAACAAATGTTTTATTTCAAATTCAAATTTGTCACTTCACCAAATAACTCATACTGGAGAAAAACTTTTTGAATGGGATATATGTAAAAAATGTTTTACTTCACGTTCCAATTTATCTGTTCATCAAATATTTCACAATGGAGAAAAACCTTTTGAATGCAGTACATGTGGAAAAACATTCCACAGTAAACATCACCTATCTTATGTGTAAGGCTAAAATACTTATGTGTAAGGCTAACTGTGTAAGGCTAAAAATGTCGAAAGCTAAATTGTGTACTAAATAAAAAAAAGGGTTAAAAAAAAATACAAGTTTTGTTGATTTATTTTGAGCAAATTTTTTTTTTTTTTTATATATCCCTATTGTAAAGCTGCATAATAATGATGTCAGCAAAGAAGGACCTGAGTTACCGAGTCAACCAGGTTTTGCAAGCATATGGTTAAAAAATGAAGTGGATTTGGATTGTCAAAATGAGATGCCAAGTCATATTTTTGGATTTGCTGAAAATGATGTGATGAAACAAGAAGTATCTCATACTATAAAAATTCCTTTTGAGTGTGATGTATGTGAAAAACAGTTTACTACAAGTGTTGAGGTATCTACTCATCAAAGAACTCATACTGGAGAACAACCGTTTGAATGTGATATATGTGAGAAAAGATTCCGCCGAAAAGCCAGTCTATTTATTCATCAAAGAAATCATACTGGAGAACAACCGTTTGAATGTGATACTTGTAAGAAACGTTTTAATCAGAGTTCAGGTTTGTCTTATCATAAAATAACTCATACTGGAGAGAAACCTTTCGAATGTGATATATGTAAGAAATGTTTCACTTACAGATCCCATTGATCTATTGATCAAAGAAATCATACGGGAGCAACACCTTTCAAGTTTGATCTTTGTAAAAAATGTTTTGCTCACAGATCCCGTTTATCTGTTAATCAAAGAACTCATACGGGAGAAACACCTTTCGAGTGTGATATTTGTAAGAAAAGTTTTACTATAAGTACCACTTTATCTATTCATCAAAGAACTCATACGGGAGAAAAACCTTTCAAATGTGATGTATGTGAGAAACATTTTACTAGAAGTGCCACTTTATCTTTTCATCAAAGAACTCATACGGTAGAAAAACTTTTCCAATGTGATATTTGTAAGAAATGTTGTACTTATAGTTCCCATTTATTTCGTCATCAAAGAACTCATACGGGAAATAAACCTTTTGAATGTGATATTTGTAAGAAATGTTTTACTTCACGCTCCGATTTATCTATTCATCGAAGAACTCATACGGGAGAAAAACCTTTTGAATGTGATATTTGTAAGAAATGTTTTATTTCACGTTCAGATTTATCTATTCGTCGAAGAACTCATACTGGAGAAAAACCATTCGAATGTGACAAATGTAATAAACGGTTTACTGCAAGTACCAGTTTGTCTCGTCATCAAAGAACTCATACCGGAAGAAAACCTATTGAATGTTATATATGTGAGAAAACA
Source organism: Artemia sp. Qi Xiang Cuo (assembly GCF_049724085.1). Taxonomy (NCBI): domain Eukaryota; kingdom Metazoa; phylum Arthropoda; class Branchiopoda; order Anostraca; family Artemiidae; genus Artemia; species Artemia sp. Qi Xiang Cuo. The sequence goes on from NC_142805.1 coordinate 6,349,977, forward strand.
TTCTACCGAAAAGCCGACCTACTTATTCATCAAAGAAATCATACTGGAGAAAAACCATTCAAATGTGGTATATGTAAGAAAGGTTATCTTTCAAGTTCTTGGCTATCTCATCATCTAAAAAGTCATACTGAGTGAAAAGCCTTTGTATGAGTCAGTGTGTAAGAGTGTTATATGTTTATTAAAAGCTTCATGTTAAAATTTATCAAAGAATTTGTGTTAAGAGAAAATCTCCTGTTGTATGTAATTTTGTGTTCACAGGGAACCTTTTGACATCAATTCTTTCTTGAAAAGCACATTGGATATATTTTCATCCCTAAGTGAAATTACTAGTAATATGAGCAAAAAAGACTGGTATGCTCTTCTGATAGCAACTGCTAACTATTTCCTGTAATGCACTTATTAGCGAAAAAACTTTATAAGATAATAGCTCAGCATATGAAACTTATCCATCTGAGTCCGAATTATAGCTAGAAAAAACATTCATACATTTCCTTCCCCCTCCACACTCAAAACGTAAGTCGCATGGTCTATTTCCCGCAAATGAAATATTTACGTACATGACCTTGAAGCTAATGCCTAAGTGAAATTACTAATAATATGAACAAAAAAGACTCGAATGTTCTTCTAATAGCAACAGCTAACTATTTTGTGTAATGTACTTATTAACAAGAAAATTTTAAAAGATACTAGCTCAGCATATCAAATTTTTCCATCTGAGTCTGAATTATAGATAGAAGAAACGTTTAAAAATTATAGAGCTAGAAGAATTAATTATAGAGCATAGAAGAAGCATTCAAACATTTCCCACCACAGCCACAAATTAAATCACAAGGTCTATTTCCCGCACATGGACAATTTTTTGTACAGCCCTTGCACGAGCAGTACTCAGGGGCTACACCATATGGGAATGCCTTAAGGGTGGACACAACTGGTCTAACCTCACCATCCGGAAATGTCCAGCCAAACTGTAGGGGATCTAGAAACTGCGGCTTTGGTCGGTTCGCTTGTACAAAAATGTCCAACTGGAGGTAAACGAGCTTAGCACTCAAAGGCAGCGTTAAATGGTGGCAAAATTTAAGCTCCCGCTTTCGAGGGTATAAATGTACTCGCAAGTCATCAAGAGAGGTAAAGAGGTGTGGATCTTTACCTTATGCGGCGATGATGACTTTTTTTGCAAATACAAAGAAAACTTTCTTGCACAGAAGGATCGATCTTTGACCTCTATCTCTTTCACAAGCAAAGCAATCTGTTCCTGCAGTCCCCATTTCTCGACAGCCTTAGCCACCACTCTTTTTCCTTTAGAGAACATAAAACCAACTGTATCACAGCCCGAAAGCGTATGAAGAAGGCAGATTGATAAAACTAGATGGTTTGGAAAATTCCTGCAAAGTTGGTGTATAGGCACTGAATATTCACGGAATCGCACAAAAACTTTCCGCTTTTCACTATTTGATTGGTATCCAAGGAATAGCTTATAATGATACAGCAAAATGACAACAATATCTGTGTCATTCGCATCGACATACACAATATCGATACCCCTCTTCAAACAGTCCAACGTGTGCAACACAACTGTAGTATCCGCCTCTTCGTGGGTAAAAATCAAACGCTGTTCAATGTTTGTATCAATACTTCCACTTCTGCTGAGCATCACTACTCTCATCCGGTCTTGAAAGCCTCCAGAGAGGTAGACAGTTAAACCTGCTTGAAGCACATGGACTAAGTTTTCGAATTCGTCAAATCAAGTTCAATCAGTTTTGCCTTTGCCTTGGAATTTTATAGTATCGAGTTTCAATCATCTAGCTTTGAGTGTTTACCTAGAGATACTGCAAATTTGTATGGAGATCCTCGCTGCTCGTGGCAACCACCACAGTCCTTCAAGCAGATCATATTGCCTTCTTTGTCACAATATCCAAATATTCCATCATATCTATCTGCAAGGACATGCAGTTCTTTAATGTCACCGTTAAAAGACACAAGAGTAGAAAATGTTCGTTTTCCGTAGCTCTCAATGGTTTCCGATTCAGTTGGAATCGGAAACCCAATTGGCACCCATTTGTCGACTATATAACGTCAATTTTCGTATTTAGCATGGTCGATTACATCAGAATGCTTTCTCAAACCTTCTGCTGCTTGCTGATCACCCAAAACCTTGAATATCAACATTTTTCTTGTGTGGCTTCCTGACTAAAGTGTACTCGATATCCTCTGAAATGATATCCTACGCTAAGTCTGGGAGAATGGCTTACGAGAGGTACCTGGAAAGCTTAGGAGCTAGAAAAGCCGATGAGGAAAAAGCAGAAGAGAAAAAAACAGTTCGAAAAAGAAGAGGGTCTGGCGTTGACCAAGAGGTTTGACAAAGATAAGGAATCCATATATGCTTTGGAAAAAAAATGAGGAAAATAAAGCACAGCTTTCGATTCATGTAAATTTTTTTGGCTCTCTTCTCGAAGAAGCTACTAGAAAGCTGGAAGTAACGTTTAAATCAAACAACTTGATTGAGGTACAAGTTGCCATAACTGTGCTAGATAGTCTGAAAGTCCAGCGTGATAAGGATTTGAAAGCAGCCTCGGACAAAGTTCAGTCGACACTAAGCAAAAGGAAACAGAACCTCCTCTCAGAGGTGTAAAAAAAATCCCCAAGAACGGACCTTAATAAACTACTGCCACTCCTATTGTTTTTAGTGATCGTTTAATGTTTTTTGATGTGTGAACCATTGTATTTGAAATATTTGCAAGTTACATAAATGATACAGCATAAATTTTAATGGCGACTTTGTCCAGGTGTAATGTTTAGATGTTTTAATTGGCTGCTAACGACTGTTAAGTATTATAATTGAATGGGTTGTGGCTTTGAGCTTATCTAACAGAAGGAAAACATCTACCCAGTCATGGCTCAACTTTAAAGCGGGCGTATGGACTTTCTGTTTATTCTTTTACCAAATCCTCCATAACTGAATTTGTAATATCTAATTTATTATTACCTTTTAGCGTCGCGGAGGGTAAAAGGAGGTGCAGCCACTTAGTCAATTAAGATTGATGAGTAAGGTGGAAAAGAAGCTGTACGGCTATAGAATTTTATTTAAAAAAATATATATCAACTTGTCATTCACATAACACTAACACAGCCACTTTCCAGCAATTTGCCACTAACTACTACGTTAGGAATCAGCGCATCATTTTTCACACGATTTGATGCCCCAGAGACAAATATGAGGTATTGAGAATACATGCGCAAGAACAAAGAAGCATCTGAACGTCAGCTAAAATTCCTTGAAACGCAAAAACTGGCCAAGTGGTCCTTGAGATGATTTTTTAACATAAAGTTGAAACAAAATTTTTTTTGGTTGCAGAGTACTAAGTTAGTGTTATTCTGTTTTATAAGACTTGGTGGAGCAAAATCCGAATATTCGACCTGGGGGTGTGAAATCGTGAAAGGGGGAAGTAAATGATGGGGGAAAAAGAACTACAGGTCCGGATATCTACTTTCAAGATGCCTGAAACTGTATTCCATACAGGTAAGGTAATTGCAAACCAAGGTTTTACAGTAGCTTAAAGACTTGGTCATTATTGGACTGCTCGAGAAGCTGCTATGGTAAAAAAAACAATGGGCCTGCTCGAGCAGCTGCTATGGTAAAAAGAATATAGTAAAATAGACTGTTAAGACAGCAGTGACAAGCCAGTCCTAATCAGCTGCTTGACAAAACAAGTTAGGTTTCTTTCATGTCAACCGGAAGGTCACTACAAGTACTGTTCTTTGGTCTGCCAACCTGGTTACTGAAATGCCGTCCCGATCTGGTCCCTATTTCGGTCTGAGGAAGGTCCCTAAGTCCCTAATATTGGACGTTGTACGACCCCTGTTGGAGGACGTTGTAGGAGCGACATTAAAACTTAAAACGAACAGAAATTATTCCATATATGAAAGGGGATGTGCCCTCCTCAACGCCTCGCTCTTTACGCTAAAGTTTTTATTGTTTAAAAAAAAGAGTTGTGAGAAAGTCAAACTTTAGCGTAAAGAGCGAGGCGTTGAGGAGGGCACGGCCCCTTTCATATACGGAATAATTTCTGTTCGTTTTAAGTTTTAATGTCGCTCCTTACTTTCAGTTTAAAAACTTGTTTTTTTTAATTTAAAGGCTGCGAAAGCGGGGGGTTTGGGGGGTGGCAGCCCCCCAACAGTAACACCTAATCCCTGTACGTTTTAAGGTTCAAACTTTTGACTCAGCCTCTTTAACTCTTTAGAAAACGTAGTTTTTGTCAAATAATCTTTACAAAGAGGGCAAACGTACCGCCCTTCATGATCAACTATCTTTTTGTCAAACATCTTTTGCCTGCTCAGGATTGGAAGGCAATGCACCCTAAGCTGAATCCATCGACATAAAATCATAGCCGTTAAATTAAATTTAAAATAAACTTCCTCTCCAAAACTAGGTTTAGCCTGATTATAATGTTTCAATGTTATAGAATTTACAACCAGCCCTTGCCAATTCTGAATTTTTGACCCTTTAGATAAATTGTACCTGGCTTTCTAAATCTGTGGTAAATCACTGGAACCAAGACCATCATTCTATAAGTAGAACATTCCCATATAATGTATATTATATATATATATATATATATATATATATATATATATATATATATATATATATATATATATATATATATATATATATATATAATATACATTATATGGGAATGTCTTACTTATTGAATGATTGGCTTGATATATATATATATATATATATTTATATATATATATATATATATATATATATATATATATATATATATATATATATATATATATATATATATATATATATATATATATATATATATATATATATATATATATATATATATATATATATATATATATATATATATATATATATATATATATATATATATATATATATATATATATATATATATATATATATATATATATATATATTATAGGTGTTTATTATTGTTGAGAAAAAAGGGTGCAAGTTTGATCTTGGGAGTCGAATGATATGATGTTGTCAGACAGTATTCTTCTGGCTGTAAAGATTCATCAACGTTTTGTCGTGACGAGGGGGAGAGGCTAGGGTCCCCAAAGACGTGTTTTCCTTAATCAATTTGAATCTTGCAGCCTTTAGTCATTGGGTCAAAAGACTCATGCTCAGAAAGTTAATCAAAGGATTGGCTCATTTCAGTTTTGTTTCTCCTCTAACAAATAAGGCTATAAAGAAGTTGTCAAATTTTTGATTGTTCTTAAAATTTAGGCTAAGGGGGTCTCAATGCCGAAGAAAAATGCCAAAAAAAATGTATTGCTTCCCTGCGATATTCTTCCCCTCGAAAGAAGTCGTTATTCCCTAAGGAAGTTTAGATATTCCGATTATTTGAAAAATTGTTGAACATCATTACGCGGCGCAAATAATCCACAATTGTAATTGCGTACCGTATTTTTGGCGTGTGTCAATTGTTGAACTTGCCACGATTGACTAATTAATTAAGAAATAACAGAATCAGGAAGGAGTACACCCGGTAAAATGAGGGGGTACGAAATAAACAAGGAAGATATAATATATGAAAAAACAAGACGAACTCACCTCTCAGATGCTGTGCAAAATGAAAGGGAGTTGCGGGTAAGAGAAAATACGGATAGAGAACGAACAGATTCAGAAAATACAAGTAATAATGACAGAAGGAATCAAATTAGTCCGAATAGAAGATGCAGTGTGGAATCGAGATCCAGCAGGGCCTCACGAAAACTAGTCATGTAGATATGACACAATATTTATTATATTACATGAAAGAAAGAAAGAGACAATAGCGAGAGGAAAGAAAGAGGAGGCTGATAGAATATCCAGAGAAAGAAAAGAGGAGAATGATAAAATAGCTTGAGAGAAGAAAAGAGAGTTCACCAAGAGTTTAAAAGAACCATAATAGGCCTAATAGAAGCCCGCTGGGGAATCCCAGGAATCGATATTTTGTCACAACTAACTTCTTGGCTATCGGATAGCCACAACAAATTGTCTAAGAATCAATTGCGAGAAAATGAAAATTACCATACATTAAATGCTAAAACGGAAAAACCTGCTACTTCGTTGACAAGGTAGGGAGGTGGACCGGCCCAAAAAAAAAAATAGAAGGCTGAGCCATCCTGTCGAAAAAACGAAATGTTTGTTACTTCAGTTCGAAATGTTGATAATCCGGAAAAGTGGGATGTGGAATTGGCTAAGTAACAAAATATTGAAAGTAAAACGTACCAAATTGATCTTTCGGAAGATTTTCAGAAAACAGAAAACTTCAGAAAAGTTATACCGAATATGAAACACTAACAAATACATGCCAAAATGAAGCCCTGATTGCACCAGAGAAAAGTGAGACGAAATTTATTTTATGCGCTTTTCCTCGTAAGGTTCGAGAAATTTTACTACAATGTGAAAAACCAAATGTCGGAATTCAATCCCATTTGATAACAAAATATTTGTTTCTGCAGTAAAAGTTAAGAAAACTAAAAGAGAGAAAAAAGATGGAAAAGCGGAACTACGATAAAGAAAGGCAGTCAAAGATGATGGACACTGGAGTCCAATTTAGATTTCATGACGATTTATTTAATACTATACAATGTCAGAATATAATCTATGGCACAAAGATACAAATTTCATACTTAAAAGAGAAAATAGACTAAGATCAGAAGAAAACACTAATAAATTAACTCCACTAAAAATTAAAACAATTTTAGCAAGCAAATTAGAATTTTTTCTAAAGAAGGTAGTAAATATCTAGTAGAAATTTGGAAAAGAATTTTATAGAGCGTATTAGTTTGCTCCAAATGCTGAAAGAAATATAATAAGAGCAAGAAATAGCACTCATTCAAACAGATGTTACACTCAGAGTAATTAGGGAAGAAAGCATTCAATTTAATGAATTATTTTTAGTAGGGTGCATAATGGGCACAGTATGTGTAAGTCTATTTACACTTATAACAGTTTGGATTATTTATCAAAAGAGTAAAATGCAAAATGTCAGACGGGAAGTAACCGAATTACAAGAATTAACGATAACGCCAAGGCAATTGCAAATGATCCAAGAATATGCAGAATACGCAGGAATTACGCGTTAAGTTTCAACACTTTCAAAATGATTTTTTTTAGTGTTTATATATGATTGATATATGGAATATTTATTACAGATGAGAAATTGGACAATAATTTGCGTTTTTAAGCTTCTCCAGCTTATTGCGGCCGAGTATAGGGTTATAAAAGGAGTATCGTTTCGCAGAATGAATACAGTCAAACCCATGGAAGGCTACTGGCAAGTCGCGATTAGGTTTGATGCTTCAGACTTACATACCCTCCAGAGCCAAGTAACGATATTTGCAAATAATCTGGAAATGACAAGAAGAGAATTAGAAAAAACTTTTAACCCGCCTCCTTTCACACCTCCGCAGGTAATAGAAAAAGAAATAAAAGTATCATTATTTCAAACGCAGGCAACTTTGTTGTTCAAAGTACTGAACAACCAAATCAATGGGGTTTTAGAAGATATAAAAAGAATGATAATGACGCTTCAAAAACAAAAACAAAACAAAAACGAGCCAGACAATACATTGACCAGAAAGAAAAGAAGCTTAATCGGTATTGTAGGAGAAATCTCAGATTATACGAGTATATTCGGTACGTTATCTGAGACTACGTGGAAGAAATCTGAAAAACAAATAGTAAACGTCTAAGTAGAAAATAAAAATCTTCTACACTTTTTAAACAAACAACTAACAAACTTGGGACACCACGAAGCAAGTATATCCAAAATCGAAGAAAAAGTTAATCAAACAATCAACACGCTTTTTATTTTTAAAAAGGAGATAACCAATGCAGTATTCATAACTCTTAAACGAATAATATGAAACCATAGTTAAATAATAGAAGACATAAATCTTCAGATGGCTCTACAGTTATTATCTAGTGCCATCATGGAAATATCTCATGAATTTAATCAATTGGATTTAGAGTTTCAAACCCATTTGGCAAAAGATTTATCAGCATGACTACTACGGCCAGGTCAACTAATCAAGGTACTCAAAACCGTAGAGAACCATTTGCCTTATCAATTGAGATTAGGACTAGAACCAAATTTCAAGACTATCCATTACTTTTATAGCATGGCGGAAAATTATTTGCAGATTAATCATGGGAAGTTATAGATATTTTTAAAGGTATCTCTAGATAAAAACGAAGAATACCCACTGTTTATAATAGATACTTTCCCTTCAAGATTGACAAACGCCGCAAGATGGATTAAGATAAATAATTTGCCCCCATATATAGCCATTTCCAACTTAAAATATAGGATACCAGAGCAACAGGAAATAATCAAATGTCAAAACGATAAACTTCCCTTTTGCATCTTAGGAACTATATCGCATCTACGCGCAAGGAAAATCTGTGCTATTAAAATTTGGGAGGAGGTGGATCACTCAAATCCCCTACCAAAAGAATGTGATGTTGATATAGTAAGCACAATTAATCTGGAGCTTTGGAAAAAAATTAGTGAAAATGATTTCATAGTCAGCGTTCCACAACCCTATATGGCACAGTTGAGATGCAAAAATTCTTCTGGGTTGAAGAATACAAGAGATATACGAATAGAAGGGATGGGGCTGGTTAATATTCCCCCATCCTGTCGTTTAACGACAAGAGAGACAATTATATCATCTCCAATGATGGACATTGCGGAGATAAATATGGACAAATGGGGTATAAAACCGATACCAAACATAAATCTTTTTTAAGCAACAAATGGGGAACAAAATAATGAAAAAATTAACAAAGTACAAAAGATGTTAAAGAAATTAAATGATATCTGCATACCGGAAAAAATAAAAGGAGAAACACCCAGATTTCTGACAACCCTGGAAAATCTCAATAAAAATCTGGATATAAATTATCCCATTTTCCAAACAGAAATAGAAAGAACCACTTACTATAAAGGCTTATTAGCCTATACTTGGGGGTATTTCATAACTACTATCGTGGTTCTGGGATTGTTTATATGGGGTCTTAAATTTTGGTATAATATGAAACATCATACCCTCGGGGGGAAGGATATAAGAAACCCTGTCTGCGCAAAACCATAATCTATCGTTAAAAAAGAAAAGAAAAAAAGAAGCTTATCTACAACCGCAGACAATTCGATTGGCACTATGATTTCATGAATATGAAAGTAAAAGAGAAATCTATGATTGATATTTTTATTACTGTGTCAGCAATAATACTTGTTACTAATGTAAATAAATTCGCAATTCGAGTGTTTACTGATGCAAAAAAAGTATTTATACCAATTTTTAATTTGCTTTGCGAAAAATCGACGTTAAAAAAAAAAAAAAATGCTTGATGCTTTGAAGTATTTTTGTTACTTAACATAATTGTGTAAGATATTACACAATGCTTATATATATATATATATATATATATATATATATACTATGTTTTTATCAACTTTAAGTTTTAACTAGTGATTTAATGTTTATGTAAATGTTTGACCTCGAGTCAATGTATTAAAAATTTTTATTGTAAAATAATCTGTTTAGTATCAAGTTTGAAAGAATAATTCAGCAAGGAACGTAATGCTTAAATTTAATCGGGATATTATTTTTGGTGCGATTAAAAAAAAAGTGGAGAAAGTAATTAAAAGTAATCAACTTTCGAATACATTGATATACACGAAAATTGAGTGTTTCATTCTACTATGTACGTAAAAATATATGCTTTATATGTATACTAATGTGGATATTTATTTTAGATACAGCATTAGCCATTTTTTTTAGAAATCAAATTTTTCGTAGCATCTTTTTGGATCCATTTTTCCTTCAATTATATTTTGACAAATTTTTGCGAAGTAGGAAATTTCAAAGCCAGTTCAATTAGATCCAGATACTAACATCTCATACCATCATAAACCAATCCATACTTGATCAACTGATATTTAGAAACTACAGACTTTACTACAAAATCATCAAAAGTGAGAAAAAATCAGAACTTAATTTAGGCCTAGACATTGTGCTACATAGCCCAAATGGCTTATGTTATTGAAATATGTGAAAATACTTTGTGCTGAAATAAATATGTGAAATTTTAAAATCAATAATGCTATATGTAATTTATCAAAGGTAATTTTAAAATGAAAAATAAACGGTAGATCAACCACATCACACAGATAAATTAAATTATTAATGGGAATTAAATTTAAACTCGAATAATTCATAAACTTGTCTAATATAACTTGAAATCTAATTTAAGCAAAACCACTAACATTATGTTTAAGCCGCTTGGGGTCAAGTTAAAACAGAAGATGCATAGGAAGAGGGAAATTGTCAGTCCTCGTGACAGAGAAAAAGAGAAACAAGGATGAATTTCAAATTGAAATCCTTCGACAAAAACGAACATGGCCTATATTGGACCAGAAACATAACCCTAAGGAAACCCATTGAGGGTAGATGCAAATAATGACCCAAAGATGGCAGCATAATAGCTGTAAACGAAATTAAGTTGTTTTGAAAGTAAAATATTGAGAATTGGGACAATTTTTCTTTGAATGGGGAGTATTGTGGTAAAGCTTTCTAATTTAGTTAATTATTAATTGAGTAAAAATATATAAGACGCAAATATGAAGTTTTGAAATACCACTTTTTGTTAAGATAAGGAACATATCCTGCCAAGTTCTGTTTAACGGGAAATTGAGAAATTACCACTTCCTAGCGATTACGTGGGAAGGTGTGGTTGATAAAAATGTAAAAAAAGATACATTTTATCGGAAGGGGGATTCTGATACTAACTTTATGCCGGACTGACCTCTGGTCCGTTGTTTTTAGAAATACCTTGGAACTTTGTCGGATCATTGTAAGTGTCTGTATCTTATTATATATTATTGTAGCTTTTGAGACTTGTGGTGTATTTGGGGCAGCCAGTCCCAGTAGCATATCTCTATATCTGTAATTACTATGTGTAAATTAAATGAAAGAATCGGATTTTAGGTAACCTCTTTACGATTTACCGTTAGTCCCTCGAACATACCGAATCGGTATATCTCATTAGTTCTACCACATCCTAAGGTACGCTACCAAAGTTTAATTACCTTAGGTCCAGAGTTTACCTCCCCTATAAAGAGAGAATAAAGGCATTTACGATTACAACCCCCAAATACCACAAATATATACTTCACAACATTAGGGAGCAAACTATAGCAAAGTGGTCAGTACATAGACTTTCAATTTTATTCATATAAATTTTATTCAAAATATTTAATGACACAATTTGTAGGTCAATTGTGGAGAATATGCCACTTTTGGGGTTGAAATATGTATTCAAGTTTGTAGGGTTAGCAACAGCTAATTCATTATTATTTGAAGTCATATGCTCAATCAATTTACCAGCTTTATTTGCTGGTTTATTCCCCCACAAAAGGCTGTGGGCATTGAATCTCCAAAAATAATGATATTTTTTAACATATTAGAATTATTTATATAATTAAAGAAATCCATGGCATCTGTAGTTTGGCCATTAGGGTTATAAAAGCTTATTATGTAGGTTTTTATGTTATTCAGCCAAACACTGATACCAATTGCATCAACATCATTTGCAAAATCAGGAAAGTTGATGCCACAGAATTGTATTTTATTATTAATTAATAAAGCTACTCCACCTCCTTTTCTCTCTGCTGATCTATCCTTTCTCAGGATAGTAAATCCCAGAGACTTAATTTGTTGATTTTGGGCTAAATGAGTTTCCTGGAGGCAAGGAATATTAATGGCATTATTATTCATAAAAGATATTAGTTCATTTAGCTTATTTTCTGTGAGTGATCTTATGTTCCACTGGAGTATTGATGTGTTGTTTTGTTAATTTATTTTTCATATGACTGTGTATCAATGTTCAGCTTTGTTAAAAGTAAAGCAAGATCTTTTTTTGCTTGAATGAGCATATCATCAGGAATGTAGATTTTTGCCAATTCTGCAATGATTTTTCTTTTCTGTAGTTGATGTATGTTCATGGCCTGAGCTGCATTACAGTTTAGAATGAATAAGCATATATATGGGGATTGCATGTTTGGTTGTGCATCCTGTTTGTCGGTCATAGAATTAAGTTCTAATTGTAATTCTTATGTGTTTTTTCTTGGAAGGGAGGGCCAGTAGCAACGTTTGGCTCCGGGATGGAATGCTGTTTGACTTGGTAAGTCATTCTTATACGAATTCGACGTAGGGGGCTGAGGAGATGGTGTCTTAGGCTGGACGGTTGCTGCATTGGGGGTGTTTGACTTGGGGGTTTTGGTTGGCTTTATTACTGGCTTTATTTGGTATTGTTGGACAGCATGTGCTTCCATTGCTGCAAAGGGGGTATGGGATGGCCTTTTCTGCTGCTATTGGGAGTGTTAGTGCTCTTTTCTCATATGCAGGGCATAGTGATTTATTGGTAGATTCATGTGGACCTTTGCAATTGATGCATGTAGGCTGAGTGTTGTTGCAAGTTGTCAACTCTTTAGGATGGAATGCTTTACAATTACTACACTCTAGAAGAATTTCATTGCATTTGTTTGTTGTGTGTCCCAGTTTGAGACACTTCTGACACTGGATAGGCTTTGGTTTGTATTCCTTGTGTGGTTTCATTTACCCAAATAGGAAAACTTTTCTGGGATGTAAATTTTTTCCTTCAGTGTAAATAAGAAGCATCTACTTGTTTTTAGGCCATTAGAGTTAGGTTTACCAAGTTGGGTAACATCTTCAACTGGGATTGTGTTTCCAGCCCTATCTGAGAGCCCTTCTTTTAACTCCTGAATAGGTATTTCTGGGGGAACATTACAAACTACCATTTTGTTGGGGATTGTTTTGGGTTCCATTGAGATGCATTAATTGGGGTATTCAGAAGGGATTTTAGGTTGATTGTTGTGTCTGCTGATTTCTGATCTTGGACAGCTATTAGCAGAGATCCATCACGGTGAATATTAAGAGATAACATTGATTTTAGCAATTTGAAAATTGCAACTCTTATTGCAGTAATCTTTTTAATTTAAAAGGGGGTAATAGGAGAAATTTTAAGGTAAATTCCTAAGTTTTGGGAGGGAGGATCTTGGGTAGGGAGAGGGGAAATGCTTTTGATTGGGGAGATTTTTTTCCTTTTTTTAGAGCTTCTAGAAAGGACCTCTTGAAACCCATTATCATCATTTATAGTGACATTGGCCCCTACACTGATCATTGTCCTATTCTCAGAATTGGAGCTATCATGTGAACTTTGAGATAGTGCGCTTGACCAGCCAGGATGGGTATCAGTTTCACTGGTATTTGGGGTGGGATCTGGGGGGACTTTTTTTTTGGAGGACTTCTAATCATTGTCAATTAGAAAAAGCTTTACACTAAAACAAAACTAAAACAAGAAACGATAATACAATGATAACTAAGCGTTTGCACTCTAATATGGTGAAAATCTCGGGATAAAAAGGAACGCCACAGTTTTGCCCTGAGGATGATTTGAACAGGATTGGTTCAGTACAACTATTAATTAGTTGAGATAATAGTTCACCAGAAATTTATTTTAAATTTCTTAAAATGTTGCTCTTTTGTTTGTTTTCAAAATCAGGAAACTTGTGTTCTCCTTCTTGTAAAAAATTACATTGGTTGAATTTTAGGTTAAAAATGTAGTGCGGGTGCATGCATAGGATTTTAATACCGAATATTTTTGGCTGGTCTGAATATTATATATTTATTAAATATTTTTCTTAATAATCAGGAGCTTATAGAAGATGTTTAATTGAAATTCTAGAATTTTTTTCTCCATCTATGGGAATTTTGTGGAATTTAGGAACTGAACATTGCCGTGTGTTGGTCCCCCTTCGGCCAAATATTTTTTAATATGACGTTTTGATTTAAGGAAGAATAAGTCACTTTAAGTTTTTCATAAGTTTCAATCCTTACAAGTTTTTAAAACCCTTTGCATGTTTTCTATTGACAAAACTCCGTTTATTGTGGTTCTTGTAAGGCAGATTTGTGAAAAATCCTTCGTCACACAAAAAAAGACCAAACCTACCAATAGTTTTTCTTTTGACAATAGTGACGAAAGAAAGAGCTCATGTCGAAGCGTCAACCTCGAAAGATATATAGCGCAAAATTTCCTTGGCACTTGATCTAAATTTATTTCGTGGTGTGCGTAGCATACCGAACTGTTTGGCCTTTTCTAAAGAGCAAATATAATGCAAAATGAACCAATACACAACTTCAAGGGCTACAAAAACTTAGACCAGACTTATCGCTACTGAAAAGATCAAGCTCAAGTTAATAAAAGTGAAGCTAAATTTTTCCGTTCATTGTTTTACTTTCAAAATTTTTACTCTGGAATAAGTTCATACATGATAATCATTATTTTTATTTTTTTATCATATGACGTAATTTTTTCAAATTAATTTCTTTAATATACTATTTATGTTATTGTTGTTTTTTTTTATAAAAGAATAGCTTCTTGAAACATAATTCTTAGTCTTCAAAAGGCCTTGCTAGTTAAAAATTTGGTTAGTTCCTACTGAATTGCTAGAAGTGATTAAGTTTTATCCAAAATTTAATTTTCAGCAAGATTTTGGGTGAAAAAGATGTGACAGATTTTATTGATTTGAGAGGACGAAAGTTTTTTACTAATACTCTCAGTTATATGTGATATTTTGTCTGTATAGACTTATTGTATTACTTACAAATAAAGGAAATTTACTTTCGTTAATAAATGTTTACAAGCACCAAGCAGTTTGTGATGAAGAACTAGAAATAATAAGGGACGCGGCTCAAAACAACTAAAACTTTAAAGAACAGAGTCTTGATAACAGAAGTATATAGAAATAGTAATTTTCATACTTATTAAAACTATACAAAATTTTATGATTAATATTATAAAATAATTAATTAAATTTTCTAATTCTGAGAAAATTTGCCAAATTTTTGAAAAGAATGGGAAACACTCCATAAGCATTAAACGATCTTAATGAAAATCATACTATCAGATCCAACATATAAGAGAACCCTGACATAAAGATTTTTAATTCCTAGATGCAAAATGAGGAATCTTTAATTTTTTACCAGAAGGAAGACTTCGGATAAGTGTTTATTTGTTTTTTTTTGTGTTCCTTGAGGTTTATCCTATTGAACCACTTATGAAAAAAATCTCGAGGGAAGATCAGAAATAAATAAAAGTTCTAGTGCGCTTTTTAAGTGACCAAAAAGATTGGAGCTACCATCTCTCACGCTATTTTTTATCCAAAATCCTAAAACAAAATTTCGAGATATCCATTTTGTTTCACAAAGCTTTGTTTCAAAATATCCAATAGCTGTGTATTTAGGGATAGCATGAGCCCCCAGAATGCCTTGGGAATGGGCTCTAATATATGAAATTTCTTCATCGTTTAAGTATCGTATTTGTAACTTGGAAATATTTTTTTAGGAGGGAAGGGGAATTTTCTGCTCGAGGGGATTCTCCACGATAAAAAATTTCCTTGAAAAGAGTACTTTCTAGGAGTAAGCTTTCCAAGGAAAATTTAACATAGGGGGATTTGCCCGAAATCTTATTTGAATTTTTTTTTTGTTTGTCTTATTTTGTCTTTGGTGAATATATTTAACATGTGGAGATGTTTCAAGAGAAATTTTCAAAGGGGTTGGAACTTCCTGGAAGATTTTTCTCCAGGTTATCTTTTCTAGGGGAGAAATTCTCAATGGAGGAATTTTCTGCGGGAGCAACTTTCGATTTTGGGTGGGAAGATTTCCAGGAAAAATATTCTATGGAGGATGATTTTTCAGCACTATTTGAAAAACAATAAGAAATTAAAGTCTTTTTAAATAAAATTATGATAAGGAGACTTTTTTGGGCGGTGAGTAAGGGTAATTTCCGGTGGGAGGAACTTTATTTTGAGACATCTTCTGTGGGTTAAGAGAGTTTTCCATGAAAGGAAGCTGAATTTCCCAGCATTATAAGAAAAGAGATCAGAAATTAAAAAGAACCGAAGATCAGAACCGAAAGTAAGTAAAATATAAAAAATAAATAAAATTAACAGAAAGACCAAAACAAAACTTTGGGGTACAAGATAGGAAATTTGGAAAAAAAACTACGGAAAAAAGTAATTTTATAATCGATTATTCATTAACACGCATAATATGTATATATGCGTGTATTTAAAAACCAGTTGCCGTATACACAAAAATAAACAAACAAAAAACAATAAAGAAAGAACAATAACACTCAACAAATTTAAACTACAGCTTCTTTCCGAATATAGTGTAGCTTTCCTGTAGTATTTCTTGCTAAGGGTCATTTTTTCATGTATCTAAGACTTGACGCTCATATTTTCTTCTTTCCCAGACATAATTTTTACTTTTCGACCCTCTCTAGCACATGTCGTAATCCATCAAATTTGACGGGATATCAATTTAACGTTTCTACAAGTTGTTTTCTAATACGCAAAATCCTAAAAACATACAAATCTTCCAATATTTTCTCAGCTTCGTAGTCTTTGACAGATCATAAAAAAAATAATATCTTTTTTTGGACCCTAGTTTTTCTTGGATTATGTTTTTAGTGCATTTTCTAAACGCATATGTTAGAGGCTAAGGCGTTTTATAGTAAACTTACTTATTATTAATAGAATAAAAGACATATATACATAAAACAATAGTTCAATATCATCGTTCATCACCCATTTAGTATAGTCCCAACTTATACCATGACTTTCATTCTTCTTTCTAGAATGTCTTATACACATATCCCGAGAAGGTATGTGTCTTGAGATCCATTCACTAAAAAATCGTATCTCCTCTTCGGTATCATGTATCCTGTATAGAGATTATGGACACTCGAAAACTTCCAAATTGAATAGGGGAATATTTGCTCACACTTTTCAATTAAAAGTTTATCTGTGTATACATTACCATTTACAAATAATGCTTCAACTCCATAAAAACTGCATGTTTCTTTTATCTCACCTTCAATAGTATTCAAATCCTTCCCAGCTTTACAGAATGGGGGAATCACACAATTGTAAATACCTATATGGTTCATTTGTCTTAACGAACTAGCCTATAAGTCTTTATTGTAGACATGCATATTATAAGTTAGATGACAATGGTAGCATGACTCTTTAGTAAACTCCATATTGAGCAATAAAACGCACACTCAATAATTATACCACAAGAGGACTTCCTTAAACCAATTCATTCACAATCAAAGACGCCAAAAATCTTTGAAAGTTATTCAGATACTGCTTAATAAGAGTTTCATAATAATACTACTTCTACTACTAACAGCTCACTGCAAGACCAAGCTGCCTGAGACCAAAACAACTACGCACGCTCCTCCTCCATCCCAATCTATTCAAAGCCTCCCTTTTTAAACCCGCCCACGAAGTTCCCCTTTCCTTTAAATCTTTCTTTATGACGTCCTCCCACCCCAGACGGGTACGACCTGCTTTCCGTTTAGCCCCTAGAAAAGAACAATTGGCCGAAAAGAACAATCTTCGGCAATCTGTCATCCTTCATCCACAGAGCGTGCCCTAACCACCTCAACCTTTCTTTCATTATAGCCCTAGAGAGCAGTATTAAACCAAATTTTTCGTATAGCATATTGTTTGAAATACGGTCAGTCAGCCGGGTACCCAGAACAATTCTTAAGCAATTTCTCTGGAAAACATCTAGACATCTAGACCTTCATCCGCTTTTCGGAGCGTCAATGCTTCAGAGCCATATTTGACCACTGTCATCACTGTAGCTTCTAATATTCTAATCTTGGTTTGCAGACTTATCTTCCTATTCTTCCAAACTTTTTTTTCACTGTAAAAAAAACCCATGAGCATTGGCTATTCTACTTTTAACATCTTCACTGCTCCCACCATCTTTACTAATAGTACTAGCAAGGTAAGTGAAGCTGCTCACCTGATCAATCTCTTCATTACCCAACGTCACCTTTTCATCTTCACTTATTCCTAGCCTTAGTGCATTAGTCTTCTTAAAATTAATTTTCAAACCAATTCTAGCACCCTGAACTCGCAATACCTCTAAAACTTCATTCATTTTGCTCACACTTTCATCTAGGATGTTTAAATCATCAGCATAATCTAACTCCAGGAGACATTTTCCTCTGCTTTTGGGTCAGTGTTCTCCCATTGCCTTTCGCGTGCTCCTTAAGGCAAAAGTCAATCAAAATGATTCATATAAAGGGGGATAGAACACAACCCTGCTTAACTCCTGATTTAATACAAAACCAGCTGCTAACCACATTTCCTACCTTAGCCGCAGCAGTGTTTTTTCTCGTACATAGCACTAATCTCTTTAATGTATTTGTCTGGTATACCATACAAGGATAAAACCTTTACTAAAGCTGTTTTATCAACAGAATCGAACTCTTGCTCATAATCTATAAAAATGAGGACCAAAGGTGTTTGACAACTCAGGCACTTCTCAATTATTAGCCTAAGCCAGTCTTCGGTTTACTATAACATAATCAATAAGGTTTGCTGTATTACCATCACGCGAATACCATGTTAACTTATGAGCCATTTTATGACCAAACACCGTATTGGTTATAACTACATTGTTATACCTACAAAATTGCAAAAGTCTGTATCCATTACTGTTTTCTTTTCCTACACCAAATTTACCAAGGCTAGAATACCATCTATCCCAATTTCTACCGACCAGGGCGTTAAAATATCCCAGTAATAACATAATATGTCTACCTGAGACCCTGTCTATTTGCTTCTGTAACTGTAAGTAAAATTCATCTGAGTCACTAGTATCTCCCTCAGTCGGTTCTACAGGGGCGTATACTGCTATAACTGATACCCTGAACTTTTTTGGCATAAAATGAACAATTAGTTTTCTATTATTAATACCTTCCCAGCCTAAACAAGACTAAACAGCTTCCTTATTCATCATGAGCCCTTCTCCCTGTCTATGTAACCCATCCTTCCTGCCAGAGTAAAAAATTCTATATCACCTAATTTCATAGCCTACTTCCTACCCCTGGGATATAAGTTTCTGAAACTCCTAATAAATCCAGTTCGAATTGTCTGAATTCGTCTGTCAAAATGTCGATATGATAGTCATTTTTTAACGTC
Source organism: Artemia sp. Qi Xiang Cuo (assembly GCF_049724085.1). NCBI lineage: Eukaryota > Metazoa > Arthropoda > Branchiopoda > Anostraca > Artemiidae > Artemia > Artemia sp. Qi Xiang Cuo. The sequence continues at coordinate 6,369,101 of NC_142805.1, forward strand.
GTAACATTCCAAGTTCCAATTTTCATGTTCTTTAAATTATTGAAATTATTTTCGCCTCAGGTAAAGCAATGGTCCCGGATACCAGTGCAGGACGGGAATCACATATCTTCTTAAGTCTACACCGAAGTGCTTAAGCCGGCTTAGAACCGAACAGAAAGAAGTCCCTGGGACCTCCATGAATGGAGGCTTTGTGCAATCCTGGGCCCATCTTGGTCACAACATGGTTTTTAGCACTTGGCGATGCTCTTCTATCAACAAGAGTCGACATCCTGCACAGACAATCTCAAGCCTATTACCTCCGACTCATTGCATATTCATGCCTACAAATATTATGCTACTACGGGAAGGCAGCCCTTAATAGATAAATTAGCTAGGAAGAGGTTTGTCAGCCCAAAGACGCTCGTCAAAACATACAAAGCCCAGAAAAATTGTCCATTAGTCAGAATCCCGTGCGAATGCTGTGTCGTTTACTAGGCTATAGTTTCCTCGAGAGGCGCCACTCCTCAAGTGGAAATAGAGTTGACCGCAAGGTCCCCAGTCTTGCAGGTACCCCGAACAGGATCAAGGCAGGCCTTTGCAGAGGCCGTTGTCCATAGATATGGATCTTACGCCCTGTCACAGTTGTCCTCCTATAGAGAATCGTCCCGCGATAGTGTTCTGCATCACCATGCAATTTAACCCATTACTGGGAGAAGGCTTGCAACTCATGGGACTTGTGGACAAACCAGTGGGCCCTTTTGAGGGTACATTTGAGGGGTCTTCTTCCTCCTAAGCCTGTATTTATGAACCCGGACGGGGGTGCCCCAGTTTCTATTATGGACCCCAGGGACAAGGTCTCCCCTTGGTCCGTGCCTCCTATGGAGGTACCCTACATATCTGTAGGGCGTTCCCCTATCGCCACCTGGGGACACGCTGAATGGCCTGGGGGAGGCCAGGAACATTAAAATGAAATTAATTAAAAATATTATGTTTCATTTAAACATGGAAAATGATATATTCTTCTGTATAACTTTTTAAACATCATATTATTATAGAGAAGTATTAAAAAAGTTATACAGAAGAATTTTGGGTTTTCTTATTAAATATAACTCAACATTAGCTTGCAAAAGTAATGTCTAGCCTAATTTATTGATTTACTTCAACATTAGCTTAAAAAACTAATGTAAAACTAATGTCTAGCCTGTTTTATTGATTTACTTCAACATTGGCTTGTAAAACTAATTCAAAACTAATATCTAAAGCCTAATTTATTGATTTACTTCAACATTAGCTTGTAAAACTAATGTAAAAATAATTTAAAATCAATTATATATTTTTATATATTGTTTAAAATAATATTTTTCATTTAATTCCCAAACAACATTTCAATTTCGATAAATCTCTAAATTAATTAATAATGATATTAAGATAAAAATCTAAACAGTTTTGCTCGCTAAAACGCCATAGGAATACCCCCTAGAAACTTTCTCAAATTTCTGCAAATATTTTCCAAGATCATTTTCACTCTATGCCCCTTCTAGGATCATTCTTAAATTTCCACAAATATTGTTCCACGATCAAACTCCCAACAAGATACATACCCCTTAAGTTTTTCAGATTACAACATTTTTAAACCAGTGTCCATTGCACCCCCTACAGAGATTGAAAGGCAACCCATGTCTAATGCATTCCCAAATGAGTTTGAAATCCAACCCACACATCTCAATTTTATCCACATTGGAATTCTATTCACTAATCTTAGATTAAGTGTGAAGCTTAAACCATCAAATAAAACTGAATATTTCATAAAGAACGAAAAACGAGCAAAAATGGGGTTTTTGAAGGCCAAATCAAAATACTGACAAAACACAACAAAGCGAATATTTCGAGGGGACAAAGGCCTCTCTTCTTCAACGCGAAACGAAAAAATATAATCAATGAGAGTGGCAAAGAAAAAACCAACAAAATAAAAGGCGGAAAGTCAATGTGAATGTGAAAAAGCCAATGAAATAAACCAAAAATTGTAAGAATTGAAAACCAAATACCTAACAACAATAAAAGTGAGTCACTCACCAATATCCGTGATTTGCAAAAAAAAAAAAAAAAAAAAAAAAAATTGAACTTTTATGTTATGTCAGGCCAATGTGGTTTAAGAAATTATCTTAATGAATACTTCAATAAACATTAAGGAACATAATATATGTATAACAATAAAACAAGCGATAGATGACAATAGTGAAAATATTCTCACCAGTGCCAGGGATGAGTAAAAATCATATCGAGAAATTCTTGAGAGCCCCCCCCCCCCTCCCCCCACGATGAAGATATCCTAATTATTGGCAAGTACCCCCAAGAAGATAAACTTGAAGAAGACATCCCCCTGGTAGCTCCATTGCCAATGTATTTCACCTCCCAGCACCCCCAAGAAGATACACTTGAAGAAGACATCCCACCGCTAGTACCGATTTGTGACTACCATCATATTTAACAGAACAGTAAAGTGCATTTGTCTTTTTACAATATGCAGTGTCATTTTATTCAATACATCACTTACTATAACAATTTTCTTTTATTTCTTTACATCATGTAGGTAGACTATTAATATTTTAGTAGAAGCAGGGTTAAAACAGAAGAACAGAGAAAAATTCACTGTAGGGGGCTGAAAGTGCACTTTTTTTAACCATTGAGTGAAACGGAAGGGGGTCCGAAACCCCCCTTGAAGCGCCCTGTGTGGGTAGGACCTTGTTGGAATAGAAAGGTTCAGGTTTAATGCTTCAATATTAATGAAAATCGGAAGAAAACATTATATTAATGAAATGAAAACATGGAATCTGGCTATAAGTTCAGTATTTATCTCCTTTAATCAAAGACGGCTAAAAGAGAAAATTCCTTGGAGATCTAACAAAAAAAAAAAACGTGGAGCATTTTTCCATATATGCCCCAAGTTCAATCATATGAAAAAATTCAAGCTTGTAAAAATCTTCAACATATTTTCAGATTTTTGAAATTTATCTACACAGTCTGTACAACTCTTGGTCTCTTCAAAAGGCTTTATTTTATTAATTCAGAACAAGTTCTTTTCTTGAGACTTTCAGACTTGGCTTTTTTTCAAGTTGGAGTTGACATGTTTTTTCACCCTCAACATTGATTTTCAATTTTATACATATCCCAACACAAAGCAATACTTTTAAAAAGACTTTATAATATCATTTCAGAACAAGTTAATGCTATGAAATACTATGATAATAATGGTTTTGAAAGAAAGGTAGGCGTGGTCCCGGTATAAAGTGCTAGCAGTAAGAATTATTTCTAGACCTACAGGGGGCCTCCTCCATGGTGTTTTTGAAAGAAAGATAGGCGTAGTCCCAGTATAAACGACAAACATTAAAAATTGTTAACAAAAAGATTGAAAATTTATCACAAGATTGACCTAATACTACAATAGTCAAATAAAATATTTACCAAAATTAATCTCTTATACATAAAATCAATAAATTAAGAACACTACATCCATGAATAAAAAAAAACGAAACAATTGTAGAATAATTCTGAAAAAAAAACCAGAAATTAATCTCTTAATTCCTTAAAAAAACTGAAATGCTCATTTCTTTAAAAAAGCCATTTTATAAATATGACCCAATAAAGTTTCTAATTAGATTCACCCGTGTTATTAAAAATAAGCTGTTTCCATATATTACATAGGATAAAAGTCAAATAAAACAAAAACACAAAGACAATATAAAAATATTAAAAAAAGGTGAAAAAATAAAGGATTGGAATAAAATTGAAAATAAAAACAGCGTTTCAGATAAAAACAAAACTGGAAAAGAAGAAAATTCAGAGAATATATTGTTTTTTTCTTGTATGTATTCATTTACGACGATTTAGATCGTAACTTTAAGTAGAAAACTTGTTATACATATCAGAAACGAAAGGTTTTCAACTAATATGAATTATTTGATAATTAGATTAACCGGATCTTGATGTAAAACATTTCTTTCAAATATTTCATTTTAAAGATTTTTCTCAGTCATTTCAAAGTTATTTCTCAAGTACAAGTTCTTTGATGATTAGATAATTTGGAATATTCAAAGGGTTATTTACCAGTATGAGTTCTTTGATGGCGAGACAAACTGGTACTATTAGTAAAATGTTTCTCACATACATCACATTTGAAAGGTTTTTCTCCTATATGAGTTCTTTGATGAATAAATAGATTGGCTTTTCGGCGGAATGTTTTCTTACATATATCACATTCGAACGGCTTTTCTCCAGTATAAGTTCTTTGATGAACAGATAAATTGGATTAAAGTAAAACGTTTCTCACATACACCACACTCAAAAGGTTTTTCTCCAGTATGAGTACCCTGATGACGAAATATGTTGCATTTTCGGTAGAAGGTTGTCTCACATGTATTACATTCAAACGATTTCTTTCCGGTATGAGTTTTTTTGTGATAAGATAAACTGGAAGTTGAAGCAAAACATTTGTTACATATACCACATTCGAAAGGTTTTTCAACAGCATGAGTTATTTTATGATACGACAAACCAGAACTATGAATAAAACGTTTCTTACATATATCACATTCGAAAGGTTTTCCTCCAGTATGAGTTTTTTGATGAATAAAAAGACTGGCTTTTCGGCGGAATCTTTTGTCACATATATCACATTCAAACGGTTTTTCTCCAGTATGAGCTCTTTGATGATTAGATACATCAACACTTGTAGTAAACCGTTTCTTACATATATCACACTCAAAAGGACTTTTTCTAGTATGAGATACTTCTTGTTTCATCAGATCATTTTCAGCAAATCCAAAAATATGACTTGGCATCTCATTTTGACAATCCAAATCTACTTCATTTTTTAACCATATACTTGCAAAACCTGGTTGGCTTGGTAACTCAGGTCCTTCTTTGCTGACATCATTATCATGCAACTTTGCAATAGGGATATCTAAAATAATATAAAATTCGCTCAAAATAAATCAACAAAATTTTTTTTTTTTTAGTCCTTTTTTTATTTAGTACACAACGCAGCTTTTGATGTTTTTAGCTTTATACAGTTATTATAATGGCTCTTATATCGGTATTTGATTTATAACAGCCAATTTGAGGCATTATTCTTATAACAGTCCAAACTCTTTATTTCTTTCTTTTTTCGATAATTCAAAATTCTGGTTGTACTTCGATTTATAAAAGGTGGGCTTCTCAAAAAAAAAAAAAAATCTGTACTGTATTATCCATGTACTATATCAACCCCTACTCTTATCAATTACCGTAGTTTCTGACGGTAGTTGTTTTAAATAGCCGTTGGCGTTTAAATAGCCCTTGAGTGAACCCCATAAAAATCATCCGAATCTTTAGCGACGAAACTCCAAATCTTCCAAATCAAACGAAACTAAAGCGTTTCTAGAAGAGAATGATTAAACTACGGAGTTGTACATTTGTATATTATTAAGGTATATTTGCCATAAAAGACATGTCATTTTTTTGACCTCCCTTCACAAAATGCAGATGGTCTGGTGAAAAAGTTCCACAGTCCCCCTTTTGGCTTGTCAAGTCTGTCACAAAGCTTAATTGATGAGTAAAATTAAATGGATAACACAATGATTGAGGTGGTGACAAACATCACAATCCAGGATGATAAATGAAAATGAGATTCAAGAGGTCCTTTCAAGGAGCTCTGAAAAGAGGAAAAAAAAAATCTCACTAAACAAAATAACTCCCCTCCCCTTGCATCAACCAAACCTGGGAAAGTATCTAAAAATATCTCCTGATAAATATCTTTTTGAAATAAAAAATAACAATAATAAGGGTGCCTATTTTCAAATCAATAAAAGCTATGTTTTCATTAGACATCAATCCTTATAGATCTTTACTCATAGCTCTCCAAGATACCAAATCAGCCGAGAAATTACTAAAGTTAAAATCCCTTCTTGACATCCCAATAAAGTCAGCACTCTGGACCCCAACTAAAATAGTTGTGTACAACATTTCTCCAGGCCGCCGTGCAAAAAGTAGGGAAGCAAAGTAGCAATGCTGCTTGGTAGATTTCGAACTTGTTGTCAGATTTTGCCTGAAAATACCAGTTTTACATATAAAATAATTTTCGCTCTAAGAAAATTTGTCAAAACACGAGTAGTGCTACACCGTGCAGAAATTGGGGTAGCATAGTAGCAATGGTACTTGGCACTTTTGAGGCTGAGTAAAATTTGTTGCCACATTTTTTCTGAAAATACCAATGCTTCCTCTACTCCCCAGTTTTTTAGGATTTCCCCAAAAATCTATTTTCTCGGAAAAAAAAATCGGTTCCCCAAAAATCCCCTTTTTTCAGGAATACCACCTTCAGTGATTTTCTTTTCCAGTATAAAAAGTGCAGTGCAATTTTACAGTACCAAAAGTACAGTGCACTGGACAATAAATAAGCACGTCTGTTAAACTTTTAAATATAATCAAATTCATATAATGAATTGGCTAATTGATGTTACATGTTTTTTAGGTCCAAAAGGCATCACTGGTTATTAAATACAAATGGATTTTTTATGTACTTTATCGAAATACAAATGAATTTTTATGAAATACTAATGTGAAATACAAAATGGATTTTATGAAATAGAAATTTATAAAATACAAATGGATTTTTTATCGGGGCTGTGAGTAACGAAGCTATCAAACTATAAAATATATAATTTATTTTTGCCGTCTTTCGACACATTACAAAAATGCACTAGAGGAGTACAAACAAGCAAAAAAAAGATGAACACAAATAATTAACAATTAAACAGTACAATCAATCAATCAATCAATCATTTATTACCCACAACTAACAAAAAGTAGTACAAGTGGAGTACATAATAATAAAAAAGAAAAACAAAACCAAAAAAAAAAAAAATAATCAACAAACACTAGCAATTAAATTAAACTACGAAAAGAACTGTAAAATACCGTGGCCAGGGCCAAATTTACAAAATGCATCTGCAGAAAGCTTTTTGTGTAGGACACCGAGCTTTTGAGTTACATCCGTAACATAAAAATTATTAACTAGATACCGATTTCTAGTCCATGGCGGCAGAGAAAGAAGAAATTTTCAAAATTTGAAATATGTAACATTAATCTTTTTTAAATCCTTTAGCTTAAGAACAGAATGAACACCCGAAAAATAAAGCACAGAATAATCAGAAAAAAGTCGAGAATAAGCGCCCAAGAGCTCTTCTGTTATATTTTCCACGGTTTGCTACAATTTTTGAATAACTGAACTGAATTTTTCTTGCTGAATCAGCAACAATCTGTTTACGAAAGAGAGCTAGAGAATTAGAAACAGTAATACCAAGCCACCGAAAGGAAGAGACAGAAAGTACAGAAAATTCATTACATACCAGAGGAGTAGACGAAGACAGATTATAAGATAAGAATTTACACTTGTCAAAATTCAGGGATAGACCAATATTTAGGAAAGACTGAGAAACTAAGGAAACCATTGCAAAAAGAGCAGACTTAGTATGACTAATCAACAGAATGTCATCAGCATTGCCAATTTAAGAAACATCAGTAGAACCAGAAAAATAAGTGCCTGAGATCTTTTCCAGAACAGTAGAAGTACAAATTTACAACAGGGTTGGTGATAAAACACCTCCCTGCCTAACACCACAAAGCACTTTAATAGTTGTTTCTGGAAAAGATTTCAGGTGGAGGTAAAAATTATAAGACCAAAACCGTAGATGGTAAATAACCGAAAAATTAACACCAGAAGAAGCCAAAGAAAAGACCAGCTGGTTATGAACAACGGAATCAAAAGATTTTGAAAAATCAAGTGTACAGAGATATACGCCTTTACCCTTAGAAGAATTAGAAAGTAGAATAGAAGAAAGGACACGATGAGCATGTTGGCACCCCACATCAGGTCTGAAACCAAGTTGATTTTCACCAAAGAAAGAAATATTTCGAGTTAGATTAGGTAAAAGAATATACTCGAAGACCTTGCTAATATTGCAAGAAACAGAAACTGGACGGTAAGAAGAGCAATCTTTTGGCGATTTACCTCTTTTTAAAATTGAAGTCACGCTGCCACACAAAAGAATTTCCGGGACGACAGAAGAAGCCAAGCATATTTGAAACAAGAGCGCAAGATGTGACACAAGTTTAGCACATTGGGGAGTTAGATACATTTTAGAGATACATTCAGCATCAATAGATTTCGACTTAAGATAATTCAAAGCGTTCAAAACTTCACAACGCGATATAGGCAAAACAAAGCGCCGACTTAAAAATCTAGGGACAATTTTAACAAACGCTTCACCAAACTTTTTATGAACAGAATAAGTCAAAACGGACAAAATCTTCGAATAATATGCATGCCAAGAACTTGGTGGAATATCAATACTACTTACATCAGAATCGTCTGTTTTACTTGAATTAATTACATTCCTCCAATCCTTAGGCGAAGATGGAAAATCAAGCCCTCAGTATCGGACAGTTTTTAGATACTTCTTAAGTTCTAATTTAGTTTTCTGTTTAATAAGAAAAACATTACCGGACCTAGGCCGACCACAATCTGTCCAAATTTTAAGCCAAAATTTAGCTTTGTTTTTACAGGCCTTAAGGTTAGGGTCAAGTGACCAAAGAGGCTTTTGAGTATTTTTTTGGATTCGCTTAAATGGGACAAAAATTTTTTCAGCTTCTTTCGTAGCAGAGAGGATAGAATGATAATATCGGTCTATTTCATATTTAGCATAAATAAAATTCTGACTACACTGCAAAAGCTGATAAGGAACATAAATCGTACTTAAAAGTGAAGCCAGAGTTATAAGATAAACAGAAAAATTCGTATCATTCCAATCAGGCTTATAAAACCATTTAGAACCCACACCACGACTCTTAGACATACTCCCAGAAAAAACAACAGGCTTTGATAAACAAAAAGACAGCGGAAGGTGATCAAGATCATTCTCGTCAAAATGAACCGTAACGGGCGAGCAGACAAGAGCTGCAGAACAAATAACGTGATCAATGTCTGATTTACTACCTGAATGGTGAATATACGTATAATCATGGGACTTCCGAACAATTTTATAAGCCGGGAGAGAATCAAAAAGCTGACCATTCCTTACATTATCAGAAACCAGATCAGTATTAAAATCACCAGCAATAACAAAATGCAACCCGTTATCCGATATCTTTTGAATTAAAGTTTTAAGACCATTACAAGCACAATATAAATTCTGAAGTGAACGAATGGAACGATCATTATATGGCAGATACACATTGATTAATACAACATTACCAAGACGCACCGCAAGAAAAGTGTTTTCTGATTGGAAAAGCACAGGACTCGCACCAGAAATATTTTTCTTAAAAACACATGCTAAGCCGCCAGAAGGACGGCCACGGGTAATTTTAGCTGGACGCACAGAAACAACGTGATCACTTCTTCATCTCAGAAAATTTTCGCTAAAGGCAGTCAGTAAATGTTCTTGGAGACAAACAACGTCGTAATTAACATACAGATCATCAATAAAAAAGTCCTTGCCTCTCGTTCCATTAATATTAAATGAGACTATACTTATGTCCGGATTCATTTCTGAGAATAGACCTTATCAGTGATCTTCTTAATCACAGGGCATCATAGGCTATAAGAAGGATGAGATCCTCCACAATTGGCACATTTTGGAGATTTCGTACAGCGATCACTATTCGTAGATAAATGAGGTCCAGCACAACGAGCACACTTGGGAGCGCTACTAGTGCATGCACTTTCCAAGTGTCCAGGGGAACGACACTTGAAGCAAGACTTTCGCAATTGCTTGAACTCATAAGCACAAAAGTTTTCATACCCAATCTTCACACCGTTTCGCAGAAATGATCCTTTAGTAATCGCGTCTGCAAATTCAAGCTTAACCGATTTGCTTGTTCCAAACCGACTAGACCCGATTATACCAAACTGGTTCCGTAGCATTTCAAGGTCAAAATCAGACGGGACTTCTCGAATAACACCAGCGTGTTTTTTAGATAAAACTTTCACACTAGAACCAGGTAGAGCTTCCTTTGCTGATTTGCAAAAAACTTCAGCTGCAGATTTCTCAATATTCACCGTCCACCGCTTTTTAGTCGCTTGCACTCTAGACACCAGCTGATTACCAGAAATTGAATCTATTACTGATTTTCGCTTTAGCTGGTCACCATGCTCAGCTGGGGTATTGGAGATCAAAATTGTAGTATGCGTACCACACGCAGCAGGTTGGCTAATCACAGGTATTTGAGGAAAGTTCAGATTGTACGAATCAATCTTGGCAAAAACTAGCGAAATCGCTTGTTCAAGGCTCTTAAGCTTGGCTGTGACGTGTGTAAACGCTGTAGCAGAGATAACAGGGACTTCTGTTGGTCTTTTGATGACAAAACAAATGAGCTGTTTTCCATCGGCATCACATTTCTTCATAAAGTCTATAATATCTTGCAGGTGATTAAGAATTGCATTAGTGCCCCTTCTGACAGGGGGATCATTTTCATTCACAAAATTCCATAGCTTTGGTTTCTCTGACTTAACAGTGTCTAAATCTTTAAAAAAGTCCACTCCTTTCCGTAAAATAACGGCTTCATCATCACCACTTAAATTTTCAAAAACAAAGTTCAACAGCGGTGAATACAAAAGTTCGGAAACGCTCATCTCATTATAAATTCACTTCAAAAATAGTTTAAACCAACACACGCGAAGTACACGTGATGGTCAGGCGACGAGCGAACAATAGTAAATTAAGTTCATCAAAGATAAACTTGCCACACAGGTTTGTTTATAATCCAGGAGAAAGCTATTTTTTCGTCTGCATTGATATAATCCTTTGCAATAGGTTTGAATCCAAAACAGGTCTTTTCACCATGAACTCTGAATGAACACTGACCAACATGTCTAACGAAGCAAGAAAATCAAGTAGAAACTTAAATCAATAATATTACACAGGAGCTATCAGTCTATCCAATCATATATCATAGACGTTTAAGTGGAAATTCAGATATTTCAAAAGGACACCGGTTTTCAAAAGGAGATATTTCAGATATTTCAAAAATTACACTGAATTCAGATATTACACGGTTTCAGATATTTCAAAAATTACACGGTTTCAGATATTTCAAAAATTACACGGTTTCAGATATTTCAAAAATTACACCGGTTTTCAAAAGGAGCCAATAATTCCACCATCTTAATGCATATATTGAAAACATGGTATTTTTTACTAATTTACGAGTTCCAAAACCAGAGAGGGATACTGATAAAATATTTGGCATACCGGTAAAATTGGACCCTAAATTATTCTTTATCAGTTACAGAGAACAGATTCAAAACCAAATTATAAAAACATATGCGACGCAAACATGGAGCTGTTAAGCTTTCCTAAAGTATATTTGTCAAATTGCCCTTTAATTTTTGCCAGCATACCATATTAGCTCACTAATAACAATAGCACAATCTTACTATTATTCTCCAAGACCACACTGCCTTTTCTATGACGAAATCAATAAAAATTCCAAATAGGGATAGGTCCTTTTATTAGACAGTGAAACGAAAATACAAAACAAAGACTCTAAATATTTCGATGACAGAGTCGGTCATCATCATCAAAGTAATTCTAATGATGATGATGACCGACTGTGTCATCAAAATATTTCGAGTCTTTGTTTTGTATTTTCGTTTCACTGTCTAAAAAGGATATATCCCTATTTGGAATTTTTATTGATTTCGTAATAGCACAATCATATACCTATACGTAATCATATACGGGGGGCGGACCCAATCATATATGTAATAATTTCTGTTCGTTTTAAGTTTTGAGTTGCTCCTTACTTTCAGTTGAAAAACTTTTTTTTATTTAATTTCTAATCATTTTTTAAATAATGCTGGGAAATCCGGCGCCCCCTTCATAGCCTTTGTCCCTTCCCCCATGGAAAGATCCTCCCACATAACCCCCCCACTACCAGAAAATAATCCCCCCCCCCTGAAAACGTTTGTACTTCCCAATAACCAACATAATATGTAAATATTGGGTAAAGTTCATAGCTTTCAGCCCTTCCCCAGGGGACTTTGGGAGATTAAGTCTTCCTAAAAGACATGGTTATTATATTTTCGACCATGCTGAACAAAATGGCTATCTTAAAATTGTGATCGGGTGACTTTGGGAAAAAAGTGAGCCTGGGAGGGGGCTTAGCTGCTCTCCATTTTTTTGGTCACTTAAAAAGGGCACTAGAACTTTTAATTTCATTTCGAATGAGGCCTCCTGCAATATTCAAGGACCACTGGGTCGATACGATCACCCCTGGGAAAAAAAACTAATATAAACGCATCCGTGATCTTTCTTCTGGCAAAAAATGCACAATTCTACATTTTTGTAGATAGGAGCTTGAAAACTGTACTGTAGGGTTCTCTGATAAACTGAATCTGATGGTGTGATTTTCATTAAGGTTGTTTAACTTTTAGAGGGTGTTTCCCCCTTTTTTCAAAAACCAGCCAAGTTCTCTCGGGGGCATAACACTTGATAGGTAAGACTAAACTTGATGAAACGTATATATTTGAAATCAACATTAAAATCTGATTCTTTTGATGTATCTATTGGTATCAAAATTCTGCATTTTAGAGTTACCAGCAATTATATTAATAGCAGTAGTATTCACGTGATGGTAAGACAATAAACCTTATTTGAATGTTGATTATGTTATAGTAAACCGAAGACTGGCAGGATCAATAAAAGATACTAGGGTATATAGGAGTGCTGTTATTGATGTTAAAAGTAAAGATCACCATCTAGTAGTTTCAAGGGTTAATTTAAAGCTGAAATATCGGAAGGGTAACTACCTCCCGGGAAGTTATGATGTTGGTAGACTCCAGGATGAGAATTTGAGAGAAACTTTCCAGGAACAGTTGAATACTAAACATGAGAGTTTAAAATTTGATAATGTGGAAGATGGTTGCTGAAGGTGTATTAGGGAAGAAATCTAGAACTGCAGCTAAGAATTTTAGTGAAAAAGCTTTATGTTTAATAGAAAGGAGAAAGGACTTGTACAAGAATATCTGAGTGATAGATCGTATGAAAACAAAAGAAATGTAAAAAAAGTGGAGAAAACATCAAAATATGAACTAAGGAGGTGTGAAGTGGAGGCCATGGATAAAATTGCCGAGGATCTGGAAGATGCAGCTAGACGGCATAATAGTAAAATATTGTACTGGCACATTAACAAATTGAGAGGGAGTAGTCAATCCGGACTTGTCCCAGTTAATGATAGGAATGGGGTCGCAATTAGCAATAAGCAAGAAACTAAAGAGAAACGGGCAAAACATTCTGAGAGTTTGCTTAACCGAGACAGAGTTGAAGGAAGAGATATAGAGGAAAATGAAAAAGTTTGTGATACCTTGGATGTGAATGGGGATTTGTTTTGTGAGGAGAAATTAGCGACAGTACTAAAAGGATTAAAGAATAATAAAGCTCCTGGTGCTGATACGGTGGTAAATGAGTTTCTTAAATATGGTGGCTCTGAGGTTAGAAATGAGTTATTGAAGATTATGAATATGATTTTTGAAAAGGGGGAAGTACCTAACGATTTTAGGAAAACCTTAATTAAACCACTTTATAAGAAAGGTGATAAAAGTGAGTGTGGTAATTATCGAGGCATTAGTCTGGTCTCTGTAGGTACCAAATTACTTTTGCTAAAAATTACTTTTACCTTTAAATCTTTCTTTATGACGTCCTGCCACCCCAGACGAGGACGACCTGCTTTCTGTTTAGCCATAGACGGTTGACCGAAAAGGACAATCTTCGGCAATCTGTCATCCCTCATCCGCACAACGTGCCCTAGTCATCTCAATCTTTCTTTCATTATAGCCCTAGAGAGCGGTATTGAACCACATTTTTCGAATAGCCTATTATTTGAAACACGTAATATGATACTTTTTAGACTGAGAGATGCCATAGACAAACTTTTAAGAGAAGAGCAGTGCGGTTTTAGAAAAGGTAGAGGATGTGTCGACCAAATTTTCACTCTTAGGCTAATAGTTGAGAGGTGCCGGAGTTTTCAAACACCTTTGGTCCTCAGTTTTATAGATTATGAGCAAGCGTTCGATTCTGTTGATAGAAGAGCTTTATTAAAGGTTTTATCCTTGTATGGTATATCATACAAATATATTAAAGTGAATAGTGCTATGTTTGAGAATAACACTGCTGCGGTTAAGGTAGGAAATGAGGCTAGCAGCTGGTTTTGTATTAAATCAGGAGTTAAGCAAGGTTGTGTCCTATGCCCCTTTATATGGATTATTTTGATGGACTTTGTTTTAAGGAGCACAGAAAAGGCAATGGAAGACCACGGAATCAAATGGGGAGGAAAAAGTCTCCTGGACTTGGATTATGCTGATGATTTAAGTATCCTAGATGAAAGTGTGAGCAAAATAAATGACGTTTTAGAGGTTTTGCGAGTTCAGGGTGCTAGATTTGGTTTGAAAAGTAATGTTAGGAAGACTAAGTCACTAAGGCTAGGAATAAGTGAAGATGAAAAGGTGACGGTGGGTAACGAAAAGATTGATCAGATGGGCAGCTTCACTTACCTTGGTAGTATTATTAGTAAAGATGGTAGGAGCAGTGAAGATGTTAAAAGTAGAATAGCCAAGGCTCAGGGTGTTTCTTCACAGTTAAAAAAAGTTTGGAAGAATAGGAAGATAAGTCTGCAAACCAAGATTAGAATATTAGAAGCTACAGAGATGACAGTGGTCAAGCTCTGGAGCATGGACGCTCCGAAAAGCGGATGAAGATTTGCTAGATGTTTTCCAGAGAAAATGCTTAAGGATTATTCTGGGTACCCGGCTGACTGACCGTATTTCAAACAATAGGCTATACGAAAAATGTGGTTCAATACCGCTCTCTAGGGCTATAATGAAAGAAAGGTTGAGGTGGTTATGGCACGTTGTGCGGATGAAGGATGACAGATTGCCGAAGATTGTTCTTTTCTGCCAACCACCTAGGGCTAAACGGAAAGCAGGTCGTCCCCGTCTGGGGTGGGAGGACGCCATAAAAAAAGATTTAAAGGAAATGGGAACTTCATGGGCGGGTGTAAAAAGGGAGGCTTTGAATAGATTGGGGTGGAGGACGAGCGTGCGTAGCTGTGTTGGCCTCAGGCGGCTTGGTGCTGCGGTGAGTTGTTAGCAGTAGTAGTAGTGGAATTAATAGTAGTAGTCTTAGCATTAGTAGTAGTAGCAGCAGTAATACTAATATTAGCTGTAGAAGTAGAAGCAGTAGAATTATGATGCAAATATTGTCTTTTGGTTAGTTCAACATCCACCACAACAAACATTGTAAGTTTTAACTTCACACACATAACTGTTCCTAAGATATTACTGGTGAGCCCTTTTGACAACCTGCATAAAAATGTCGTGATTTTATTTGTGGAATTCTGCAATGTTGTGACTTTTTGGAGAAAGTATTGCATGAAGATAAAGCGAAATTAAGGCATTTCTAGAATAGAATGACTAAACTACAGAGATTTTAAATTGGTATATTATTAAGACATACATGTCATAAAAGACATATTTATTTTTATTATTTTTAGCTAAATCCATATTTTAAAACTATAAAAGACTTCTAATGAGTCCCAAAAAACAGAAAGAATTTCAAATTGAATCAAGTTTGTTGTCTTATTCAGGAGTTTAATTGGGATACAAAATTATACGTTAATAGTCAAAACAGTCTGGGATTAGAATTTACTAAACATATTTTTCTCAAAGCCACTAAGATGCAATAAACACCAATCTTTCACACCCTGCCAAAATTTCATTGGAATTTTATTATACACCTTCACATTTTGGACGCGCAGAAATACAAAATATCAAGATATCTGAAGCATACCTTCGTCCCCACCAATTTTCGACTCCAGTTTAACATGGTCAGCATTTAGGTGACAATCCCCAGAGATGCTAGGAGAAATAGCAAAAAGTTTGGCTTCATTTTTCATTAATAGCATAGGCTGTGTGCTTCCAAAAATATCTTTATCCTGGTTTGAAGATATGTCTTCAGCTTCTAAAAAAATAGAGTAAAACTTAAATAGAATACTCAATACAAAACAAGTTGATAAGTCATAAAACCTTTAAAATGCCACACAATTTTTATAAAGTAGTTCACGGAGGAATAAAGGTAAACTGATCCTCTCAGCATCTAGACACTGTAAATATATACAAAAAAGAGTATACACAATAGATTTGAAAAAGAAACAATATTACAAGGATAGTGGCCAATTATTATAGGTTCAGTAAAAATTTTCTTCATTAAGGTTGAAGTAATAGCTACTTCCTAGTAAAGAGCCAACCACCTGTAGTAACAGAAAGTTTAAGACAAATTTAGAGAGAAAAAAAGTATGATCAAACAAATATGGCACTTCAAGCTTATTAGTGACTCACCACTCAGGTGACGATGACGAGTGGCAAGAATAATGACTAATGTTTTGGGTTATGTTAATGGTAAAAGTTTATAAAGAAAACAAGTTTATGGAAATTGAAGAAAGAGCTAAAAAACCCTACAAATTGGCACTTAATGGGAATGGGTACTATCTATAAGGTTGAAAACCATAAGCCCGAGGTTTAAAATATCCAGTCTTGAATATCAGACTCTTTTAGAAGGTGAAAAATAAAATATGCCTTTTGAGATAAACGGCCAAATCACAAAAAAAGTAATTCCCAAAAAGGCGTTCCCACTAAAAGAAGCAATGTTGTGACAAGCCTATTGCTTTAACTTACGCAAAAATTTCAAGATATTTATATCATTAGGCTAATTAGTTTCAAATCTATCCATTCACTGAGGCAGAATATTAAATAGCCTTTTCCTTGGGCAGGTTCTAGACTTTCTTCACAAATTGGTAAATTGACCTTCTTTCAAAATTTTCAACCCATTTTCTATCTAAAAACCATATATAATACATTTCACAAATGTACTTCGAAGATTGGTAGAATTAAATCTTAACTAGAAAATTATATAAGATTGTCATCTTACATTTAAATATTTAACCACAAGACAGCTATAAACGTACTAGTAGTTTGTATTCCGTCATGGTTTGTCCCTCTCCCAGTAGCCACCGTAAGCAACAATGAAACTAATTTTGAAAAAAAATCTGTCACATGAAAATTTTGCTATTTAATTGATTTTACTGTATTTTATATTCAAATTTCTTATAAATTTCGAAAAAGAGCCTGAAACCCCGACAAGTCTTCTGGTTCCAGTATAAAAAGTGTAGTGCAATTTTCCAGTACAAAAAGTGCAGTGGATTGGACAATCAATAGGCAGGTCAGTTAAACTTTTACATATAATCTAATTAACATAAAAAATTAGCTATTTGATGCTTCATGTTTTTTAGGTCTAAAAAGCTTCACTGGTTAAGATTTAAAAATTAATTTTTAATGTTCTTTTATGATTTACTTTAGGAAACTGACCAAGCGTCTAAAATAGTTATTTGAGAACGGCCAATCTCTATTGTCAAGCACCAAGTTCAGTGGATATATGAAAATACCAGTTCTATGGCTATTGAAAGTATTAAAGGAAAGTTGCAGTCCCATGACCCAAGGTCCCTTTCCAAGTCAAATTATTCGGTCTATTAAGCACTGTCCACAGGATCACTAAGTCGGAGAAAAGGTGGTATTATCTAGTAGTTTTTTGTTTACTAAGGGTAAGTTTTTGATCCTAAGGGTACAGTTTTTTTTTTTTTTTTTTACTAAGAGTAATATACCCCAAAATTAAACAAGTTATTAATTTATCAGAGTATAATTAAGTTCTTGGGCTAAGTATCAATCCAAAAGTACTCCCTTGTCCCATTAATATCATTGCAATAGATGTTTTCCATTACTTGCCGATTCAAAATATTGATGTAAAATGTAGATTAATGCAGGGCTTATAGGTAACTGCTGATTTTGTAATTTTTATGTACCCCAATGCTGAACTTTTTTCAGTTACTAACGGGGTAACTTTTGAAGCTACTGGGTAACTTGGTAACAGGTAAATTTTCAATTCGACCCTGTATTGCTTGATTGTTGTTAACAAAACTGTTATTTTTTACCATTCTTGATTAGAGCAAATTTCCTATATGGTGTGAAAAATTCAGCTGGGTTGATCTTCAAATTTTGGTCATAACAATAACAGTTTGTCAAATTCAGCAGCACAGTAATTTTTAAGGATTGAAATACATTTTGAGAAATTTTAAGAAGAGCCTAAGAAAGAATTAACATCAAATAGAAATAGAACTACACAATTGATATCATCATTGTCAACAACCATATACTAAAGACATGCAGTTCCTCCTCTCCCCCCTTTAACAATGAGAAAATCGTTTTTATCTTGTTATTGATTGTTTCTTTTAATGGCAATTTATTAGCTTTTGTCCCAGCAAATTTGTTATGTTTAATTTAAGGCTGGATTCTTTCTTTTTAGCGAGTTGGACTTCTTTTATGGGCTCATTGAATAGTTTATCTGATAACAATCTCTTAGATGATATATCCTCTTTTACATTTCATAATTGGACCTATAGGTGAAACCAAGTAAAGAGCAAACCTCAGCAAATAGTGTGCAAGATCTGAAAGTGTATTTTCTACAAAACCGCACAGTAAAAAGTGTACAGTTGGGATTATTATGAAAGTTGGGGTTATTCCAAAATCCCAACTATTATTCAGGTTAAATGGAATGGTAGCTTGTAATTATTTTTTTTTAATCAACAGAACAGTCTGATAACCCTCTAAGGTCAAATCGAAAGATAATTATATTAGCCTGTTGGAAATGTTCCCCAAAAAAAATACTAAACTGGTATCTTGGAGACCCCAACTTGAATAAGAGTAAAAATCATATTTTTGCATGGGTAGCACAAATGATGTCCTGCATTCTTCCGGGGAGGATTATGTGAAAACTAAAGGTTTGAAATATAGGGAGAAAATTGATTTGAATGGCAATGTTGATCTTTAATGCCCATATTAAGTAAGGACGGTGCGACAGCTAAAAGGTTGGTAAATCAAAATCCTAAGATATCCAATTCATTACTAAAGAAAACATGAGTCAAAAGCGGGGGGGGGGGACAAGCCTGTCAATTATTTATTTGATTTGAAAAATGAGTAATTTTATTTTCAATATAATAACTTAAAATACATATTTTATTATAAGAAAAGTACATTATTAGGAGTATTTGTATAAGAAAAGTACAGAATAAAAAAGCTCTTTAAAACACTTGGTTGAAAATTAAATAGGTTAAATACTTAATTTAAGGGTAATGGTTATTCAAATTGAATAAAGGACTTAATTGGCAAAATTTAACTTTGGAAAATTTCTTTGCAATGAGTTTTTTTTAATTAATAGCAGTGTTATGTTTTATAGTTTGCTTTATTTCTTAGTTAAAGTAGCAGAAATAAGTGAGGAATGGTAAAAACTATCCTATTTTTGAGCCAAAAAAGCACAAAAAGTAGCAAATTGACTCCACCACCCATAGTAGCAATTACCTTGCTTAACAGCAGCAATACCAAGTAGCATGGGTTTTTCCATAGTTTGCTGATTGAGCCAAATACACAATCAGTCTCTTCAGGCTGTTCCAGGCATTTAGAAACCTCTAGAATCTAAATAATCAATTATTTATCATATGGTACTAAATGAAATAATTATATGGTATGGTATTTACCATAATTATATGGTGTAATATCTTCAAAAGGAGCCCAAAACATGGAAAATAGTTGGGAGGTAAAAGCATGATAAGGGTAGAAATTCCCAACCCAGGGCCAATTTATTGACAATCCTGTTTTCATAGTGACCAACTGCAATAAAAATAGTCTTACTGTTAATGGCCTTGTACTAGAATGGGAGGACATCTACTCAGTAGCCCATTTAAGTGAAGATTGGAGGCTACTCACTGATGTGTGTATGCCTTTAAAGGTATAGGAGGAACTAAAGTCAAAGGTATTGTAAATGGTTTTGATTTTTTTTTCTACCCCCAAGGACAATCTATTCTATATTTTAAATTTCTAGAAAGATTTTACAGCTTCCAAATGAAAAAGTCAAAAGGTAAAAATTTTTTTTTAAAGATCTCATACTAGTAAAGAGTACTTACTGATTAAAACATTTTTTAATTATTTCAATTCTTTATTTATTTAGCTGGTCCAATTAGACCAACTTTTTTTAGTCACTTGGCTGTGTATGGAACATTTTGGCAATATGTTGGCCCCTAAAAAGTAAGCAAGTACAAGCCCCCTTAATCACAAGACTTTCAACCAGCATGTCTTCATAGGGGCCAGTAGAGAGGGGAGGCAGTACCTTCCTCATATGAAAAGGAAAGATTAAATACTTCACACATTAGGAACTAAGCTGTTGTGTATTTGCCTAACTTTGTTTTTGGGTTTATATACAATGAAGCCATTTTCAAAATCTTACTGCTGCAATAGGAAAGATTTATTTCAGCACAAAAACTCTGTTCAAAAATTATTAAGCAGCCTACAAAAACCAGATAACTAGCTTAGTTTAATCCCCATTAATATTGCTGCAATAAACCTGTAAAATGTTAGGAAAAAAAAACAAATCCCTCCAACTTACAGGCTATTGAATTCATAAGTATATAACAGCACAAAATGAAAAAACATTTATTGAATACAAAGTCAAACAGTAAGTCAATATTGGTCCAGAATAAGATAAACAATCACATGTCATAACAAGTTCCAGTTAAACTATCTATTGATCAATATTTTATTTTATTCTGATTTTCTTTTTGTTCTGTTTTGGGATTATTTGAGAATTTTTGAATTTTTTTTACATTTTTTACTCTGAAACAAGAGAAGTACTATTGATAATAAAGAAGTTAACTATTGGAATGTTTTAGTAATCATTTCAGTTATGAATAAGACAACAACAGGAAATGGCATGTAAGATTAGCAATAAATGACAAACTGGATTTGGAAAAAATATTTTTGTGTGATGGTTTAGAATTAGGCTAAATTTTTAGAAAAAAGAGAATCAGTGTAAAGCTTATATACTCAATATATATTTTTTATCAGCAGCATCATCAAATGGCAATTTTGTAGGTCAAAATAGTCAGATAGTTCAAAAAATATGCCTCTCCTTAGAGGAACCTTACATTCCCCAGTTTAGAGGCTGGATATTATAAAAATTCTTAAGAAGAATTACACTACACTAAAGAGTCATTAGGCTTCAACATATCCTTACTTATCTTCTTTCTTTTAGGGTCTCACCATCTGGAAGAAGTGGTTGAACAACGTTTGAAGAGAGTTTGTGCCATTGGAAAGTTTAAGTGCCCTTACTAAGAGACAAAGGCAATCAGCCCCCCTTCTGTGCCCTTTTATCAAAAGATATCTGATCAAAATTTTGAGGCAGCTATTTTCTGGAAAGCAGTCCAATGTTCAAATTACTATGCATCTATAGAAGACTTAGCTATCTACTGGCCACAGGACAAGGGTTGTAAGTTATGACAGATGCCCATTGTTTGCATATAAGGTTTAATATAGAGAAAAATTTTGAGAGGGGTGGCAAACAAAACCATACCATGGTTTGTGCCTTCTGGCCATCAAAATGAGATTTCAGCAATATCAAAGAAATGCCTGAGGTTATTAAGTTCAAACTCACAGGGCATGTTGGGAAGGATATTAAACAGAAGTTGCAGGGCAACCAGATCAGAGAAAGGGGAAAAAGCCATTGAAGTAAAATCAACTTGGGGAAAGTGAACAAAAGTGTTGATGGATGGTTTATCATCCATGGCTGTAAGGGGAAAACTAAGGTAGATAGGCTTAAAGTGCCCACCCTTTCCTTGCAAACAAATGATTCAAAGATTTATAACTGACAATGTCCACAAAGCAGGACTTGCCAGCAATTGGGCAACAGTGATTGTTCATATTATATTAGCTATGCCTACTGGGAAAGCCCACTATAGTTACAAGAGGGATGATCACCCTACAATAGGCCAGCCTGCCCTTCCTATTTGTATCCCTGTCTTTATGAAAACATTAATAGCCAGGTAGGATAATCTTGTTTGGTCTATGTAATTTTTTTTTCTTGAAGACACACTAAATCAACATTAGTCTGTGTAACATAATCAGAATGGTCCATTTTCTTAATTGTATGAATATAGACACAATTCAACTGAAGTATTTTATAAAGGGACAGAAATGATGAGAAATATCTGTTTGGCAAATAAAGGTGGCTGAGATCAAGTAGTTGATCAGCTTGGATAGTGAAATATGAGCCTTGGCTGATATTGCAGCAGTGGGCATTGCATATGGTGAAGGGACAAAGTTCATTTCTTAACACTTGGGATAAATTCTACTAGTTTCGTTGCTTAGCCTATTCCTGAAAGTAGAAAATTTGAATGAGTCAGAAGTGATTTAGAGCTAGTCAATAGAGATGCTATACTACTTGTAGAGGATCTATGTTGCACTGAACGAATTGTACAAGGGGCCTATTTTCTTAGTGGAGTCTTACTGCTTTTCCTTAAAATGGGGATGTGTTCCTTGAGAATAAGGGTGTATAATGTTTGCAACTTTTCTAACAGATAGGTTTTTTTGGAGGCAATTTAAAAAAAAAATTTCTTTCCAGGTATTTGGGATATACTTTCTTATCAAATGTATTAGATAGATACATAGATCATTTAATTGCCCATTTCCCCAGAAAATTAAACTCATTTTTACTGAAGTGTGGCTGTCAAGGTTGCTGCTATTAGACCACAGTGGTGATGAAATAGCCTCTTGTTGCATCCCTTTCCTCACTGGTACAGAGTTACACAGAATATGTTTTCCACTTCTAGAAGGTACTTTAACTTGGACAGAAAGTTTATTATACATATTAAAAAAAAGTAAAATAACCAATTGTTCCACTCCACATTTATGTGCTGCAACCAATAGCTGAGCAGGTATTCTGGAGTCAAATCCCATAAAGATATCATGACTTACCAGGGAAATTAACAAAAAGGAAAAGGAAATTTAATGTATCAGCTGCTATAAGTACATTAGCTAAAATATAATAGGCATGCTCACAACCCATACCTCTTTTAAAACCAAACTGGTAATCAGGAGTATAACATTTAACTGAAATATCATCAATAACAAGGATTTCGCTAATG
The DNA here is from genome assembly GCF_049724085.1 of Artemia sp. Qi Xiang Cuo. NCBI lineage: Eukaryota > Metazoa > Arthropoda > Branchiopoda > Anostraca > Artemiidae > Artemia > Artemia sp. Qi Xiang Cuo. Next base: position 6,392,189 of record NC_142805.1, read on the forward strand.
CAATTAGCTAATGTAATTTTATCAATTTCCATTAGTTATTAATTTTCATTACCCCTTCTGGCTGAGAGTTAATCTCAGGTGGGGTATTGGAGAATTTCCTTCTCTTTCTGCTTTCAACTAGATGGAAACTATTGTTGGGATCAGTTTGCCTAGCAGTACTAAGAGGAATGACATCAACAACAATTATTGTAACTGGACTATTAGCATGGCTAGCTTCATCATAATTGGAAGGATGTACAACATTCTCTCAGGACTGACTCCCTTCCAGAAGGGGGCCAGATGCATCATGTTAAGACATCAAGTCATGGAAAGGAAAACTGAGCAGAAAATATATATATAAAGCACTAAACCTAATATATAGAGCCAGAAAACACTTGGCAAGAAAGAATAATAGTCAGCTTATTCCTCTATAAAGTAGAAAAAAGGATAACTTAAATAGCTATATATTTCCCAAATTCAAGAAAATAAATACAAGTCCTATCTTAATATCCTCCATAATGCTGCAATCACTGTAAATAGAATGAATAAGCACGAAAAATTACAAAAGATTGTCTCTTGTATACTTCATGTCATGTCTATTATCTTAAATTACCTTAACTCACACTTGCTAGCAATAGGATGAATCCTGGGTAAATTTGCAAGTGGCACAATAATTAAGCTAGGATGAAAGTGAAAATGCCATTTAAGGCCTTTTTTATGCTCTTTCATAATACAATAATTGCTTCTGTTGCAAATTGCATCTTGAGCCCTCAAAGGGGCTCCAAAGGTATTTTATATGAATTATGAAAGAGCATTAAAAAGGTGTCAAATGATGTTGTCACTTTCATCCTAGCTAAATCATATGACCCACTGCTAATTTACCATTAACTTTACACCCCCCCCCCCCCTAATGTGCAACTATATACCCTGAATTGTTGACAGCAAAGTTTTGAATTGCAAAACTATTTTTGTCAATGGCATTTGAAAAACTTGAAACAGTAGGAAAACATTTTGAATTGAATTGCCTAATAAATGAGGTTTGAATTTTTATAAATAAGTATTTTTGGAACACATTATTCTTCAACAACTTTTCTATTAGCCAGTGATAGGTTTTTAACCATTTTTCAATAACTTAACTAGTGTTGATAACTTCTTTGTGCAGTTACAAAATGAAATACCTTTGGTGCCCCTTTAAGGGCTTGAGATGCAATTTGCAACAGAAGCAAGTATTGTATTATGAAAGAGCATAAAATAGTATTTTCACTTTCATCTTATCTAAATTATTGTGCCACCAGCAAATTTACCAAATCCTGTGTAAATCCATAGAGATAGCAATATTTGTAGGTTATTAAGATAGGGGAATGGTAAAAAAAATTCAACTGGCATACCTTTGAACTAAACTATGATGACCTAACACAATCTTTGTTTTATAAAACCAAAAATCTCCAAAACTAAATCTATAGCAAAAATGAATTAAAACAACAGTTTAAATGGTCTAAACTATGTATCCTTTAAGAATTTTCCATAGCTTAATGCTGCTGATGTTTCTTATTTGCTGTTAAATTTTTCTGAACAAAAGATAACATAATAAATCTACTGTTGATCAATAAACCCATGTTTTATTGTGAAATTTAAATTGTTGATTATTGCCTCAAATTGTGAGTCAAAGACATTTTTCCAAACCTAATGTGTTATTTTCCTTATTAATAGAAGCTAAAGTGTTATAATATACTTGTTTACCCTAGGAGTTTTATTGTGTTTAATGTGTTTTTAATTGGTGATATATAAGTGCAATTTCCTAGATCTGAGAGATTTGAGTCTCCTCTTGACAGCAATGTCAGTTGACTTCTTTCAATATAACTAATTTTCTTCCTTCTCAGCACAATGCCATTAGCTGCAACAACTTTCAATACAACAATTATTAATACACCTCAGCTTCAAGCTAAAAAAGAACAGACAATCTTCTTTTATAGCAGGTTTTTTTGGTTTTTTTTTAACACGGACATATATCATAGCTAAATCATCAGTCAAACCTATTACACATACAAAATCAATCCCTTTTTCAACACTGACAATACAGCAATTACATTACTGTCAACATCAGATAAAATCTTTTTCTCTACCTCTTTCCTGTATAAACTTAATAAACAGGTCTGTCATCCTATACTTCAAAAAATCATCATCAATCAAAATTACCAATGCAAGTGCTACTGAAAACTCTCCTAAATTTTCCTCTTTGCACAAATTCATCATTTCTTTTCTCAAATTTTCATATTCCTTACATTCAACAACATAATGGAAAATACTTTCTATCTCACTACAATTATCACACTGAGGAATATCAGCTTTGCCTCTGATAAACAACCTATGCTTAATACCTACATGGGTTGACCAAAAACAGAGCATTAAGCAACCATATTTTCTTTTTAATCTACTATAATTTTTCATATCAAAGCCAGGCTTCTTTTTCTGGGTAAGAGCTATATTACTACTATTATCCCTCATTTCCTCAAAATATTTTGGGTAAATCCTTCTAATCATCTCTCTAATCTGTTTATATGGGTAAATATTTACCAAATCATATTATTGAGTTACAACTAAAGTGAATATACCCTTGAATGCCTTTTTTATGCTGATTACAAATATAACAATCATTTCTATCAGAAATGAATTTTAGGCCCCCCCCCCTATCTATGTCAATTCAGGATATATATTTGCAGATATGGGGGAGGGGGTTAGGTTATGTTAGGGGGGGGGGCCGGAAATTCATTTCTGTTAGAAATGTTTGTTATATTTGTAATCATCATAAAAAAAAGGCAGTAAAGGTTTACCAAATCATATTATTGAGTTAGGAAAAAGTGAATGCACCATTTGATGCCTTTTTTGGTAAAATTCTACTTTAGTTACTTTTGGCTATCTTGGAAAGGGGTTGGGTTAGGAAAATGAAACTTTCAGGGATGGATGTACATGCTAAGGTTTGTCCCGGGAAGGTACTTTGAAGTACCTACCTCCACTCATCCCCCCCCTCTATATAATGGTAAATTACTGCACATTACTAGTTGTCTTTAACTCATATTTCATCCTATATTACTATCATAAATATAAATCACTGCTTACCTTACACAACTTCTGCTTTTAACCTTGTTCATTAAAATATATTCCAAAATCCTATTTAAATCCTAAGCCATTTAATTTTCAACCCATGCCAACTCTCTTTATGGTATATGAAACCAGGTTTGTTGTGATGTCACACTTTCCTTATCAGAAACCCTTACCCTTAAGGGTAGCAGGCACATGCCAAACAACTCTGTTGATAAGACCATTTAAACTGTATTACTTAGGGAAAGGATTTGAAAACATCAGAATCGACTTCAGAGGACACGTTATATCACGGGAAGATGTTTTTGAAATCCCCCTTCCCCCCAACTCAAAATTTTCCAAAATTCTACTTTAGAAGGGGGAAGGGGGATTTCAAAAACATCTTCCCAAGACATAAATTGTCCTCTAAAGTCGATTCTGCTGTTTGTAGCGTTCTATGTCTTAGCGCTTTAGAAATATTTAAAAAAGCTTCTAAAGTAAAAATTTGGAAAATTTTGAGTTTGGGGGGAAGGGGGATTTTAAAAACTTCTTCCCGTAATATAACGTGTCCTCTGAAGTCGATTCTGATGTTTTTAGCGCTCTATGTCTTTATGCTTTAGAAATATTTAAAAAGCTCCTAAAGAAGAATTTTAGAAAATTTTGAGTTCGGGGGGAAGGGGGATTTCAAAAACATCTTCCCGTAATAAAATTTGGCCTCTGAAGTCGATTCTGATGTTTTTAGCTCTCTATGTATTAGTGCTTTAGAAATATTTTAAAAGCTTTTAAAGTAGAATTTTGGAAAATTTTGAGTTTGGGGGGAAAGGGGATTTCAAAAACATCTTCACATAATATAATTTGTCCTCTAAAGATGATTCTGATGTTTGTAGTGCTCTATGTCTGAGCGCTTTAGAAATATTTAATAAAGCTGCTAAAGTAAAAATTTGGACAATTTTGAATTTGGGGGGAAGAGGGATTTTAAAAACCTCTTCCCGTAATATAACGTGTCCTCTGACGTCAATTCTGATATTTTTAGCACACTATGTCTTTATGCTTTAGAAATATTTAAAAAGCTCATAAAGTATAATTTTAGAAAATTTTGAGTTTTGGGGGGAAGGGGGATTTCAAAAACATCTTCCCTTAACATAATTAGTCCTCTCACGTTAATTCTGATGTTTTAGAACTCTATGTTTTAGCGCTTCAGAAATATTTTAAAAGCTTCTAAAGTAGAATTTTAGAAAATTTTGAGTTTGGGGGGAAGGGGGATTTTAAAAGCATCTCCCCATGATATAATTTGTCCTTTAAAGATGATTCTGATGTTTTTAGCGCTCTATGTCTTAGCGCTTTAGAAATATTTAAAAAGCTTCTAAAGTAAAAATTTGGAAAATTTTGAGTTTGGGGGGAAGGGGGATTTTAAAAACCTCTTCCCGTGATATAACGTGTCCTCTGAAGTCGATTCTGAAATTTGTATTGCTCTATCTATTAGTACTCTATAAATATTTAAAAAAGCTTCTAAAGTAAAATTTTGGAAATTTTTGAGTTTGGGGGGAAGGGGGATTTTAAAAACCTCTTCGCTTAGTATAAAGTGTCCTCTGAAGTCGATTCTGATGTTTTTAGCACTCTATCTATTGGTGCTTTAGAAATATTTAAAAAGCTTCTAAAATAAAATTTTGGAAAATTTTGAGTTAGGGGGGGGGGGTTGAGTTGAAGGGGGATTTCAAAGACATCTTCCCGTAACATAATTTGTCCTCTGAAGTCGATTCTAATATTTGTAGCGCTCTATCTATTAGTGCTTAAGATATATGTAAAAAGCTTCTAAAGTCGAAATTTTGGAAAATTTTGAGTTTGGGGGGAAGGGGGATTTTAAAAACCTCTTCCCGTGATATAAAGTGTCCTCTGAAGTCGATTCTGATATTTTTGGCGCTCTATCTATTAGTGCTTTAGAAATATATTAAAAACTTCTAAAGTAGAATTTTGGAAAATTTTGAGTTTGGGGGAAAGGGGGATTTCAAAAACATTTTCCCATGACACAAATTGTCTTCTAAAGTCGATTCTGATGTTTGTAGCGTTCTATGTCTTAGCGCTTTAGAAATATTTAAAAAAGCATCTTAAGTAAAATTTTTTAAAATATTTAGTTTGGGGGGAAGGGGGATTTGAAAGACGTCTTCCTGTGATATAACTTGTTTTATGAAGTTGCTTCTGATGTTCTTAGCACTTTATCTATTAGTGCTTTTTAGATGTTTAAAAAGCTTCTAGAGTCGAATTTTGGAAAATTTTGAGTTAGGGGGGAAGTGGGATTTTTTAAAAACCTCTTCCCGTGATATAACGTGTCCTCTGAAGTTGATTCTGATGTTTTTAGCACTCTATCTATTAGTGCTTTAGAAATATTTAAAAAGCTTTTAAAATAAAATTTTGGGAAATTTTGAGTTAGGGGGGAAGGGGGATTTTAAAACCCTCTTCCTGTGATATAACGTGTACTCTGAAGTCGATTCTGAAACTTGTAGCGCTCGATCTGTTATTTCTTTAGAAATATTTAAAAAAGATTACAAATTACAATTTTGTAAAATTTTTTGTTTGGTGTGAAGGTTGTTTTTAAATACATCTTCCCTTGATATAACGTGTTCTCTGAAGTCGAGTCTGATATTTTTAGCTCTCTATCTATTACTGCTTTATAAATATTTAAAAACCTTATAAATTATAATTTTGGAAATTTTTGAGTTTGGGAGGAAGGGGGATTCCTGAAACATCTTTCCGTAACATAATTTGTCCTCTGAAGTTGATTCTGATATTTGTAGTGCTCTATCGATTAGTGCTTTAGAAATATTTAAAAAGCTTCTAAAGTAGAATTTTGGAAAATTTTGAGTTTGGGGGGAAGGGGGATTTTAAAAACCTATTCCCGTGATATAACGTGTCCTCTGAAGTCGATTCTGATGTTTTTAGCACTCTATCTATTAGTGCTTTAGAAATGTTTAAAAAGCTTCTAAACTAAAATTTTTGTAAATTTTGAGTGAGGGGGGAAGGGTGATTTTAAAAACCTCTTCCCGTGATATAAAGTGTCCTCTGAAGTTGATTCTAATGTTCTTAGCACTCTATCTATAACTGCCTTAGAAATATTTGAAAAGCTTCTAAAGTATAATTTTGGAAAATTTTGAGTCTGGGGGAAGGGGGATTTCAAAAAAATCTTCCCATGACACAAATTGTCCTCTAAAGTCGATTCTGCTGTTTGTAGCGTTCTATGTCTTAGCGCTTTAGAAATATTTAAAAAAGCTTCAGAAGTAGACTTTTGGAAAATTTTGAGTTTGGGGGGAAGGGGGATTCCAAAAACGTCTTCCCGTAACATAATTTGTCCTCTGAAGTCGATTCTGATATTTGTAGTGCTCTATCTATTAGTGCTTTATAAATATTTAAAAGGCTTCTAAAGTAGAATTTTGAGTTTGGGGGGAAGGGGGGTTTTAAAAACCTCTTCCCGTGATATAATGTGTCCTCTGAAGTCGATTCTGATGTTTTTAGCAATCTATCTATTAGTGCTTTAGAAATATTTAAAAAGCTTTTAAAATAAAGTTTTGGAAAATTTTGAGTTAGGGGGGAAGGGGGATTTTAAAACCCTCTTCCCGTGATATAACGTGTCCTCTGAAGTCGATTCTGAAACTTGTAGCTCTCTATCTATTAGTGCTTTAGAAATATTTAAATAAGATTATAAATTATAATTTTGGAAAATTTTTTTTTTGGGGGGAAGGGGGATTTAAAAAACCTCTTCCTGTGATATAACGTGTCCTCTGAAGTCGATTCTTATGTTTTTAGCACTCTATCTAATAATGCTTTAGAAATATTTAAAAAGCTTCTAAAGTAGAATTTTGGAAAATATTGAGTTTGGGGGGAAGGGGGATTCCAAAAACATCTTCCCGTAACATAATTTGTCCTCTGAAGTTGATTCTGGTATTTGTAGTGTTCTATATATTAGTGCTTTAGAAACATTTAAAAAGCTTCTAAAGTAGAATTTTGGAAAATTTTGAGTTAGGGGGGACGGTTGATTTTAAAAACCTCTTCCCAAGATATAAAGTACCCTCTGAAGTCAATTCTGATGTTCTTATCAATCTATCTTAAAGAACTATACAAATGGGTTGAATGCTTCCAGAGTAGAATTTTGGATATTTGTGAGTTTGGGGGGTAGTGGGGTTACAAAAACCAATTTCCATTGCAAACATTGCTATATAACCTTAATTCTTCTGTTATTTGCGTTCTATTTCATAGCGATGTATAAAAAATTTAAAAAGCTTATGAAGTGGAATTTTTTAAAATTTTGAGTTTGGGGGGAAGGGGGATTCCAAAAACATCTTCCCATAACATAATTTTATCCTCTGAAGTCGATTCTGATATTTGTAGTGCTCTATCTATTAGTGCTTTATAAATATTTAAAAGGCTTCTAAAGTATAATTTTGAGTTTGGGGGGAAGGGGGGTTTTAAAAACCTCTTCCCGTGATATAACGTGTCCTCTGAAGTTGATTCTAATGTTTTTAGCACTCTATCTATTAGTGCCTTACAAATATTTGAAAAGCTTCTAAAGTAGAATTTTTGAAAATTTTGAGTTTGGGGGGAAGGGGGATTTCAAAAACATCTTCCCGTGACAAAATTTGTCCTCTGAAGTCGATTCTGCTGTTTGTAGCGTTCTATGTCTTAGCGCTTTATAAATATTTAAAAAATCTTCTTAATTATAATTTTTGAAAATTTTGAGTTTGGGGGGAAGGGGGATTTTAAAAACCTCTTCCAGTGATATAACGTGTCCTCTGAAGTCGATTCTGATGTTTTTAGCACTATCTATTAGTGCTTTAGAAATATTTAAAAAGCTTTTAAAATAAAATTTTGGAAAATTTTGAGTTAGGGGGAAAGGGGGATTTTAAAACCCTCTTCCCATGATATAACGTTTCCTCTGAAGTTGATTCTGAAACTTGTAGCGCTCTATCTATTAATGCTTTATAAATATTTAAAAAAGCTTCTAAAGTAAAATTTTGGAAATTTTTGAGTTTGGGGGGAAGGGGGATTTTAAAAACCTCTTTCTGTGATATAATGTGTCCTCTGAAGTTGATTCTGATGTTTTTAGCACTCTATCTATTAATGCTTTAGAAATATCTAAAAAGCTTCTAAAGTAGAATTTTGGAAAATTTTGAGTTTGGGGGGAAGGGGGATTTTTTAAAAACCTCTACCCGTGATATAACGTGTCCTCTGAAGTCGATTCTGATGTTTTTAGCACTCTTTCTATTAGTGCTTTGGAAATATTTTAAAAGCTTCTAAAGTAAAATTTTGGAAATTTTTTAGTTTGGGGGGAAGGAGGATTTTAAAAACATCTTACCATGATATAATGTGTCCTCTGAAGTCGATTCTGATGTTTTTAGCACTCTATCTATTAGTGCTTTAGAAATATTTAAAAAGTTTCTTAAGTAGAATTTTGGAAAATTTCGAGTTTGGGGGGAAAGTGGATTTTAAAAACATCTTCCCGTGATATAACGTTTCCTCTGAAGTCGATTCTGGTGTTTTCAAATCCTTTCCCTAATTAATACAGTTTAAATGGTCTTATCAACAGTTTTTTGGCATGTGCCTGCTACCCTTAAGGGTAAGGGTTTTTGATAAGGAAAGTGTGACATCATAACAAACCTGGTTTCATATTCCATAAAGAAAGTCGGCATGGGTTGAAAATTAAATGGCTTAGGATTTAAATAGGATTTTGGAATATATTTTAATGAACAAGGTTAAAAGCAGAAGTTGTGCAAGGTAAGCAGTGATTTATATTTATGATAGTAATATAGGATGAAATATGAGTTAAAAACAACTAATAATGTGCAGTAATTTACCATTATATAGAGGGGGGGGGGATGAGTGGAGGTAGGTACTTCAAAGTACCTTCCCGGGACAAATCTTAGCATGTACATCCATCCCTGAAAGTTTCATTTTCCTAACCCAACTCCTTTCCAAGATAGCCAAAAGTAACTAAAGTAGAATTTTACCTCCCTTTTTTAATGCTGATTACAAATATAATAATCATTTCTATCAGAAATGAATTTCAGCACCCCCCCTATATATGCCAATTAAGGGTTAGGTATATAAAGAGGGGGGGGGGACTGAAATTCATTTCTGATAGAAATGATTATTATATTTGTAATCAGCATAAAAAAGGCATCAAATGGTGTATTCACTTTATTTCTAACTCAATAATATCACTTGGTAGAACTTTACCAAAAAGGCATCAAATGGTGTATGAGATTTCAATGTTTCCTGATTTCTAATTTTTTTTTTCTTGTTACAGTTGCAAGATTGCCAGTATAATGTTCTTTTCGATGAATTCAATAATTAAGCCAAAAAGTCGGTGAATCTACATCCTAGTGTCGATTCACTGACAAAGCAAACAGAAGTGGGGTTGTCACCTGCCGCAAGAGCAGCATCGGTTTTCCTACCGGGAGTAAAATCCCTTAATCTGCAGAGGTCAGGTAAGCAGGGATCAACTTTTCCCTTGCTGAGTAAGCTTCGAACATGCTGCGATCACCTCCAAATTAAACCAAAAGCACCAGCAAGCCCCAAAAGAGGCAAAGGCAAACTAAAAAAAGGACCAATAAAATCAGACCCAGGAAATTATAATATTCAACAAATTGAGTCGCCAGCAAGATAACGAAAAATCTTGGAGCTTCCACATGGGGCTAGTTGCCCTCCAATCCCTTTGGACTATGAAAAAGTCACTAGCCATTTGAATTTCAAACCGAATGAGCCTTTTTGAAGTTTCTACGACAACGACTCCTATAAAAACCTTATATGCCCCCAGGGCATAACTTAAAACTCTTGCCCTGAGGATTGTGGGGGAGTTTCCTCCTCAAAAATACATTTTCTATCTTGAAATCAACTACGCTAAACAAAATGGCTATCTCGAAATTTTGATTGGATGTGTTTGGGGGAATGATGGGCGTGGGGGGGGGCTAGTTTCCCTTCAATCACTTGTGACTATTAAAAAGGGCACTAGCCCTTTGAATTTCCAATCTAATGAGCCTGTTTTGAAGTTTTTACGACAACGTCTTCAATAAAAAGCCTTATATGCCCCTAGGGCTTAACTTAAAACCCGTGTGCTGAGGGTTGTGGGGGAGTGTTCTCCTCAAAAACATATTTTCTATCAGAAAATTAACTACGCCAAACAAAATTGCTATCTCAAAATTTTGATTGGATGTGATTGACCAAATGATACGCATGCGGGGGGGGGGCGTGTTGCCCTCCAGTTGGCCTGAGAGTTATGGGGGAGTGTCCTCCTCAAAAACGCATTTTCTATCTTGAAATCAACTACACTAAACAAAATGGCTATCTCAAAATTTTGATTGGATGTGTTTGGGGGAGTGATGGGTGTGGGGGGGCTAGTTTCCCTTCAATCAGTTTTGACTATTAAAAAGGGCACTATCCCTTTGAATTTCCAATCTAATGAGCCTGTTTTTAAGTTTCTACAACAACGTCTTCAATAAAAAAATCTTATATGCCCTCAGGGCTTAACTTAAAACCCTTGCCCTGAGGGTTGTGGGGGAGTGTCCTCCTCAAAGACGTATTTTCTATCAGAAAATTAACTACGCTGAACAAAATTTCTATCTCACAATTTTGATTGGATGTGTTTGGGAGAATGATAAGCGTGCGGGGGGGGGGCTAGTTGCCCTCCAATTACTTCCAACTATTAAAAAGGGCACTATAACTCTCGATTTCTAATTGAATGAGCCTCTTTAGAAGTCTCTACGACGACCCCTTCTTTATGAAGTGCCCTGCTTTAAAAAAAACTGTACATTGTCAACATTGAACTTATATGCCCTCAGGGGATAACTTAAAACCCTTGCCCTGAGGGTTGTGGGGCAGTGTCCTCCTCAAAAACGTATTTTCTATCTGGAAATCAACTACGATGAACAAAATGGCTATCTCACAATTTTGATTGGATGTATTTGGGGGAATGATGGGTGTGGGTGGGGGGGGGGCGCTCGTTGCCCTCCAATCACTTTTGACTATTAAAAAACGGCAAACGCCCTTTGAATTTCCAATCAAATGAGAATGTTTTGAAGTTTATACGACAACACCTTCTATAAGAAACCTTAAATGCCCCCAGGGCATAACTTAAAACCCTTGCCCCAAGGGTTGTGGGGGAGTGTCCTCCTCTATAAAAGATATTTTCTATATGGAAATCAGCTACGCTGACAAAATGCCTATCTCAAAATTTTGATTGGATGTGCTTGGGGGGAGGGTTAGATGTCCTCCAATCACTTTTGACTATTAAAAACGGCACTAGCCCTTTGAATTTCTAATTGAATGAGCCTGTTTTGAAGTTTCTACGATAACACCTTCTATGAAAGCCTTATATGTCCCCAGGGCATAACTTAAAACCCTTGCCCTGAGGGTCGTGGGGAAGTGTCCTCTGGGGGAGTGTCCTCCTAAAAAACACATTTTCTATCTGGAAATCAACTAGCCAACAGTGAACAAAATGACTATCTCAAAATTCTGATTGGATGTGTTGGAGGCAATGATAGGCATGGGGGGCTAGTTGCCCTCCAATCACTTTCAACTATTATAAACGGCACTAGCCCTTTGAATTCCCAATCGAATGAGCTTGTTTTGAAGTTTCTACGTCAACACCTTCTATAAAAACCTTATATGCCCCCAGGGCATAACTTAAAACCGTTGCCCTAAGGGTTGTGGGTGATTATCCTCCTCAAAAACTCATTTTTCTATATAGAAATAAAATACGCTGAACACAAGGGTTATCTCAAAATTTTGATTTGTTGTGTGAGGAGCACTGATAGGCATGGCGGGGGGGGGCTAGTTGCCCTCCAATCACTTTCAACTATTTAAAAGGGTACTAGTCCTTTGAATTTCCAATCGAATGAGCTTCGTTTTGAAGTTTCTACGACAACGCCTTCTATAAAACCTTATATGCCCCCAGGGCATAACTTAAATCCCTTGCCCTGAGGGTTGTGAGGGAGTGTCCTCCTCAAACACATATTTTCTATCTGGAAATCAACTACGCTGAACAAAAGGGCTATCTCAAAATTTTGATGGGTTGGGTTTGGGGGGATGAGGGTCATGGGGGGGACTAGTTGCCCTCCAATCACTTTCGACTATTAAAACGAGAACTAGCCACTCCAATTTCCAATTGAATGAGCCCTTTTCGAAGTTTCTACGACAACGCCTTTTATAAATAACTTATATGCCCCCAGGGCATAACTTAAAACCCATCCCCTGAGGGTTGTGGGGGAGTGTCCTCCTCAAAAACTTTTTTTCTATCGGGAAATCAACTATGCTGAACAAAATACATATCTCAAAATTTTGATTGGATGTGTTTGGGGGAATGATGGGCGTGGTGGGGGGCAGTTGCCCCCCAATAATTTTTGACTATTAAAAAGGGTATAAGCCCTTGGAATTTTGACTCGAATGAATATTTTTTGAAGTTCCTACGACAACGCCTTATATAAAAACCTACTATTTCACCAGGGCCGAGCTTAAACCCTTTAAATGGATGGGTATGAGAGAGTCACTTAACCAAAAACATATTTTCAATAATGCAATAAACTACGCTTAACAAAATGGCTATCTCAAAATATCCATTGGATGTGTTGGGGGGAATGATAGGCGTGGGGGGGCTAGTTGCCCTTCAATCACTTTCGACTGTTTGAAAGGGCAAACGCCCTTTGAATTTTAAATCGAATGAGCCTGTTTTGAAGTTTCTACGACAACTCCTTCTGTAAAAACCTTATATGCCCCCAGGGCACAACTTAAAACCCTTGCCCCGAGGGTTATGGGGGAGTGTCCTCCTCAAAAAGATATTTTCTATTTGGAAATCAGCTACACTGACAAAATTCCTATATCACAATTTTTATTAGATGTGTTTGGGGGAAAGATGGGCGTGGGGGGGGGGGCTAGTTGCCCTCCAATTACTTTCGACTATTAAAAAGGGCACTAGCCCTTTGAATTTCAAATCTAATGAGCCTGTTATGCCCCCAGGGCATAACTTATGCCCCAGGGCATAACTTAACAGGGCATAACTTAAAACCCTTGCCCTGAGGGTTGTGGGGAAGTGTCCTCCTCAAAAATATATTTTCTATCTGAAAATCAACTACGCTAAACAAAATTGCTATCTCACAATTTTGATTGGATGTGTTTGGGAGAAGGATAAGCTTGAGGGGGGGGGGGCTAGTTGCCCTCCAATCACTTCCGACTGTTAAAAAGAGCACTAGAATTCTTGATTTCTAAATGAATGAGCCCCTTTTGAAGTCTCTACGACGACCCCTTCTATATGAAGTGCCATGCTTTAAAGAAAAAAAAAAAAAAAATAGGCTGTACATTGTCAACATTGAACTTATATGCCCTCAGGGCATAACTTAAAACCCTTGCCCTGAGGGTTGTGGGGAAGTGTTCTCCTCAAAAACACATTTTCTATCTGGAAATCAACTACGCTGAACAAAATGGCTTTCTCACGATTTTGATTGCATGTGTTTGGGGGAATGATGGGCTCGGGGGGGGGGGGGGCTTGTTGCCCGTCAATCCCTTTTGACTATTAAAAAGGGCAAACACCCTTTGAATTTCCAATCGAATGAGCCTGTTTTGAAGTTTCTACGACAACGCCTTCTATAAAAACCTTATACGCCCTCAGGGCATAACTTAAACACCCTTGCCCCAAGGGTTGTGGGGGAGTGTCCTTCTCAAAGAGATATTTTCTATCTGGAAATCAGCTACGCTGACAAAGTGCCTATCTCAAAATTTTGATTGGATGTGTTTTGGGGAATGATTGCTTGGGGAGGGGGGGGGGGCTAGTTGCCCTCCAATCACTTTCGACTATTAAAAAGGGCACTAGCCCTTTGAATTTCCAATCCATTGAGCCTGTTTTGAAGTTTCTACGATACCGCTTTCTATGAAAGCCTTATATGCCCCCAGGGCATAACTTAAAACCCTTGCCCTGAGGGTTGTGGGGAAGTGTCCTCTGGGGGAGTGTCCTCCTAAAAAACATATTTTCTATCTGGAAATCAACTAGCCTACGCTGAACAAAATGGCTATCTCAAAATTCTGATTGGATGTGTTTGGGCAATGATGGGCGTGGGGGGCTAGTTGCTCTCCAATCACTTTCAACTATTAAAAACTGCACTAGCCCTTTAAATTCCCAATCGAATGAGCCTGTTTTGAAGTTTCTACGACAAAGCCTTCTATGAAAGCCTTATATGTCCCCAGGGCATAACTTAAAAACTTTGCCCTGAGGGTTGTGAGGGAGTGTCCTCCTCCAAAATATATTTTCTATGTGTAAATCAACTACGCTAAACAAAATGGTTATCTCAAAATTTTGATTGGATGCGTTTTTGGGAATGATTGGCGTGGGGGGGCTAGTTGCCCTCCAATCACTTTTGACTATTAAAAAGGGCAAACGCCCTTAGAATTTCAAATTGAATGAGCCTGTTTTGAAGTGTATACGTAAACGCCTTCTATAAAAACCTTATATGCGTCCAGGCCATAACTTAAAACCCTTGCCCCGAGGATTTTAGGGGAGTGTCCTCCTCAAAAAGATATTTTCTATTTGGAAATCAGCTACGCTGACAAAATGCCGATCTAAAAATTTAGATTGGATATGTTTGGGGGAAAGATGGGCGGGTGGGGGGGCTAGTTGCCCTCCAATTACTTTCGACTATTAAAAAGGACACTGGCCCTTTGAATTTCCAATCTAATGAGCCTGTTATGCCCCCAGGGCATAACTTATGCCCCAGGGCATTACTTAACAGGGCATAACTTAAAAGGCTCTTTATGCCTCAGGGCATAAAGAGCCTTTTTTGAAGTTTCTACGAAAACGTCTTCAATAAAAACCTTATGACCCCCAGGGTATAACTTAAAACCCTTGCCCTGAGGGTTGTGGGGGAGTGTCCTCCTCAAAAACATATTTTCTATTTGAAAATCAACTATGCTAAACAAAATTGCTATCTCACAATTTTGATTGGATGTATTTGGGAGAATGATAAGCGTGAGGGGGAGGGCTAGTTGCCCTCCAGTCACTTCCGACTGTTAGAAAGGGCACTAGAACTCTTGATTTCTAATTGAATGAGCCCATTTTGAAGTCTCTACGACGACCCTTCTACATGAAGTGCCATGCTTTAAAGAAAAAAAAAATAAGCTGTACATTGTCAACATTGAACTTATATGCCCTCAGGGCATAACTTAAAATCCAAGCCCTGAGTGTTTTGGGGGATTGTTCTCCTCAAAAACATATTTTATATCTGGAAATCAACTACGCTGAACAAAATGGCTATCTCACGATTTTGATTGGATGTCTTTGGGGGAATGATGGGCGGGGGGGGGGGGGCTAGTTGCCCTTCAATCACTTTTGACTATCAAAAAGGGCAAACACCCTTTGAAATTCCAATTGAATGAGCCTGTTTTGAAGTTTTTAAGACAACGCCTTCTATAAAAACCTTATACACACTCAGGGCATAACTTAAACACCCTTGCCCCGAGGGTTGTGGGGGAGTGTCCTCCTCAAAAAGATATTTTCTATCTGGAAATCAGCTATGCTGACAAAGTGCCTATCTCAAAATTTTGATTGGATGTGTTTGGGGGAATGATGGGCTTGGGGGGGGCTAGTTGCCCTCCAATCACTTTCGACTATTAAAAAGGGCACTAGCCCTTTGAATTTCCAATTGAATGAGCCTGTTTTGCAGTTTCTGAGAAAACGCCTTCTACCCCCAGTAGAAGGTGGCATATAAGGTCTACCCTCAGTAGACCTTATATACCCCCAGGGCTTAACTTAAAACCCTTGCCCTGAGGCCTTATATAGGCCCCCAGGGCATAACTTAAAACCTTTTCCCTGAGGGTTGTGGGGGAATGTCCTCCTCAAAAACATATTTTCTATCTGGAGATCAACTACACTGAACAAAATGGCTATCTCAAAATTTTGATTGGATGTGTTTGGTGGAATGATGGGCTTGGGGGGGGGGGGCTAGTTGCCCTCCAATCACTTTCGACTATTAAAAAGGGCAAACGCCCTTTGAATTTCAAATTGAATGAGCCTGTTTTGAAGTGTCTATGACAACGCCTTCTATAAAAACCTTATATGCCCCCAAGGCATAACTTAAAAGCCTTGCCCTGAGGGTTGTGGGGGAGTGTCCTCCTCAAAAAACCTATCTTCTATCTGGAAATCAACTACGTTGAACAAAATGAACATCTCACAATTTTGATTGTATGTTTTTGGGTGAAAGATGGGCGTGAGGGGGGGGTGGCTAGTTTCCCTTCAATCCCTTTGGACTATTAAAAAGGGCACTAGCCCTTTGAATTTCCAATCCAAGGAGCCTTTTTGGAGTTTCTACGACAACGCCTTCTATAAGAACCTTATATGCCCCCAGGGCATAACTTAAAACCCTTGCCCTAAGGGTTGTGGGGGAGTGCCCTCCTCAAAAGCACATTTACTATCTTGAAATCAACTACGTTGAACAAAATGGCTATCTCAAAATTTTGATTGGATGGGTTTGGGGGAATGATGGGCGTGGGGGGGCTAGTTGCCCTCCAATCACTTTTGAATATTAAAAAGGGCACTAGCCCTTTGAATTTCCAATCTAATGAGCCTGTTTTGAAGTTTCTACGACAACGTCTTCAATAAACACCATATATACCCCCAGGGCATAACTTAAAACCTTTGCCCTGATGTTTGTGGGGGAGTGTCATCCTCAAAAACTTATTTTATATCTGAAAATCAACTACGCTAAACAAAATTGCTATCTCAAAATTTTGATTGGATATGTTTGGGGGAATGACAAACGTGAGGGGGGGGGGGCTAGTTGCCCTCCAATACTACCGACTATTAAAAATGGCACTAGAACTCTCGATTTCTAATTGAATGAGCCCCTTTTGAAGTCTCTACGACGACCTCTTCTATATGAAGTGCCCTGCTTTAAAGAAAAAAAAATAATAAACTGTACATTGTTAACATTGAACTTATATGCCCTCAGGGCATAACTTGAAACCTGACGGTTGTGGGGTAGTGTTCTCCTCAAAAATATATTTACTATCTGGAAATCAACTACGCTGAACAAAATGGCTATCTCACAATTTTGATTGGATGTGTTTGGGGGAATGATGGGCGTGGGGGGGGGGCTAGGTGCCCTCTAATCACTTTCGACTATTAAAAATGGCAAACATCCTTTGAATTTACAATTAAATGAGCCTTTTTTGAAGTTTCTACGACAACGCCTTCTATAAAAACCTTATGTACCCCCAGGGCATAACTTAAACACCCTTGTCCCGAGGGCTGTGGGGGAGTGTCCTCCTCAAAAAGATATTTTCTATCGCTGCCAAAATGCCTATCTCAAAATTTTGATTGGATGTGGTTGGGGGAATGATTGGCGTGGTGGGGGGGCTAGTTGCCCTCCAATCACTTTCGACTATTGAAAAGGACACTAGCCCTTTGAATTTCCAGTCGAATGAGTCTGTCTTGAATTTTCTAAGAAAACGCCTTCCATCCCCAGTAGAAGATGGCATATAATGTCTACCTCCAGCAGACCATATATTCCCCTAGGGCATAACTTAAAACCTTTGCCCTGAGGGTTGTGGGGGAGTGTCCTCCTCAAAAACCTATTTTCCATCTGAAAATCAACTACGTTGAACAAAATGGCCATCTCACAATTTTGATTGGATGTGTTTTGGGGAAAGATGGGCGGGGGGGGGGGGGGAGCTAGTTGCCCTCCAACCCCTTTGGGCTATTAAAAAGGGCACTAGCCCTTTGAATTTCGAATCGAATGAGCCTTTTTTGAAGTTTCTACGACAACGCCTTCTATAAAAAAGTTATATGCCCCCAGGGCATAACTTAAAACCCTTGCCCTGAGAGTTTTGGGGGAGTGTTCTTCTTAAAAACATGTTTTCTATCTGGAAATCAACTACGCTTAACAAAATGGCTATCTCACAATTTTGATTGGATGTGTTTTGGGGAAAGATGGGCGTGGGGGGGGGGGAGCTAGTTGCCCTCAAACCCCTTTGGGCTATTAAAAAGGGCAATAGCCCTTTGAATTTCCAATCGAATGAGCCTGTTTTGAAGTTTCTACGACAACGCCTTCTATAAAAACGTTATATTCCCCCAGGGCATAACTTAAAACCCTTGCCCTGAGGGTTTTGGGGGAGTGTTCTTCTTAAAAACATATTTTCTATGTGGAAATCAACTACGCTGAACAAAATGGCTATCTCACAAGTTTGATTGGATGCGTTTGGGGGAATGATGGGCGTGGGGGGGGGTCTAGTTGCCCTCGAATCACTTTCGACTATTAAAAAGGGCAAACACCCTTTGAATTTACAATTGAATGAGCCTGTTTTGAAGTTTCTACGTTAAAGCCTTCTATAAAAACTTCATATACCCCCAAGGCATAACTTAAACACCCTTGCCCTGAGGGTTGTGGGGGAGTGTCCTCCCCAAAAAGATATTTTCTATCTGGAAATCAGCTACGCTGACAAAATGCCTATCCCAAAATTTTGATTGGATGTATTTGGGGGAATGATGGGTGTGGGGGGGCGCTAGTTGCCCTCTAATCCCTTTCGACTATTAAAAAGGGCACTAGCCCTTTGAATGTTCAATCGAATGAGCCTGTCTTGAAGTTTCTAAGAAAACGCCTTCTACCCCCAGTAGAAGGTGGCATATAAGGTCTACCCCCAGCAGATCTTATAATCCCGCAGGGCATAACTTAAAACCCTTGCCCTGAGGGTTGTGGGGGAGTGTCCTCCTCAAAAACACATTTTCTATCTTGAAATCAACTACGCTGAACAAAATGCCTATCTCAAAATTTTGATTGGATGTTTTCGGGGAAATGATGGGCGTGGGGGGGGGATAGTTGCCCTCCAATCACTCTTGACTATAAAAAGGGCACAAGCCCTTTGAATTTCCAATCGAATGAGCCTGTTTTGAAGTTTCTAAGACAACGCCTTCAATAAAAACCTTATATGCTCCCAGTGTATAATTCAAAACCCTTGCCCTGAGGGTTGTGGGGGAGTGTCCTCCTCAAAAACATATTTTCTATCTGGAGATCAACTACACTGAACACAATGGCAATCACTTTAGACTATTAAAAAGGGCACTAGAACTCTGGATTTCTAATCTAATGAGCCCCTTTTGAAGTCTCTACGACGACCCCTTTTTATATGAAGTGCCCTGCTTTAAAGAAAAATAATAATAAACTGTACATTGTCAACATTGATCTTATATGCCCTCAGGGCATTAATTAAAACCCTTGCCCTGAGGGTTGTGGGGGAGTGACCTCATCAAAAAGATATTTTCTATCTGGAAATCAACTACGCTGAACAAAATGGCTATCTCAAAATTTTGACTGGATGTGTTTGGGGGAATTAAGGGCGTGGGGTGGGGGGCTAGTTGCCCTCCAATCACTTTCGACTATTGAAAAGGACACTAGCCACTCCCATTTCCTATCGAATGATTCCTTTTCGAAGTTTCTACGACAACTCCTTCGATACGAAGTGCCCGGGTATGGAGAAAAAACCAAAAAACAACACATTGTGCCCACACCGTTCTTTACTTAGGCAGTGCTAGCGCGCTGCCTATGAAACACAAGAAAAAAAAAATCTGAGCCATTAGACTCATCAGGAAGAACTCTTTCCATTACAAATATGACTAGGCTTAACAAAAGAAATGCAAAAAGCCTGACGCCGAGTAAGTCAATCTTGGTTGCAATGGAAACCGAGCTCAAGAATGATCTATATCTTTAAGGGCAAAAAATCCCTTTCAAGCACTACAAGGCAAAGCCTTTATACTGCATCAAATGTATGTACATGGCCACACTAAAAATAATTTTCAGCATCAAATCCCTCCTGCTCCAAAGGTGGAAAAGCCTACCATAACTCAACATCATGTCCTTCTCCTGAGCCTTACTGCAAAAAATGTAAGATCAAAGGGCACAGTGCATTTTAAAAAGATCTATGCCCCTCCCACCATCTACGAGCAGACATGCTGAGAATCGCAACTGAGCAATACATTCTTTTCTCAATCGTCGCAGCAAAAATACCTAAGACTCCAAAGCCAAGTGCTGTCCAGACATGACAAAGAACCAAGGCCTTCTCAAGTCATAATTCCTCTGGTCTTAAGGAAGAGACATCCAAAATGACAAACAAACTACGGAGGAACAATTCTCCCTCAGTGACAGTGGATGATAACTCAGAATTTATGTCTTCAGAAGAAAACATGGAGGTTGTATCTACTAGCCATGAATATTTTCAAGATTTTGCAATGGAATATCGTGTCTCTAAATAGTTTAAAACTAAATGAACTAATTGAATACATAATTAGATATAATATTGATCTTGTTTGCCTCCAGAAAAAAAATTTACACAGTGTCAGTCTCTTGGAATACCTGGATTCCATTTTTATTGAAAGGATAGATCAACCGGTAGGAAAGGAGGGGGAGTGGCAATTCTCATAAAAAAGGATATACCACATTCGGCAGTAGCCCAAAGATAGTACCGGAATGAGATTGATGTGGTCAGCGTGAATTTAAATCTCCAAGATAGACATCCCTTAAAAATCTCATCCTTTTACAATCCTAATGGCAGCAATGATATTAAAACCATGCTTGAAGAAGAAACAAGATATAAGAACGCTGTCATTTTAGGTGACTTTAATGCTCATAGGTGACTTTAATACTCATATACACTCCAACATTGCGGGTAAGAATATAGAAGAATATATCCTCACCTTTAACAATTTCACAGTTCTATTTCCGCATGGCCTCCCCACCCACCACAGTATCAGGGATAATACCTCATCAATGATTGATTTGCAGATTGATCCAACATGGCTTAAGTCTGAAATCAAGATTTCTGTTGTCCCAAATCTTCAGACCGACCATACTGCAACCCTTGTCGAAATTCATGCAGCAAAATACACTCCTGCTCCCCCGACAATGAGATTCAATCTAAAAACAGCAAACTGGACCCTCTTCAAAACATATTAGATAGTACTGATTACTTTACTATCAGGCTAGTGGAAGATATTGAAATTAAAGCCAGACAACTAACAGATACTCTCTTAACAGCAGCAGAAAACTCAATCAAGAAGTTTTCTGACCAAATGCCTATTTATTCGTTAAAGAAGTCGAACAAAATCTGGTGGAGTCAAGACAGCAGAAGTGCAGTTCTAAGTAAAAAAAAAAGCAAAAAAATTTTCCAGAGGCATCCAAGCCAAGAAACTTTCATTGCTCTTAGCAAGGCTGAAGCTTTAGTGAAGAAAACAGTTTTGAAGGCCAAGCACTCAGCTTTTAATGACTTTTCATCCAAAATTGACCAGGATGTTCTTTCAAGTAAAATTCATTCGTTCATAAATCGAATGGCTGGCAATAACAAAACTTACAATTCAAAGATCCCCTGTCTTACAACAACAAAATCCACTTTAAAAACTGGCAAAGACATTACTGAAGCATTTGCTATTCATTTCAACAGAAATGTCCTCACAGTGCAAAGAGGAAGGCCTAGAGTAGGCAAGTTGCATGAGAAGACAAATTTCAAGAAGGAACTTGTATGTATGTTTACCACATATGAGCTAAAGGAGGCTATAAGGTCGTCCAATTCCTCTTCAGCATCAGGAGAAGACGAAATAGGTATCCAGTGGATCATAAATGCAGGATAAAATTTCCATAATGCCTTACTTCATGTATATAACTACGCAAGGACTACAAAAATAATCCCAAGGATATGGAAACAGGCAATTTTAATCCCAATTAGAAAAAAAGGCAAACCTCCAGATTTAATCAATTCCTAAAGGCCTATCTCACTACTACCAGTACTTGGAAAACCTTTTTGAAAAGATGCTACATAGGAGGTTAGAACTGTTTGTGGAAATTAATAAAATTCTATCTAATTCCCAGGCTGGCTTTTCGTAAAGGGCGTAATACTGTAAAGAATGTAATCCAGCTTGAAGCAGCTGCAAGAAATCCCATAGATAGTGGCTAGATCATGATAGCAGTCTCCTTTGACTTTGAATCAGCTTTTGACCACGTTTGAAAGTATCTCATTTGTCAAATTCTAAAAGTGATGGATTTCCCGGATGGAGTCATTAAGTTCCTCTTCAATTATCTATTTGATAGAAGCTAGTAAGTCCGGATGCAAAATAAGGTGTCCAGTATTTCAGCACTACATGCTGGTTTCCCACAGGGGTCCATACTCAGCCCCTTTCTTTTCTTATTAGTTTGAAGTGAGTTTCAGTTCAGCAGTGATTCAATATCCAAACTTGAATTTGCTGATGACTTAGTTCTTTGGTCAGTAGGTAGAGATGTAAATATTATTGACAATAATATTAACTTAGCGTTAGATGAGTTAGCAACTTTTTTTGCTGCATTTTTCCTACCTTTCTCCAAGTCTAAGACAAATGCAATCATATTCTTCAACAAAAAGTCCGTCATACCACCAAAATTCTTCGTCAATATTGTGGAAATGGAATATGCCGTAGCCCCTAAATTCTTATGAGTATACCTGGATCCAAGACCGACTTGGCAAAATCAAATCAACTGTGTAAAAAAAATCATGTAATGAAAGGTTACTCATCCTTAAGTGCCTGGTGGGGTCAAAGTGGGCTAATTCCCAAAAAAATACTCTTCGATTTTTACGGAGAATATAGTAAGACTAATCTTGGCAAATTAAGAACAATCTAAAATATGGCTAGCAAAATTGCCCTAGGGCTTCATGCTCAGTGCTCCTCAAACAAAGTGAAACCCTTCACTGGCCTGCCCTCTATTTTAGAAAGACGAAATATGCTTATCATTTAATATTACAGCAAGATACAAGCTATAGGTCACGAGTATGATATTTTTAAGCTCACTTTTGCCAAAGATGGTACCTCCCATAGTTTGACAGCTATGAGGTCATGGAAAACATTTAACGAGCTTGTCCCATCTTGGAAACTCGACTCACCCTGTTTCCGTCATTTTCTTGTCCCCTCAAGATGGCAAATGTCACCTCCAAGTGGTTGACTAGTTTTGATACCCTTTCAAAAGACAAAGTACCTGCTAATCCAAATTCAGACACTTTTTCATGAGAAAATGACCACTTTGTATCCAGATTCTCTCCAAATCTACACTGATGGCTCAGTTGAATGCAGTACAATCCGCCCTGCATCTGTTATCCCAAGCTATGCACCGAATAGAAAAACCAGACTTTCTGACAAAAGTTCCATCCTCACGGCAGAGCTATCGGCAATAAAAGAGGTTATAAAGGGCATCAATATTAATCCACCGGCTTCCAAAAGAGTAGTATTGCTCTCAGACTCCAAAGGCACCCTTCAGCTCATTGATAATATCTATTGGAATGCTAAGGATACAGACCCGAGGCCAATCAGAGGTCAATTAATCAGTCTCCAAAACAGCTTCATTGAAGTCAAGATCCAACATATCCCCAGCCCCCAAGGCAGCAAATATAATGAGGTAGCAGACCAGTTAGTTAGTAGCTCCTTGAATAATCCAGTCAATCCCAATTTGAAGGCCAAGAGCTTCAGAGACATACTCAGAAGAAGGGTTCCTTAAAAAACAAAAATGCCCATTCCATCCTTATTTCCATCACAGGAAGATAACATTCTTTATTATAGATTCAAAAGCAACTCATTGATCCTGAGCAGGGGTGAAACTCCAGCATTTTTATTTGGGAGAAGGGGGCAAGAAAATTCCATATCTGAATAGTCAAAGGGCATGGGAGGTATAATATTTTTTCTGCTCTCCCTGCTACCCCCAAACGACGCCCCTGATCCTGAGGAAACAGGAGTTTATTTTGCATAGAGCCGATTCTCTATACAAAAGTATTTTCCATTTCCTAAGACATAACAATATCTGCGAGTAGTTCACATAGATGGTAGCAAAACTTATTCCTGACCCATCATCCCCTGTAGATTGAAAATGTCGTGACGCCAAAAGGAGACCGAAGTGGATTCTAGAAGGTTTAGCATTTCAAGAAGAAGAAGAATTAGGGGATAGTATAAAATTCGGGCAATTTTATTGCCCAAATCGGAATTGGGAACAACAGCAACACTTTAAGAATATTGTAATAACATTTCTTGTGATATATATTTCTAGATTTATCAGTAGTTAACTCAACCGATCTTGCTCAAAAACCTCCTCTGGAACACACTTTGGTGGGTTTTTTTGTGGATGGTGAAGTTTTTCCCTCACTAGAGTGCAGATAGTCTGGTATTTTTCTTTTTGTTGTTTAGCATAAAGCTTATTCCAATAGGCAATGTAAAGAACAACCGGTGGAAAAATCCCCCCGAACCCCACCCCAAAGACCAACAAAATCGTTCCACTTATGAATATAATTTAGCATTTTCAGCTAAATTATATGGCCCACTAGAAATTTACCCATTTTTCTAACCTAATCCCTCTCCAATATAGCCAAAAGTAGCTAAAGTAGAAATTTACAAGTTTTATTTTCCTAACCTAACCCCTTTCCAAGAGAGTGGAAAGTAGCTAAACTGGAATTTTATCATAAAGTAAAATGAAATCATTTTCAAAATTTAGAATTAGGCTATCCTATTCAAAGTAGACTAGTTTTCATAATTTTTAAGTGTTTCCTTTTGAGCGGGGCAAATGAACTAACTTGAACTTGACCTAGCACTCTTACTGAGCAGGGTCGCCAGCGTAGAGGGAGCTAATTGACAGCGCTGTCAGTCTTCTCCAAGCAGCTCTGTCCAGGGCTAGGGATGGGGCCTCATTAGGGTCGATGTTGCGGTTGAAAAGACGTTGATTCATAACATCAGCCCATCTGGTGCGCGGCTTCCCTGGAGGAATTTTTCAGACAATCGAGATATTGAAGTCCAAAATGATCCTTTCAAGGGTAGTTGGCGGGAGGCGGAATAAGCGGCCGTACCATCTTAGAGAACGACCTTCTACTTGGGTGGAGAGTTTCGCTAACTTGAAGGTCTTCCGGATCTCTGTATTGCAGATCTTGTCATACTATTTGAAGCCTTGAACTCGACGCAGGTGTCTAGTTTGGATGGCATCGATCTTTTTTAGCTGTGTTTGGGTTATCCGCCATGACTCAGAAGAGTACAGAATGGTGCTTGAGACTGTGGCGTTGTAAATTCGGGCTTTTGTAAGGTGACTAATTTGCGGTTTGTGGAAGACTGCTCTCAGGAGCCGTCCGAATACAGAGTTTGTATTGGCTGATCTTGCTGATATTTCGGTGCCAAGTTTGCCCTTTGATGATATAATTATTCCTGCTTTGCCGCGTCAACAGTTTGGCCGTTGATCTCAACAGTTTAGGGTGATGCCGATGCGGTCTTTTCTATGGGCATGGTCTTCATTTTCTTCCAGTTGATTTGCAGCCCAAATCTAGAGGCAGTGGAGGAGAGCGTCGCGAGTGTAGTTTTAAGTTGGTCGAAATTTTCGCTAAGGCCGGCTACATTGTTGGCAAGTTCAACATCAGACATAAGTCCTCCCGCCATAACTTATGCCAAAAGGGCGCGCTCGGTGTGTTTCGTTCAAAATGTGGTTGATGACACAGTAAAACAACTCAGGTCAGCAGCGCATCCTTTCCGTATACCATTTTGATGGAAAAGGAAGAGGAAAGCTTCCCGTTAACAAGGATGGCACTTTCTGTGCAGCTGTAGAGTTCTTTAAAGAGGCTGACTATCTTTGTTGGTAGGCCCGCAGCTTTCAGGATTAGCCAAAGGGACCGTCTGTCAACGGTGTCAAAGGCAGAATGAAAGTGAATGAAATTTATGTTAGCTTTTATGCTTAATGTCTTCTCAACGATCTGTCTGACCGTATGAATCTGTTCTTTTGTCGATCTTCCTGGCATGAATCTGGCTTGTTGGGGGCAGTGCAAAGAATGTACGAAACTTATTGCAGGTTTCAGCAGTAGTATTGTTAACAGCTTTCCAGGAGCAGAGAGTAGGGTGTTACCACGGTAGTTGCTGCAATCCATCTTGCTGCCCTTGCGCTTAAACACTGACACGATGATTCCTTTCTTCCAGTGCGACGGTATAACTTCAGTGTGCCAGATTACACTGAACACTATCTGCAGCCAAAGTATCATTGCTTGCTGCCCGTAGTAAGTAACTCTGAAGTGATGCCCCAGGTGTCAGCTGCTTTATTTTTTCAGTTTCCTCACGGCCGATTTAATCTCCTTATGAGAAAATTTGGCACCGTCGGGGGTATGAGTAGCTTCTGCAGCAGTAGCAACAAGCCCTGGGTCAATGCAATCGGGTGGATCTGAGTTTAGCAGCTTATTACAGTGTTTCTCCAAGAGACCAACACATTGAGATTGATCGTAAATGGTTTCTCTATTCATTGCTCTCAAGATTGTCGACATCAAGGTATGTTGGCCAGTCAGCTCAAGCAGGATCTTGAATGTTGCACCTATGTCTATCTTTTGGGCAGATTGCTCGAGCTCAGTGGTATTGCCCGCAATGAAGTCTTTCTTGTCCCTGTGAAGCAAGGAGTTACGTTATTTGTTGACCTCTCTGTAGAGTTTCATATCTCATCGGAATCTCGCTTGCCGTCTCTGCTCAATTTTTTCAAACGTCTGGTTGCTAATCCACTTTTTATTCTTTCACGGCTTCGAGTCCAAAACTTCGGTAGCTGCTCTCAGAATATTGTCTTTGATAGTGGTCCATGCTGACTTGCTTTCTGAACACTGGCGGAGAGCCTCGAAGCAGTTAGAGACTTAAACCATATACTGCTCACGAGCCAGGGGACCTTGCTTCAGTCAAGAGATGTCTTTCTTCTTGATGGATGACGAGTTACTCTTATTGGCCACCAGCCGGAGTTTGATCCTTGCAGAGATGAAACAATGGTCGGCATTGCCTAGCTAGGTCCCTCTGTATGAGTGGTAGTTCTGGACAAACGAACTCCAGTGTCGTCGAACAATGATGTGGTGAAGCATCTTTTTTTCCCTCCCGTCATTGCTGTACTATGTGTACTTCACAATTTCTTTTCTCACAAACAAGTATTTGTGACTGATAAAGCGTGGGTGATGCAGCAATTGAGCAGTTGCATCAATTAATTAACCAGTACTGATAATAAAGATGTTTGACAAAGAAGCGGGAAAACTAAGTATACTCAAAGATCAGGATATTTGTATTCTCTTTCTTGTAAAAATTAATAGTATATGCATTTTGATTACAAATGTAGAATGCATGCATGCATAGGAGAATAATGCGGAATGTTTTTAGCTGATTGAATATTATATATTTGTTAAATATTTTTCTCAATTTTCAGGAGCTTGCTAAGACGTGTAAATAAAGTTTTAGAACATTCTTGTCTGCATCCATGTAGATTTTTATGGAAATCAGGGCGTCACCATAGCTTGGTTTTGGTTCCCCTCTGGCCAATTATATCTAATATGACAATAAAAAATCTAATACCATTCCATTCATAAATTGTTCCAAACCCTTATTAAATGACTTCACAATTAAAAAACAAATTGGAAGAGTCAAATAAATATTGTTGCAGGCTAGAGTAGTTCAGCGTCACGTTGAAAATACTACCACGATTATTTACAAGTCAAAACATTTCACAAATTATTAGCGACGTCATTACCACTATAGTTGATGAAACTATATTAATTAAAATTGTGTTTGGAAAAGAAAAAATATAGACAAGGAGTAAGTTAACAAAGAGTAAGTCTTTTAGTTCATCATAAGTTCCAATCCTTACATGTTGTTAAAACTCTTTGCATGCTTTTCTTTTGACAAAAACTACATTTGTCACGGTTCTGGTTAAGTAAATTCGTGAAAGTTCCACCAAGGTACCATAGAGAGCCAACCTAAGAATCATTTTCCTTTTTAGAATAGGGAAGGATGAAAGAGCTTGTGACGAACCTTAGACTCCAAATGATACACAGGGTAAAATTTCCTTTTGCCTTGGTAAAAATTATTTCCGTGGTAAGGGAAACCTACTAAATTTTTCACTTTTTCTACAAAGCAAATATAATATAAAATGAACCAATACATAACTTCAAGGGCTTCAAAAATCTTTGAACATATCTATAGAGGCTACTGAAAAGAACAAACTCTAATTGATGAAAGTGAAACTAAACTTCTCCATTCAATGTTCTACTTTTGAAATTTTTAGTTTAAAATCGGTTTTTAATTTTAAATTTTTAGTTATAATATTTGTTTGTTTGTTAGTGTGTTGTTTTCAAATTCAATTCTATAACACTTTTTATAGTGTGTTTTTTTTTTAACAGAATAGGCTCTTTAAAATTATTCTTCGTCTTTAATATTCCTTTCTAGTTAGAATTTGGTTAATTCTAGCTGAATACCTAGAAGTGATTCAGTTTTATCCAAATTTAAATTTTCTGCCAGAGTCTGGGGAAAATATCATAGGACAGATTTAATTAATTGTCATTGCTCACGAGGCTCTGAAAGGGTTATTTATTTAAGGCTTTACCTATTTGAGAGGCCGAAAGTTTATTGTCAATACCATCATTTTTATATAATCTACAATCTATATTGATTGTGTTACTTAGAAATATACTAAATTTATAGAACCCAAATATAAAATCGTATTGAGCCTAGGATGCAAGGAAATTCACTGAAAGGATCAGAAATAAAAAAGTACGAGAGCGCGTTTTAAGTGCAGAAAAGACTGGAAGACAGCTGCCCCTCCCATAGCACTTTTCCCCTAAAATTACAGAATCAAAATTTCAAGGTATCAATTTTGCTTAGCAAAGCAGTAAAATCCAATAACTGTGCCTTTAGGGGAAAGCATAAACACCCAAAAGCCTTGGGAAAGGGTTATAATTTATGGCATTTCACAATTGTTTAAGCATCGTATTGGTTAATTTGAAAGCGTGCAAACTTTTTTTGGGAGGGAGGGGGGATTTTCTGGTTAAGAGGGTTCTGCACGACGAGAATTTTTCGTTAAGAAAGAGAAGTTTCTGGGAATTTGCTTTCCGGGAGAAATTTAAAACTAGTGGGATTTGCCCGGATTTATATTCGAAAATCGTTATGTCTGTCTTATTTTTTCTCTTCCACCACCGTTTGAATTTAAGTCTTTTATGAAAGTATGAATTTATGGAGGATTTTCAGCAAGGATGAAAATTTCTGGGGAAGTGTTTTCAGGAAGGGGCTATTTCAAATAAGAGGAACTTTATTTTGAGGCATTTTCTATGGGGAGGAGGGAGTTTTCCATAAAAGAGAGCTGAATGTCCCAGCATTATAAGAAACGCTATCAGAAATTAAAAAGAAACACAAGGGGTTTCAGATGAAAATAATAAAAAACATACAAACATAAAATTAACAAAAATTATTTTGCATATGAAAAGGTTTACCGCCTTTCAATAATGGTATTATAAAACAGTTAAAAATAATAAGCTAGATGCTCCAAACCTGGAAGGAGAGTGTGGACTGAAACAAAGTTTGGGGTATAAGACAGGAAATTTGGGGTTGGAGTTCAGAAACAATGCCTGTAAAAAATGTCAATATCCCGTATCTATAAATCCTAAGAAAATCGAAAATATTTATGTGTTGATGAGTACAGGTACAATCTGCTTCTTCCAAAACGTATTTAAGTCTATTATAAACCTAAGACAACAAGTCTTTAGACTTAAGACTTAACACTATTGATCGTATTATTGGTTAAGTTTGCATTTTTATTCGTTTTGCCGTTTTTTCATTGACAAATAACACTTGAAAGTGTTTCATTCTTGTAAATTTATGCAAAACGGCATCCCTAATTGCAAGCAATGTTACTGAAACAGTAAAAAAAAGATTGAAAAAATAGTGCTTATAAAGATAACCTATTTAAGTCTATTATAAACTTAAGACAACAAGTCTTTAGACTTAACACTGTTGATTGTATTATTGCTTAAGTTTGCATAGTTTGTAGTTTCGTCTTTGACAAATAACACTTAGAATTATTTAATTTTTGTAAATTTATGCAAAATGACATCACCGATTCCAAGCAACGTTACCGAGGCAGTAAAAAAGAATGAAAGAAAAAAAGAAAGTGCTTATAAAGATAACTTATTTGAGTCTATCGTAGGCAGCGCAATCGCCCTGCCTAAGTAAAGAACGATGTTGGCACAATGTATTTTTATTCCTTTAGACCAGGGCACTTCGTATCGAAGGAGTTGTCGTAGAAACTTCAAAAAGGGCTCATTCGATTGAAAATTCGAGAGGCTTGTGCCCTTTTTAATAGTCGAAAGTGACTGGAAGGCAACTAACACCCCTTCCACGCCCACCATTTCCCCAAACACATCCAATCAAAATTTTGAGATAGCCATTTTGTTCAGCGTAGTTGATTTCCAGATAGAAATTTTGTTTTTGAGGAGGACCATCCTCCACAGCCCTCGGGGTAAGGGATTTAAGATATGCCTTGGGGGCATATATAAATGTTGGCACAATGCATTATTTATCATTTTTTTCCCTTTAGTGCCCTTTTTAAGAGGCGAAAGTGATTGGAGGGCAAGTAACCCCCTCTCATGCCCACCTTTCCCCCAAAAACATCCAATCGAAATCTTGCGATAGCCGTTTTCTTCAACGTAGTTGAAAGTTCTGAAAATTAGGTCTTTGAGGATGACAACCCCCACAGCCCTCAGGACAAGGGTCAAAAGTTATGCTCTGGGGGCATATTAGGTTTTTATTAAAATCTTTGTCATAGAAACTTCAAAAAAGGCTCATTCGATTGGAAATTAAAAAGGCTAGTGCCCTTTTCAATAGTCTAAAGCGATTTGAGGGCAATTAACCCCCTTGACACGCCCACATTTCCCCCAAACACATCCAATCAAAATTTTTAAATAGCAATTTTACACTTCAATGTGGTTGAAAATTTTGGAAATTAGGTCTTTAAGGGTGACAATCCCCCCCCCCTCAGAGCCCTTGGGGCAAAGGTTGTAAGTCATGCCCTGGGTGCATATAAGCTTTTCATAAAACAGAGTTGTTATAGAAACTTAAAAAGCGGCTGATTCAGTTGGAAATTCAGACGGCTAGTGTTCTTTCTAATAGTCAGCGCTGATTGGAGGACAACTAACCCCCTGTCAGACCCACCATTCCTCCACACATCTAATCGAAATTTTCAGATAACGATTTTGTTCAACGTAGTAGAATTAAGCAATAAAAACGGGTTTTGATTTTGATAAAGCAGTGAATAAATACAATAAAATAAACACTTAATTAAACAAGCATACCCCGAATATTTCGGCCCCACATCCGGGAGCCTTTCTCAACGAAAAAAGGGAGAAAATGAAGCAAAAATGTTCTTTTTTAAAACTTAACTTACATCAGAATAAAACATACTAAACACACGAAGAGAAAGAAAAAAACAAAAGAAAAGAAATATAAATAAATAAGTAGGAATCAAAACTCACAAATTAATTAACACTTTCATGCACTGGCGTATAAACAAAATCGAATGTCTATAATGATACACTCGTCTTCTGACAGTATATAAATGGAAATCTATAAAAAAAAAACGAAGAATATATTTATACTTAAGCCAAAACAAAAAAGGTCAGCTAACCCTCGGCCCATAACCTCTAATTTAATATCACGAGTTCATCAACCAATTTATGAATTATAAATTGATTGGATTCGTTTGGTTGCAAGCCTAGCTGCTGTTCGTTTACTTTTCCCAGCATTTAACCCATTCGGACCTTTGTTCGCAAGGTCATCATTCGTTTCAAAGAATTTATTAATATCAGAACTGGTGGAATATCTTACCTGCTTTTTAATTAAACTATTATAAATTGAATTGATCCTGAATTCCCGTTCATCTCTATTGATACTAATGCTCCCATAGATCATCTGTTTTATTTCTACAATTTCCCTGAAACTTTGTAAGAGTCCTACAGACGAATCTACTATTTTTGTTTGATCAAATAAAATACCGTGATGAGGAAAATTATGAACATGTTCTGCAACAGCTGACTCAAACGTTTCCAGTGTTTTATTGTGTTTTAGAGAGCAATCTATAGTATTCTTGTGTTGCTGTAGCCTATTTTCTAAAATGTCTGTTGTGTTCTTATCACATAAAATTTACCACAAGAGCCATTGTATTTTGTATACTCCCTTTTGCATATTTCTTGGTACCCTGTCTTTCCCCTTATTTACCAAAGAGCTTATAGTTTGTCCTGATTTCAATGCCGGTTTAATATTATGTTTTTTTTTATTCTCTTCTTAATTTTTGTGATAATATTGGGATAAAAGGCAATATTGGGCTATGGGCCGGAGGTTAGTTGACCTTTATTGTTTTGGTTTAAGCATAAATATATTCTTCATTTTTTGATAGATTTCCATTTATATAGTGTAAGAAGACGAGCGTATCATTATAGACATTTGATTTTGTTTATACGCCAGTGGATGGAAATGTTATTTAATATGTGAGTTTTGATTCCTACTTATTTATTTATATTTCTTTTCTTTCTCTTCATGTGTTTAGTATGTTTTATTTTGATGTTAGTTGAGTTTTAAAAAAGAACATTTTTTGTTTCATTTTCTCCCTTTTCCGTTGAGAAAGGCTCCCGGACGTGGGGCCGAAATATTCGGAGTGTGTTTGTTTAATGAAGTGTTTATTTTATTGTATCTATTCACTGCTTTATAAAAATTAAAACCCATTTTTCTTGTTTAATTTTTCGTAAATGGAAAAGCAGTGTGGTCTAAGAAATTATTCAACGTAATAGAAAGTTCTGGAAATTAGGTCTTTGAGGATGAGAACCCCCCCCCCCCAGGCCTCAGGGCAAGGGTCGTAATTTATACCCTGGGGGCATATAAGTTGTTTATATATTTTTTAATAGTTGACAGTGATTGGAGATAAACTAACGCCCCTCTCACGCCCACCATTTCCCCAAACACATCCAATCAAAATTTTGAGATAGAAATTTGGTTTAACGAAGTTGAAAGATCTGAAAATTAGGTCTTTGAGGATGACAACCCCCCTCACAGCCCTTAGGGTAAGGGTTGTAATTTATACCCTGGGGGCATATAAGGTGTTTATAGAAAGCGTTGTCGTAGAAACTCAAAAAGGGCTCATTCGATTAGAAATCGAAACGCCTAGTGTCCTTTTTAATAGTCGTAAGTGATTGGAAGGCTTGACATTTTTATAGTTAAGATCGATGTGGGTACAATGTATTATTTTTTTTTTTTAGACCAGGGCACTTCGTATCGAAGAAGTTGTCGTAGGAACTTCGAAAAGGGCTCATTCAATTGAAAATAGAAAGGTCTGATGCCAAGTTTTAATAGTCAAAAGTGATTAGAGGGCAACTAATCACAGTGATTGGAGGCCATATTTATTGTAATTTCTGTTCGTTTTGGGTTTCATTTGTTTATCGATGCTAATTTGTGGTAGTTTCACGCTTGGTAGATTATTTGATTTTATTTTTGTTCATTTTTGGTTTAATGGAGTTGAGTTCTTTACTTTTCTTTGAAAAAATTATTTTGTGAAAAAAGTTTTTTTTATTAATTTTAGACTTGAGACTTAAGTCTTTAGACTTAAAACTTTACACTGGTGATTGTATTATTGCTTAAGAACGCATAATTTTGCAGTTTCGTCATTGACAAATAACCCTTAGTAATGTTTCAGTCTTGTAAATCGGTCCGTTCATCTTTTGTGTTGAACAATCGACTTTTATTTCATTAGTCTACTTTTTGATGTTTATTTACATCTCACCCTGCGTTTATAATATTCATTTTATTGCTTTATGCGTAAAATAATTTTAGCGGTAAAATAATCTCGTAAATGTAATAATTAATTTGTACACGAGAAAATTTAAAACATTCGTCTCAAAACGTACATTTCTATTTCTTTTTTTTAAAGTTTTCTATTACTTAGTCACGGAGAACTGGTACGGCCTTCGTCACTGTTTTTGTTACTTTCTTGACAAAGAATGAACATGGGGGATTAGCCCCTCTTTTTGAAACTCCCTTTTTTTTGTTCTGCCAATAATTTGTAGATTTCTTCTGCCATAAAAAAGTCAAGTTTTCATTACGGAAAGGAAACCAAACATCATCTGATGACTGACATTTTTGGCCTAGAATTTCCTAATCCTCATGGTCTTTTAAATAGCAGCTATTCTTGACTTAGAAACAAATGAATGCTTTTGTCTAGATAGCTGAATTGTTTAAAATAGACTGAAGGACAAATAACCATTATTCCAGGTTTTGCATATGCCCCCCCCCCATCTTTCGGGGTAATGGCTAAAAGTTATACTAAATGCTCATTGTTAACATATAAGGTAATATGGGTTTCTAAATTAGCTTTAGTTATTAAAGCAAAATTTTAAGGAAATGTTGAGAGGAATGTCGAACACAATCAAAACATTCCATGTGTTTTCTGGTTGTGAAAACGGAATTCCAGCAATATTAAAGAGCAGCGGAGAGTATTAAATTGAATATTTTAAGGTATGTTGAGATGTTGAAGAAAGATTTTAGGTCAACCAGCCCCCCGCTCTTTTTAGTTGCCCCCTTCCAAACAAGGACCGAAATCTTGGTATTGTCATTTTGTTAAAACTAATCAAAAGGTCTTATAGCTATATTTCCAGAAACGCCACGCCTCATAGCCTCAGGGCAAGGATTGTAAACCATGCAATTTACCCATTGTCTATATACAGGGTTTATCATTAGGAAAAAAGGAATATCTGATTTTTAGTGTATCCGTAAAGGCTAATGACATGAAAGACAGAGGTCAAGACCCCTAGAGGCATAGCTACCTAAACTTTTCACCAAAGACATGACCTACTTTGCTTGATGGTAAACAATTTATCAGAAGAAGCCAACAATTTAGAACTGACTTTATTTAACACATCTTTACAACTGACTTTATTTATTTAACACATAGTACATTAGAAAAACATGTAGTAGAACAAAGATGTAAGGAAAGTTCTTATTAATTCTTGTATTATTATTATTAGAGTCATTCATTGGTATTCACTCATTGTCCTTAGGGTTTTTGTCAGTACAATTCAGGGCACTATAATTTTTGCCTTCTGGAATCTTTGTAACCTGTAAGTCATCATAATAATCTTATATTTTTATAATCATGTATCTTAATTGTTCATGTTGACATTTATAAAAGATTATTGGTCCAAACCTCCATTTTTACCTCAAGGCCACAACCCAAACTTAAGGTAAACATAGCTTATACTTTTAGGCTAACTGTTGATACACGCTTAACACATAAATAAACTAGGCTAAACGAAACCTGAAGCCAAATGCAACATCTGGCGAAAGCTAATAATAACACCCTTCTCCACATTGTCCCTCTACAAATGGAACTACCAGATGCGGATATTCACAAAAAATGGTGGGTGCGTGTAATTTTCAAGATTAGCTACTAAGGGTGATACGACTAAGGGTGAACCACATGTCCAAACCTCTATTTATACCTCAAGGCTACAACCTAAACTTAAGGTAAAAATAGCTTATAGTTTTAGGCTAACTGTTGATACACGGTTAACACATGGATAAACTAGGCCAAACAAGACCTGAGGCCAAATGCAACATGTGGCAAAAGCTAATAATAACACCCTTCTCCACATTATCCCTATACAAATGAAACTTACAGATGCAGAAATTCACAAAAAATGGGGGGTGCGTGTAATTTTCAAAAATAGCTACTAAGCTTGATACGACTAAGGGTGAAGGAACGACTAAGGGCGATAAGTTAGAACTTTAAATATATGTTGAACAACGAAAGAAGGGCAGTCCCCCCCCCACTTTTTCCCTTTTAGATTTTCTCTAAACACTGATAGATATCTTAAAAATCTATTTTATTCGAAATAGTTACAATGTCTAACAGCTAAGCCTCTGGAGAAGCCATGCCCCTGCAGCTCATAAATTATGCAGTTTGTCATTTTTTACATAAAGGATTTATCATTAGGAAAGGGGGGATTTTTTATCCTGGATGTGTCCAAAAAGGCTATGGGCACTGAAGCAAAATCTTGGGAAATATGTCGAGCTAAATAAAAAGAAAATATATGTATTGAAGTTTTCAAAAAAGACATATCTGCAGTAATTTAGGTACAGACAAGGGCATGAGCTTGAAACTTTCAGGGCCACTTCTACTGCTGCTACTATTGCAGTGCGGCGGCAAATGAGACTGATTGTGACTGCAAAGTAACTACTTCACACTGCGACACTTCAAAACTGCGAGTATTTGCAACTGCTACTACATCTATTGGTGACTGTATACAGAGAAAGTAGAGAAGAATGAAACTGAACTTTGAAACTTTAATGTTGAAAAAAGATAGATGTTGAAAAGGGGAATGTAGAAAATTGAAACTTTGGCAATTAAAAACGAACAGAAATTAATTTTTAAAATATTATCGAAAAAGAAGTTTTTCAAAGAAATGTATAGAGCCATTTTAAACTTAGGGCTAACAGTGATAAATTCCTGTAATAATTCAAAACTGAAGACGACCAGCACTAACTTTTAAACAGTAACTGAAGCCAAAACGATTAAAAATTAAACAATCAAAGCAAACAAACACACAACTGGTACTAATATAAATGAATAAATAAATCTTAATACGAGTAGAACTTCAATTGAATATTCAAATCAAACTTGAAACGAACAAAAGCACTACAAACAAGAGATTGACAACTGCCCCATTCCCTAACTGTAAAAGTCTAAAGCCTTCTTTGTCATCTATTCTATAGTGAAAGCGAATTATATAACAAATATATTCTCTCTTAATTACAACATTGAAAACAAACATATAAATTACAATGAAATAAAATCTTGAACTACTGATCTTTCAGAAATCAACATCATAGTATATGACATGTTTTATTTGATTTATTAATTCTTTCCAAGAACTGTTCAAGACACATATAGTTTTCAGTTCAACCCAAATCACGCAGTGGGTTGTAGACTTTTACAGTTAGGGAGGGGGCAAGTAGCAAAACCTCTGTTTGTAATGATTATTGTTCGTTTTAACTTTGCGTTGAATATTCAATTTAGGTTTTACTCGTTTTAAGATTTATTTATTTTTTATTTACACTATATGAGTTATGACAATTAATGAAACAGAAAAAAATATATATATTACTACATTTAGAAACATGAAGGTGTTCATTTAACTAAAAAAATAGGAAGAAACCTGCAGCAGAAGATAAATAGATCCTAATCAAGCAAGGGTTTAGATGAAGAACGCTTAGTTTCTTAAATAATAGGTTCTGCTTTATTATAGATTTTCGGAAGTCTCTTCAGGGACGAAGAAAAGGTCAACATCTAAATAGCAGGACAATATGAAACATGAAACTGAACTAAGCTGTATAAAAATATTCACATAACTTGGTGTGGAAGCATGAGTTTTAAAGTTCTAAGAATTCCAAGACTTCTGGAAACTTCCATCTTAATCAGTAGACCCAGACACCGTGCCGATTTTCTTTCCGGTGGCGAATAGCTTATTTTAGTAAAAACGCTGGCCCGCCGCGGCATGCCACTGCCTTTTCTTATTAGAAAGAAGTTTCAAATCTGCTCAAAATACTCCAAGTGACACATCATCCAAATCCGAAAATACCAAAGAGTCTGTTAAAGCAAAACCACGGAGGAACGTACTGCAAGAACACTAAGAACAAGAACATCTCTAATATAAAAAGGCATAGTTAAATTCAAGAAAAACTCAGAATAAGCAACATCACTCAAAAATCTGTAGAATCAAAAGTCTTTTTTCAGACTTATTGAGCAAAATATTTTTAAATAGACGATAGAGCTCGCCTCCTTTCGTGTTTTTTTGTTGTTGTACTCCATTAAACCCAGTAATTGCACTATAACAGAACAATAGTGAAGCAGCTCTTATTCTGCGCATGCAGCAGAACACAGAAGAAGATAACGATTGATAGGGATGGTAAAGGGAAATTTCCTAGAAAGGCTTATGCATAAACGTTATTATTACGATTTATTTTTAATACAAAAGAACTCTTTATTACTAGATTTTCAACTAAGGACCTTGTTTTGAATACCGTATCTTCGTTAGAGCTTTAATATGAAGCAAACTCCCAAAACCTATTGAAATATGGTTTATGGAATTTGAACTTAATGCATACCTCACTTTGTGAATGGTTTAAATATTTGGGAGCAATATTGTAAAATAAAGGTGGTTGGACAGAATATTTCAAAGATATGACTACGAGAAGACAACTTTAAAACGGACATTCTTTAAGGTCAGCAAACATATTAATGAAAAGGTAAAGAAAGAGGAGCAATTCAAGTTTATGCTTTTTT
This sequence comes from Artemia sp. Qi Xiang Cuo, assembly GCF_049724085.1. Lineage (NCBI taxonomy): Eukaryota > Metazoa > Arthropoda > Branchiopoda > Anostraca > Artemiidae > Artemia > Artemia sp. Qi Xiang Cuo. Next base: position 6,430,411 of record NC_142805.1, read on the forward strand.
CTGTGATGTTCTTTTTTGGAAAGACGAATTTTTTTAGTTATGATATTGTGATATTTGCCTTAGAACCCTGTTTTGTATTGCTTTAGCGGCTTTTAAGAGAACTTTTTAATATTATGAAAGAAAAACTTATAATTGGCATATCACACTTTAGGGTAGACAATGCATAAATCACATTCTGTATTTGGCTCTCACCACAGCCATAAAGAGGGACCCTAAAAAAACTGTAACAAGTTGAGCGTAACAAATTAGCATTTGCGGAACTCTGTCCTGGAGACCCACTGGAAAAGAATGTCATTAACACTTTTTCCTAACAAATTTATCAAATTTCATATTGCACTAGGACAATCTTTCTTAAAAGAATTTTCTCATGTGTACAAACTACAGAATATCAACCACTATAATTTCTACCAAACCTTAATTTGGGAAAAAAAACTAGTTTTACTAAACATGTTTCAAGCGATCATGGTTGCAGCGGCAGCTGCAACCTAGTAAAGAGCGAACCACAGCCCATAGTAATGAAAAGTTGAAAAAAAAGTGTTTTAAAAAAAAACTCTAGTGATAAAAAATTGCCATTTGACACTGAATCAGGAATGGTAACTATTGTTTCGGTTAGTCTTAGAAGTAAAAGTTTATTGCGAAAAGAAATTTATGGTGATTTCGAAAGAGCCTAAAACCCCTTAAAATGGCGTCAAATCGAAATAAAAAGCACACCATTAGAATCAGCATGTTTGAAAACCTTTTATAGGGTAATTACAGTCCCCCACCTTGAACACCAAGGAAAAGGACTCTCATGCATGGGTAGCACTAATCTGTCTCCTTTTTTTCCAGGGCTAGCGGTTTACCAGAAGATCATAAAGAGATGCTTAATGGCTCATTAGAAAGCTGTTTCTCACATCCACGTGCTTTTTACAAATTCCACTATCTGCAAGTACCATATGGCACAAAAATGGCACATTTGTGCCATTTCTCAAGGGGTTGGGCTAGCGGGCTAGAAAAACATCGTATACAGATGTTTAATAGCTCACATTAAAGCTATTTCTCATATCTACGTTTTATTCATGAATTCTACCACCTGCAACTGCCAAATGACACTATTGATGCCATGTCTTGAGTGGAAAAGCTAAGGGCTAGTGGGCTGCCAGAACTACTTAGAGAGATGTTTAATAGTTGATTTGAAAGCTATTGTTAATACCTACGTGATTTTAATCAGTTTTGCCATCCGTAAGTGCCAAATAGCACAAAAAATGGCACCTTTTGTGCCACTTATTAAGTCGAGTTTCGAAGTATATAACGGTACCATCGAAATAATTATGGTCCAAAACCCTTAATTGGAGATTTACAAGGAACCCTCACCGTATACTCCCATCCCAGCCCCCTTAGTAAGTCTCATTAGTGCGTTGGATAATTCACTATGAACTCTTTAAGATAATGGAATGGTAACTATTATTTTGGTTCGTCTTAGAAGTAAATGTTTATTGCGAAAAGAAATCTATGGTTATTTCGAGAAAGAGCCTGAAATCCCTTGAAAATGACGTCGAATCGAAATAAAAAGTGCACCATTAGAATCAACATGGTCGAAAACGTGTTGTGGGATAATTACAGTCCCCCACCTTGAACACCAAGGAAAAAGATTTTTTTTGCATGGGTAGCACTGATCTGTCTCCCTTTTTTTCAGGGCTAGTGGTTTACCAGAACATCATAGAGAGATTCTTAATGGCTCATTAGAAAGCTGTTTCTCACATCTTCGTGCTTTTAAAGGCGGTATATTTGCATAAACGCTAATCTGAAACATATTAGGAACTGTAGTGAATCACTATTTTGTGTTTTTTTTTTTTATAGTTAGCTTGTTGTATCATTTATTCAATTTAATCATGAATCTACGCGTTATATCGTGAAAAATCACTAGATTTAGGTAAAAATCACTAGTCTTAGAACGAAAATCACTAGCTAGAAAAAATCACTAGGCAACATAAAAAATCACTAGAAATAGTGATAAGTCGCTAGGGGTGGCTAGCCTGCTTCTCCTGCATACTCCCTTTGTTATAAGATTAGTGATTTCTTATTATATTCAATGTTTTGAATGATGTTTTGTTTGAAATTTTATTTCTTCAGAGATAGAAGGGGTAATTCTTTATGGCATCAGTGGCTGCCTTAGTAAATATGATCAAATATTTGAATAGAACAAGCTATCAATATAAATATTTTCCATTCACAACCTGAGGAAAATAATAACAAACTCACCATTTTTTGTTGAAAATCAGTCGTTGAATCTATGAAATTCATTTTTTCTTCAATTTATGTACTTCGTGAATATGAGCTAGTTCAAAATATGAATGATGAATTGTTGAAAATTCGGTTTTCTTATATAGCGCAAGAAATACTGTATTCTAGGAAGTATTTTTAGTGCTAATTGCTAAACATCTAAATGTGACCTACTTTTTACACATTCTCTAGGGAGTGTTTTCTGCTATTTATCAATTGTTTCGGCGAATAGCGGATATATACTGCTCTTTGATTTAAGGGGGAAATGTAAGTTTTTGATAAGCTGAGTAGGGAAAGGAAAATGGAAAAACTATTTATATAAGAAAAAACAATAAAAAAAGGTAGGATGGCACATAGGATGCAAACTGGTTACAGCTTCTATTCATAAGGGTTTAAAATTGAATTTGTGCCAAAAACAATTATTATATTCGGAAGAAACCTAAAAATAGGCATCAAGTTGTATGTTCACTTGAATCATATGTCATATTTGTGAATATTTTCAACTGAAACTAAGAAGTGACATTAAAACGTCACATTTGAAAGCTATTTCTCCAATATGAGTTCTTTTATGATTAGATAAACTGGAAATGAAAGTAAAAGATTTCTTACTAATATCACATTCAAAAGGTTTTTCTCCCGTATGAGTTCTTTGATGATTAAATAAAAAAAAACAAGTTTTTTTTTAACTGAAAGTTAGGAACGACGTTAAAACTTAAAACGAACAGAAATTATTCCGTATATGAAAGGGGCTGTCCCCTCCTCAACGCCTCGCTCTTTACGCTAAAGTTTTTTATTGCTAAAAAATAGAGTTGGGAGAAAGTCAAACTTTAGTGTAAAGAACGAGGCGTTGAGGAGGGGACAGCCCCTTTCATATACGGAATAATTTCTGTTCGTTTTAAGTTTTAACGTCGTTCCTTACTTTCAGTTTAAAAAAAACTTCTTTTTTTATTTAATTTTTGAATGTTTTTGAATTAATGCAGGTTTCGATTTTGGCTCCCCGTACATGAATAATTACAAAACAATTTGAATATCAATTTTACTTTTATTTGGTTAAATGGCTTTCTCGAAACTTGTTTATTTTATTTACTAACGTTTTTATTAGTAATAAATATACGTAACTTACGAATTAACTTACATAACGAACTTCTATATTTATAGATTTTTAATACTATATTAGGGGGTTTGCCCCCTAGTCAATACCTTACTCTTTAAGCTAAAGTTCAAATTTTGTTCCAATTCTTTAAAAATGACCCCTTCATTCTGTTTCTTGCAATATTAGCAAGGTCTTTGAGTATATTCTTTTACCTAATCTACCTCAAAATGTTTTTTTCTTTGGTGAAAATCAACTTGGTTTCAAGCATGGTTTGGGGTTCCAACATGCTCACTATGTCCTTTCTTCTATTTTTCTGTCTAATTCCTCTAAGGGTAAAGGAATATATCTCTGTAAATTTAATATTTCAAAATCTTTTGATTCTGTTGTTCATAACCAGCTTTTCTTTTCTTTGGCTTTTTCTGGTGTTAATTTTTCAGTTATTTACCTTCTACGGTTTTGGTATTCTAATTCTTACCTCCGCCTGAAATCTTCTCCAGAAACAACTATTAAAGTGCTTCGTGGTGTTATGCAGCGAGGTGTTTTATCACCAACCCTGTTCAAAATTTGTATTTCTACTGTTCTGGAAAAGATCTCAGGCACTTATTTTTCCGGTTCTACTGATATTTCTTACATTGCCTATGCTGATGACATTCTGTTGATTAGTCGTACTAAGTCTGCTCTTTCTGCGATGGTTTCCTTGGTTTCTCAGTCTTTCCTAAATATTGGTCTATCCCTGAATCTTGACAAGTGTGAATTCTTATCTTATAATCTGTCTTCGTCTACTCCTCTGGTATGTAGTGAATTTTCTGTACTTTCTGTCTCTTCCTTTCGGTGGCTTGGTATTACTGTTTCTAATTCTCTAGCTCTCCTTCGTAAACAGATTGTTGCTGATTCAGTAAGAAAAATTCAGTTCAGAGATTCAAAAATTGTTGCAAACCGTGGAAAATATAATAGAAGAGCTCTTGGGTGCTTATTCTCGACTTTTTCTGATCATTCTGTGCTTTATTTTTCGGGTGTTCATTCTGTTCTTAAGCTAAAGGATTTAAAAAAGATTAAAGTTACTTATTTCAAATTTTACAAATTTCTTCTTTCTCTGCCGCCATGGACTAGAAATCGGTATCTAGTTAAAAAATTGTATGTTACGGATGTAACTCAAAAGCTCGGTGACCTACACAAAAAGCTTTCTACAGATGCATTTTGTAAATTTGGCCCTGACCACGGTCTTTTACAGTTCTTTTCTTAGTTTAATTTAATTGCTAGTGTTTGTTGAGTTCTTTTTTGTTTTTCTTTTTTATTATTATGTACTCCACTTGTACTAGTTTTTGTTAGTTGTGGGTAAATATTGATTGATTGATTGATTGAAAGGCCGTTAATTAGAATAAATAGCTCTTATGAAAGTACTAAAAAATTTATGGCTTAAAGAGCGAGGTGTTGACTAGGGGGGAACCCATTCATATACGTAATATTTTCTGTTCGTTTTAAGTTTTGATGTTGTTCCTTACTTTCAGTTGAAAAACTTTTTTATTTATTTAATTTCTGATCTTTTTCTATAATAATGATGGGAAATCTGGCGCCCCCTTCATAACAATGTCCCCACCCCTATGAAAACTTCCTTCATGGAAAGATCCTCCCATATAACCCCCGAACCCCCCCCCCCTCCCCCTCCCCATCTACCAGAAAAGATCCTCCCTGAAAACGGCTGTATACTTCGCAATAACCAATACTATATGTTAACATTGGGTAAAGTTCATAACTTTCAGCCCTCCCCCTGGGGACTTCGGGGACTAAGTCATCCTAAAAGACATAGTTATCATATTTTCGACAATGTTGAACAAAATGGCTATCTCAAAATTTTGATCAGGTGACTTTGGGAAAAAAGATCGTGGGAGGGGGCTTAGTTGCCCTCCATTTTTTGGTCACTTATAAAGGGCACTAGAACTTTCAATTTCCTTTCCAATTAGCCCTCTTACGATATTCTAGGACCACTGGGTCGATACAATCACCCCTGGAAAAGAAAAAAAAAATTAACACGCTCTTTCTTCTGGCAAAAAATGCAAAATTCCACATTTTTGTAGATAGGTGCTTGAAACTTCTACAGTAGGGTTTTCTTATACGCCGAATATGATGGTGTGATTTTATTATGGTTCTATAACTTCTAGGGTATTTTTCCCCCTTTTTTCGAAAATCAGCCAAATTTTCTCAGGCGCGTAACTTTTGATGGGTAAGATTAAACTTATATTGATGAAACTTATATATTTGAAATCAGCATCAGAATCTGATTCTTTTGATGTATCTATTGGTATCAAAATTCCGTTTTTTATATTTTCGGTTACCATTGAGCCGGGTTGCTCCTTACTTACAGTTTGTTACCACGAACTGTTTGATTAGATGAACTGGAACTTGAAGTATAATATTTCCTACAAATATCACATCCAAAAGGTTTTTCCCGAGTAATAGTTCTCTGATGAAAAGATAAACTGGTACTTCTAGTAAAATAGTTCTCACATACATCACATTTGAAAGGTTTTACTCCTGTATGAGTTCTTTGACGAATAAATAGATGGGCTTTTCGGCAGAATGTTTTCTCACGTATATCACATTTGAAAGGTTTTTCTCCAGTATGAGTTCTTTGATGACTTGATACATTAACACTTGTAGTAAAGTGTTTATCACATATATCACATTCAAAAGGTTGTTCTCCCGTATGAGTTCTTTCATGAATAGATAAGTTGGAACTTGAAGTAAAATATTTTTTGCAAATATCACATCCAAAATATTTTTCTCCTGTATGAGTTCTTCGATGAAGAGATAATTGGAACTTGAAGTAAAGTATTTCTTACAAATATCACATCCAAAAGGTTTTTCCTGTATGACTTCTCTGATGAGAAGATAAATTGGTAATTGTACTAACATTTTTCTCACATACATCACATTTGAAATTTTTTTCTCCTGTATGAGTTCTTCGATGAATTAATAGATGGGCCTTTGTGAAATGTTTTCTCACATATATCACACTCAAACGATTTTTCTCCAGTGTGACATCTTTGATGATTCGGTACATTACCACTTGTAGTAAAGTGTTTATTACATGTATCACACTCGAAAGTTTTTTTTTTCAGTATGAGAAGCCTCTTGTTTTCCCACATCATTTTCTACAAATACATAAATGTGACTCGGCATCTCATTTTGACAATTTTAATTCATTTTTTTTTTAGACATAAACTTGAAAGACCTGGCATGCTAGTTTTCCGGGAAGAATTTATCGGCAAATAATATCGGTATCGAACCCCAAAAATACATATCGTTCAGGCCCTAATTATTACATAAAGAAAGAAAAACAAGCAAAAATGGGGTTTTTATAGGCCAAATGAAGATACTGAAAAAACAAAGCGAATATTTCGAGAGGACAAACGCCTCTCTTCTTCAGCGCGAAACGAAACGATGTATCAATAAAAGCTAAAAATTAAAAGAATTAAAACCAACTACCTAACAACAATAAAAGCGAGTTATTCACCAATATCCGCGATTTGCACAAAATCCAAAAAAAACATGAACTGCCATCGACGGATACTAGCGAACAACTGACAAATGAAAGGAATCAATTCATTCACTCGAAAAAAGCAAAACGAACCAGCAATTAAATAAGTTGGAAAACTATGTCATTTGATTTCGGATTTTAATTAAGGCATTTCTTGCAGACACCCTTTGAGACCTAAGGGGTTGTTCAAGTGTTTGATTAGATGACTGGGAAAGTGGTTCAAGGTTTATTTCCGGGGATTACTAACGTATCGGCTTCTCTTTTGAGGAAACCGAAATATGACTCGTTTATTCTTAAATCACCGGAATCTCTGTTTAAAGCTAGACCTAAATGTTGGTATTTATATTCAACAGCTTCTCTGTAGTGCTGGACAATACCTTTATCATGCAAAATAAGACTAGCTTGATTAAACAAAATAGTATGGTCTCGTTTTTCAAAAATGTGCTCTGCAAGGGCAGAGTCAAAATTTTCTGGTTTTTTCCGCTTTTTAAGTGTATTATTAATTGAACTAGAATGCTGGGTTAATCTATCTGTTAGTCGTTGATTAGTTCTTCCGATATACCAAATACCACACGAACAAGGAATTCTGTAGACACCGGAATTTTCATCTATAGGAATAGGGTCTTTACCTTGATAAATTTGGGACCTGATTGTTTTACTGGGTTTATAATAAGTGTAAATGTTATTTTTCCTTAGATTTTTTGAAATGTGGTCTGAAACTCCTTTAACGTATATGAGGTCAAGATAAACTGAATTTTCCCTTTGATTTGTGTTTTCTGTGGAACTATCTGATAATCTTTTAATTAGTTTTGTAATTAAAGAATTTATTAAAATAATTGGATAACCATTCCCAAATAAAATATCTCTAAGGTGGTTGAGTTCTAAATCCAAGAAACGTGTTGAACAAACTTTCAATGCTCTATCAACTAGAGAAGTGACAACTCCTCTTTTCACAGCAGGAGAATGATTGGAGGAATAACTTAAGTAACGGTCATTATGTGTGGGTTTTCTATATACATTAAACTCGAAACACGAATCATTTCGGTGCACCAGAACATCTAAGAAAGGAAGACGCCTCTCTATGTCTAATTCCTGAGTAAATTTCACTTTTGGATCCAAGGAATTGAGCAAGTGAAGAAAAGAACCCAGAGACTCGTCACCATGCTCCCATAAATAAAAAATGTCATCTTTAAAACGAAACCAAAATTCAGGTTTACAAGAACTTTGCAAAATAACCCTTTCTTCAAGGTCTTCCATGAAAATATCAGCCTGTATTGGAGAAAGGGGGGCACCCATGGAGAGCCCATACTTCTGTCTATAAAAAATGCCTCTATAATGGAAGTAAAAAGAAGTTCTGTTACAAAAGGCTGTAAGCGAAATAAGCGTCTGATTCGAAAAAGTAGAATTTTCTGATATAGACGGGTTAGAATTAAGTTTTTGCTCCAAAAACAGTTCGGCCTTTTGAGGATCACAATTGGTATACATTGAATCTGCATCAAAACTGCCAATTCTTGTATTTGGTTTAACCGAAACTTGCTTTACCTTGGAAACAAAATCAGCGGAATTTTTAATATAGGATTTTTGAGCCTGAATTAGTGGGCGAAATATCACTGATAAGAATTTTCCTATTTTTGCTGTAGGAGAATTAAAAGAAGAAACACTGGGTCGAAGTGGATTATCGGGCTTATGAACTTTAGGAAGACCATAAAAGCGAGGGGATGTGCATCCGCGTGGGTAAAACCTTTTGTACAACTGATCTGTAATTTCACCTTTTCCTTTTAGATAAGAAAGCTCTTTTCGGACTTCCTGTACAAATTTTTCTGTGGGATCGGTAGATAATATTCGAAATATTCGCTTTGTTTTTTCAGTATCTTCATTTGGCCTATAAAAACCCCATTTTTGCTCGTTTTTCTTTCTTTATGTGATGTCAGGCCAATGTGGTTTAAGAAATTATCTTCCTAATTATTACATTACTTACAGTGTGGTATCAATGAAAAAAAAATCCTGAACAAGCGAGCAAACTTCTTACGCCATTTAGATCAAAGAGTATACAGTGGTCATGTATCATGTTAATGTCTCATCTGTATAGTAATGTATTAGTTTGTTTAATTCATTTTTATTTGACAGGCTTGTTGGGTTCATCGCTGTATGTTTTATAATGTACTTATGTTGTACTTGTATACTCATTTTTCATATACTCTGGAAATGATTTACTAATTTTATAAAAGTCCATTTGAGGCAGTATTCTTATAACAGTTCGAATTCTCTATTTCTCTCTTTATTCAATAATTCTGAATTCGGGTTGTATATCAATTTACTTAATAGTGGGTTCGTATATAAAAAAAACATAATTGAACTGTAATAGTTCAAGTTCAAGTTCAATATGGGTTTTAATTAAAAAAAATATATATATAAAAATACACTTAACTCAATTTCTTGTGCATTGATGCATGTTTGGGCCCGTAATAATTGCATACTCTAATTACAACGTGGTCTTCTGTCTTCTCCAATTTCCAAACCGCCATCAACTAACAATAAAATAAATACAACTTCTCCTCCACTCACACCCCTTGAATTATCAAACTAAAATATGATAATTATTAATAATATTGAAAAATTCTAAACATAATAATAATAAAATAAATCTAGTAAATAAATATTTGATCTTTTAGATATTTTTTCACATTCTTTTTAAAGGAGCCGAGAGACCTATATGACTTCAGCTCTTGCGGAAGTGCATTCCACTGTCTAGCACACGCAATTCTAGGAGAAAATTCCGACCTAGCTGTCGGTGTCGGGGGTATATAAATGTCTGATGAAGATCGTGTATTTAAACTATGGATTTGTAATGTTGGTGTGAATAAACTTTTAAAAGGTGATGGGAGTGTTCTTGAAAAATATTTGAAACAAAAAACGATACACGATAGTATGTAAAGTGATGCCATTGATAGTCTGTTCAGTGCTGGGCCTAAAATTTGAAGTACTTTATTGTGAACTGAGTCTAGTCTCTGTAAATGTGTCTTGAAATTAGATTGCCAAACTGTAGAACAATATTGAATGTGAGGTTTGATAACTGCATTGTAAATCAGGATCAGTATTTTTTTAGGGAAATGGTGACTGAGTTTTCTCAAGATTCCAAAGGTTCTTGAAAGCTTCGTCTCGACACTTGCTATGTGGTGTCTGAACGAGAGGTTTCCGTGGATTAAAACCCATGGGTAACGAACTTGGCCTTTTTCTGGCCTTTTGATAAGTCAACAAGAGGTTTCAATACCAATTACATCAGGAGCCAGCGAATCTATACGTGAAAAAAATAAAACACTCGATTTGTCAATGTTGATGACTAGACGATTTGCGTCCATCCACAGGTACGTTTCTTCAAGAATGGCTTGAAGCTTCGTTTTGAGAGACTTGATGTTCCATTCTGAGCTTGCCATAAGTGAATCATCTGCAAATGTCGTTAGTTCGTTTTCGGCTTCTACTATAGAACCCGGCATCGTTTGTGGGTGACATAGTTTGCGGCAATAAGGGTTACGACTTGCAGGAGTCAGTACTTGCTGAAGATCATTTACGTGAACAAGAAACAATACCGGTCCCAATTTAGAGTCCAGTGGCACCCCGCAGTTAACTAAGACATCATTTGTATGGTCATTTCCTGTGTACATTCAATGATTTTCCAGGTAAGACTTAAACCAATCTAGGACTTGGCAACGAACTCCAATATGATCCAGCTTTCCTAGTAATATTTCGTGGTGCATGCTATCAAATGCTTTCTTAATATCTAGAAGCACTGCTGCAGGTAAAGCACCCGAATCTAGGATTCCGTTTACGAATAAACTTAGTAAAGTAAGGGCATCTTCGGTTGAATGGCCAGCCCTAAACCCAAATTGGCGGCTGTTAAAAAAGTCTTTGGCCTCTAAATATTGGTAAAGCTGGTTTTTCATTGGCGTTTCAAAGACTTTCGAGAAAACTGATAAGATTGAGATTGGTCTATAATTTTCTGTGTCTGTATGACTTCCACCTTTGTGAAGAGGTATTATCTTTGCCTTTTTTAACATTTCAGGAAAGACCCCTTTATCTAATGAAATATTTACAAGGTAAGTTAGCGGCTCAGCAATGGTCGTCACTACTGCTTTCAGTTCCTTTGTCTGGATTAGGTCGAAACCTGAAGCAGAAGAGCCCTTCAAAATTTTTTACGAGTAATTCGAGCTCACCTAGTGTTACAGGACTCCCTGCCATTGATTTCATACACTTTGGGCCAAGGTATTCTTTGTATGATTTAGATGGTATCCCGACGGAATTTGCTGTGGTATCGCCAATATTTGCGAAAAATGTACTTAGTGATGCGGCAACCTGTGTAGGTTCGGTAATTTCTTCATCATTCACGACCAATTTCGCTGGTAATGTAGAAGACCTAGTGGTTGGCCGTAGTACCGAGTTGATAGTTTGCCAAACTTTTCGACCATTCTTCCCGCTTTCCGTCAGCTTTTGCTGAAGGTAGCCACGCTTTGCTCTTCGTAACACAGTCCGAAGGACTTTCCTGTATTGCTCATACTCCTCTAGCCGCGCTAAGCTCGGAAAGCGTCTATACTCTCTTCAAAGGTGTTTTTTCTTATTCACACAGGCCAGAAGACCATCCGTGATCCAGGGGCTAATTGGCTGGTCTTTTTTTCGTTTATTAGTTCTCGGGTTCTCACGCAACATCTACTGTATACATCCAAGAACGTCGAGTAAAATGACCCAAATGCTTCGCTTACATCTTTAATCTCCATTACGTTATCCCAGTTTAATTGCTCTAGTTCCTGTTTTAAATTCTTCAAGTTTTCCTCTGTTAAACATATAATTGGTAACATAGGGTTAATTCGGGACCTTATCTTAGCTGGTTCTGAAAGGCCGAATGTTGCATGAATGGGGAAGTGGTCTGATGTGTCGCTGACAAGGACTGCCACCGACTCTGGGAGCAAAGAGCTGAATGTGTTGTCGATAAGTGATTGCGTACTCTCAGTAACCCGTGTCGGAATCGTAACAGCAGGATATAGGCCTGAACCTGCAATATTACTTAGCAAATCTGCTGCTTCGGCCGTTAGCGGAATATTGAGGTTAATATTAAAATCTCCGATGAGAATAAGCTCATTTTTTTGACACTGTGCTAGCTCCAGAACTTGAGCCATATGTTCCATAAACTGTGACGTTGACCCTGACAGAGAACAATAAATTTCACCCACAATAACTTTTTATTTGGGGAGAGCCATACTTCTAGGAACAACGACTCGAAAATTCCTTCAATATTTCGTGTAAGGTCTTGCCTAATTGGAACCGTGTATGTGTCGCGGATATAAATTGCTATACCACCCCTTTTCATCTGTTTACTGTGGAGAAAATGGCTAGTTTAACCTGGAATATCTAAAAGACTGTCGGTTTGTTATGTAACAAATGTTTCACATAGGCCTGCACAATCTGGTCTAAGCTCCTGACATGTCGACTTTAGATCAGAAAATGAGGAATACAGTCTTTGGCAATTCAAATGAAATATCAAAAGTTAAGAATCGGAAGACCTCCCATTAATTAAATTAGAAATTACATATTTACTTCTAGGAAAATTTTTATCATCAAACAAATGGAGATCATTTTCTTGACCAATTTCTTGATCAAAAATAAGCTTGAGATTTAAATAAGACACTTCTAAATTCTTTAATCTATGTATATCAAAAATCTCTGATACCTCTCCGGGATGAAGCTGAAGAAAGAGTCATCACTTACCAACTGCAATCGGCGGTCCGGCGTGAAAATTCCAAAAGAGCGAGGAGTCAAAAACAATGAACATACACGATTGAACTTCTTTATGGAACACTGAAAGGAAACAAAAACAAACTAGATACCTTGAATCTCGGGAACATGAAAAAAGAGAAATGAAAATTGAACAAATATGAAACAAAAAATGAAGAAAAAAAAATTTTCGCTTTACATCCTTCACTGTCATACAACTTAAAACAGAATTACTGTGCGGCTTCAACAATAATTAAAAAAAACTTCTCACGATATCACTTACATAAAAATTAAATATCGGAGAAAAAAAAAATGACAAAACTACTGGTCGGAAACAACCTCCTCTGGGTCATATTTGGTAAACAGTTTTAGTGGATCGAAATAGTCATCATCGTATTTAACCCACTGCTGTGAGCTTTTTGACTTTTTTGTCTCCAGCCAGAGTTTCACGTTACGCTGGACCCCACAATTCTCACTGACCTTCTCTGCTCCCTTTGCATTTTTTAGCTTGTAACCGAGAGCCAATAATTCCTTTCTTAGCTTTCCTAATTCAGCAGGTAAGTCAGTTGACACGCTGTAGCCCGTTTTCTTTTGTTTACCACATTCTTTAATAATCAATGAGCGATCATAATTCTTGAGCTGCACGAAAATAGCCTCAACTGTTTTTTTCCTACCGCTCCGCAGACTAGGGCCAACACCATCATCAGACGTGGTGAATTTTTTGACCCTATACACAACACTGATACCTATTTGATCAGGATCTGCAACTTCGAGTTTTCTTCCGAAGAAATTTTTGTACTGTATCACGAAGATTTTCAGATTCATTTGGCGTATCGATCCCGTGAAGCAGAATATTGTTTCTCCGTGTATGTAAATCCACTCGAAGTGCAGACGATTTCACCTTAATCAGTTCCAATTTTAACAACTTATTTTCTGTCTTGAACACCTTATTTTCTTGTTGTAGCATCGAAATCGTAGCAGTTAACTCATCCATTCGCCGGTCAAAATTCTCTTTTGTTAGTGATGTAGCCATCTCTTATTTTTTCAACAACAATGCCGCACAATTCCGAAAATCCTTGAAAAGTCATGAAAGGAAACTTACTCGCAAGGGCCCGTAATTTGTAATATCCAGATATTACTTAGGGCCCACTTTTAGCAATTGCAATCAGTCAAAACTTATTATTCAAATTGTTTATCCAAGCAGCGTCCTTTGGACAAGTGACGTAGCTAATCAAAATTTATTTCACACCCGGAGACCTTCACTGTCTGAATGCTAACAGGTAACCGAAGTTCATATCCATGAACTACGTTAGCCCCCTACTCTTATAAATTAATGTAATTTCTTCAAATAGCTTAATTATATCTATCTCTAGATAAATTTATATTTTGGTTATAAAATAAGACATTTTAAATAATTTTACACTATATTCGAAAAGTTTATTCAGGGTGTTAAAGCAATTAAGGATCTATCTTATAACCAAATCCACAACTTCTTATCCAAACTCTTTTTCGTTCCAAAGAAGAACTTGTTTTATATTTTCATTTTATCGTGATACGTTTTTTAAGTATATAGGAGGTGGACATCATACTTAATATGTGGTTGGTAAGAAATTAGGAAAAGTGTGACTTCCTTCCTCTGGTCACCAAAACAAGTGAATTAAATTTTGTTTTTTTCAAAAATAAAGGTGTTTATGGTGGTCAAAAAGCAAATAAAATAAACTATACTTCTTGGTAGAAAAAATAACAACGAATCAAATCTGCATCGACCGATAGCATAACAACTATAAAATATGCACTGTGCAACAAGCAACAATTGTGATAATCCTGAACACATAAATTTTAATCTCTGTCTTTTGAATCCAAAAGCTGCAGGTAGCCAAGAGCGCTTTTAGAAGAATCATTAAAAATTATTAAATAAGGTTAATTCAGTGGTACTATCTTATTGAGCGCAGTCCACATTCAAACCTGTAAAAGGCAATATTTATGAAAAAATTCCCTTTGTAATTGAATTGACTTTCCTTGATTTTTATTTAAACACACTATTAGAGAAGGCTTACCCCGGGTAGCCATCCTTAGTCAACCTCTAATTAATCAACATAACTCTGAGTTTCAATCACAACATGCAACATTTGAGCTTTAAGGTGGCTGAATTTTTTTTTATCTTTTAAAAAGCTCATTATTCTAACTAAACGGCATTTGTATTTCAGGAGTAATTCTTAAATAACGGGAACGAAAAGTCAAAGTTTAACCTAAAACACGATGTACTGAAGAGGGAGCAACCCCTCTCATATAATATAATGTAATTTGAATTTTATAGATGATATAGATCTATGTTTGAGAATATAGATGATACAAATGTTTAATTTTAAATAAAAGTGCTAAAAAAAGACAGAACATTTTTACTAACTGTTTCATCGGGGCTGTAAGCAACGAAACAATCAAACTATAAAATGTTAAAAGGCAATTTGATTCATCTTAATTTATAAATTTTGAATGTTTTTCAAGAACTGAGATCCCCGGCCCCACCGCATTCTAGGTGTCTTGGGCTCATATTTGCGCTCCTGTTTCAAGTACCACAATAGTGTCGTAATTTGTTCTGATAACTTTGCATTTACTTTTATTGCTACTAAGGACTTGTTGCATTATCAAACTGGCTGTCTCTAGGGTGAGGCTCAAGAGGAATACTAAAGTCCCACCCCAATTTTGAAATACAATTAGAACTTCGTACAATAATAGCTAAAAATATCATCAAAACAATTTTGTTTTCCTGTTATACAAGGTCAAGCCTGACCCCCACCCCCCACTAAAAAAAGAATAAGGCACATACTTTTTGAGATATCTCTCTCATTTAGTCACCTATGGCTTAAATTTCACACGACATGTAAGAGCCAATATGTGATTCGGAATTCCATTGGAATACATAAGACAGCTCGTGCAAGAGAATCAAAGTCTCTGCACTAATCCATGCTGCAGTTTATGCACCAGATTTAATGTGACAGACCTTCCGCAAATTAGGAATTAACAGAATACATTCAGAAGCATTTGAAAGAGGTTAAGCACTCTGAAAAGCGTGGGACCATGGGTTGTTTGGAGGACAAATGATCAATTTCATTTGATATTTTGGGGGCTATCTTGATATTTCATTTGTGCTACTAGAGGTGATTCGAATAAACCAATGTTAAATTCAAGAAATTTGAGGATATTGGCCCTTTATTGTTCACACTATTGTTGAAGACACTAAGCCTTTTATTGTTCAGTTTTTTTCTGTCGGATTTAAAGTTCAGCTCTGATAATGCTTGCAAAACGGAGTTTGGTGACGATCTTTTTATTTGGAGCTCTGGATCCCATACAAATGATATTGCAACAGAATGAAACCAAATAATGAAAGAGCCGAGGGCTTTTTCTATGGCTTATTCTCTTCCAGTTCAATTCAATTCAATTCAAACTTTTTATTTCCTCCGAATGCAAAGAGTAAAAATTAAAAAAAAACGCTAATCAACAGGTCATAAAATTCTTTTAAACTGTATAACAACAAATACGCAAAAGCCTTCAATCAAACTTACCACACAAATTAACACTTCATTCAATAAATAATAAATCAAGGAAAAAAATTAATTAAGCTTCATGTGCTGCTTTATACAAATTATGAGAAACAAGAGGTAATTTGGATAAAAATTTCTTTTGCTTTTTCTCCAAAACTTCAACAGTGTTGTTTTTTTTATGTTTTTATTAAAAAAGTATTTGATTCAGATTTAGAAAAGCGGCAAAGGAACTTAGCAAAATTAAAAAATGTGGTTTTTGCATGCGCAATAATATTAATTCTAAAAAACGGGAGAAGCGATGAAAAAAATTAAATCTGAGGCAAAGCGACTGTATTATATACCCGAGCCAGTGATTTCTGAGAAAGAAGATCGCATAGACAAATTACTGCCCCGAAACTAGACGCTATTCTACTTTTAACTGCTTTGGAAATACAAGCACGGCATAGAGCTAAAGTTGGTCCATAAGGCACACCAAGATATAAAAAAGATTCCAAAGGTTTTAAAATAATATCATAAATACGAATAGAAGTTTCTGAGTTAATGAAATCATTAGCCTTAGGACCAAGAATTAAAAACTGATACTTTTCAGGGCGAAAACGAAGTCCCTGCTCATTAAAAACCTTTGCTAAAATATCTAGATTTTGTTGAAGTGACAGAAGTGATCGACTCAAAAGGAGTAAATCATCTACGTAAGCAATCCACGACAGAACATAACCGTCACTATAAATAAAAGTCAACTGAATTTGATCAAATAGCCCCGAAACAGTAATATTGAAAATCGAAGTAGAAATAATGCTTCCTTGCCTCAGCCCCCTACATAACTTAACATTATAATCACTAAACTGATTCTCCCACTTAATACGAATACGAGAGGAGCCATACCGCTTTTTTAAAACCAAAACTACCGGTAGTGGGATATTATTCTTCAGAAGCGCAGTCATAGCCCAAGAATGGAAAATTGAATCATACGCTGCCGCAAAATCTAACGCAAGTGTATAAACTCTATACCATTGATTACAATAGGATATTATTCTTGAAAGGAGGGTATGAGCAACATCCATGCTTAGACCCTTACGGAACCCAATTTGATTCAGGCCTTGGTTACAAGACTCCTGATACTTTAGTAAAACTAACTCAAAAACTTTGCTAATTTGGAACGAAACAGTAATCGGCCTGTAATCAGAACATTGTTTCGTATTCCCTCCTTTTTTTGAAAGGGGTGAAGTGGTAGCACAAGAAAAGCTAGTTGGAAGAACTCTAGAAGAAAGAATAGTAGTAAAACGAGTAGCGAGAAGAAGCATTGCTTTGGGGGATGCCCATTCTATATGGTTAGAATGTATACCATCATGATCAAAAGAATGCTTACTTTTTAGAGCTTTAATTGCTGCCGTTACATCTTCAACAAAAACAGATATTTTACTATTTGGGCGGGGCTTTGAAATTTCTTCCGATAATAAAATGTAAAGCCATGATTCAACTGCCACATCACCGGATGAAAAAAATATGATTATAATGAGTTATCCAATCATCTAGTTTCAGAGAACTATTAGAATCTGGTAAACAATTATTATTACGACGTCTAGATTTAACCAAACTCCAAAGCTCATTCTTATCTCTAGTAATCCTTGAACCGATTTCATCTTTTATAATGTCATTATGCAAACGCTACTCAGCCCGAAAAAACGCCTTTCTTTAATTTCATACCATCATACAATGGTCCAGATCACGGTTTTCCCGCGTAATTCCAAAGGTAACAAGCTTGAGATGCATTCTTTTGGCTTTGCTTTAAAATCGGGTTAAGGTTCCAACCTAAAACACGAGATCCACGACGGAAAGAATCAGTCGTAAATGCTTTATTAGCCCCGACTTTTAAACTATGAACAATTTCAAAGTAAAATAGATCAATATCAATTTGATCAACATCCTCAACATCCTGATCCGGATCAACATCAAGGCAAGGGTTTTAAGTTATACCCTGGGGGCATATAAGGTTTTTTATAGAAGGCGGTGTCGTAGAAACTTCAAAAAAGGCTCATTCGATTGGAAATTCAAAGGGCTAGTGCCCTTTTAACAGTCGAAAGTGATTTGAGGGCAACTAACCCCCCTCTCACGCCCACCTTTTCCCCAAACACATCCAATCCAAATTTTGAGACAGCCATTTTATTAAACGTAGTTTGAATCGAATAAAATAACAACAAACAAGAGATTCGGTATCACCTCACTGCAGAAGCCTAAAACCCCGAACGAACAGAAATTAAAATTAACTTTTTTACAAATGTGAAGATAGCCGGGGCAAATATAACTAACTAACGTAATCTTACATTTTTTCAACATTTTTTATTATTTTCCGCCCAGAAATGTTGTCCACACACGGGTTAAAAACGCCGTTTGATTAAAAATAGTTGAAAGGTTAAGTAACAAAACTCTGGCGCCGACAAAACCCCCCAGGGCCCGGGGGCAGGAAGTAATTCTCGCATAAACGTCAGAGAGGGCTCATTTGATTGTAAATTGGAAGTTCTAGTCCAGATCTTAAGAGTCAAAATTGATCAAAGGGCAAATAACCCCCCAGGCCCTTTTTCCCCACCCCTTCCTTTGAACTAATTCTGTTTATACCTGAAGGCCCAATGAAAGTTATAATGTTTTGGTATTAACATACACCTATTAGGCATCTGATCTCCTCCCTAACAAGGAAAGAAACAGAGAGTGTAAGACAGTAGCGGATCCAGGGGAGGGGCGAGGGGGATACTAAACAGACTTTTCGAGCTTCGGAAAGAAGTTCATATGTTTCTTCTGGAGCAAAAGTCTGCATTCAGTTCACCTTTTGAAAACCAAGACTGGGTCTGCAGGCTGGCCTATCCTGCGGATGTTTTCGACAAACTGAATAACTTGAATCTCTCAATGCAAGATTTCCGGACAAAGACTCCAATAAACAGCGTTAGTGTCTTCCCGACCCTTGACAAGTTTGCGGACGATAGTGAAATTGATAAACCCAACACCATGTATGATTGTATTCGGAGCATCTGACAAAGTTGCGAGATGAACTCGTGTCATATTTCTCATCGATTATGACCCCCGATAGAACCCAGGATTGAATCCAAAATCCAGTTGCCAGTTGACCTCAAGCTCCGGTCTTAGTGACAAGCTTACAGAGAGTCTGATCGAACTTGCCAGTGATCGCGCCTTAGAACTGAAATTCTAAAATGTAACTGTTTCCCAGTTTTGATTAGAGGTGAAAGCACAATACAAGGAACTAAGTGAAATCGCCATGTCTGTTTTGTTGCCCTTCGGATCCACTTACCTTTGTGAAGTGTCATTTTCGTCAATGTCATTGATCAAAACCAAACATAAAAACAGACTGAGTGTACAAAATGACCTTATAATTGCCATTAGTGACGTCGAGCCAAGATTTGATAATACTTTAGCTAAAAAGCAGCCTCAAGTTTCTCATTGATTTTGTACGTACTTTTACACATCTGTGCACCGTCATATATGACAATAAATCTCGTGTTTTGGAGAATCTAACTTTAGTTAATAAAAGTAAAACAACGATTCTCAAGAAAGGGGTACGCAACCTTTTGTAGCCTTGATTAGAGGTACGCGGAACGAAAAAGGTTGGGAGCCACTGCCCAAAGCCATTCCTGAATAAAGTTTTGACCATCGGCTTGGACATAGTATGTTTTGACTTAGTATAACTTCCATTGAATATTCTCTTTAATATTTACCTTCCTACCGTTAGAAGTAGCATACTAGTAGTGCTGTGTTAGTAGTAGTATAAAACTAGTAGCAGTTATGATACATATACATTGGCTCTTCGTCAGTTAAACATCTTCCTCATTAAGCCCTGGAAGTTTGAGCTTGATATGTTAAGCTGTTCCTTAGATGTTGCTCAAATACCTTTTTCATAATCTCTATGCATATAGTATGCTTCGATTTATTCAACTTTCCCCTCAGTATTTCCTAAAATTTTCACCCAATTATCCTCAGTCGTAGTAGTAGTGGCAACAAAAGCAGTAGCTGTAGTGATGGCAGTTGAAGTGGTAGCATTACAAGTAATAGTCGTAGAAATAGCGTAGTAATATTGCCTTTTTTGTCGATTGATTGTTCCCTTTATCATTCCCTAGTCAAAACTTAAGACCTTTATTCATTCCAGAGTTATGCCCTTTTGAACACCTTCGTGCAAATTATGTGTTTTCATTTAGTTCAACACTCTTCTTTGTGTTCTCTAAAATTTTCACCTGAACGGCCTTAGTCTATTTGAACACTAAAGATTAAACATGTCCTCTTTTCCATTCACAAAAAATTAATAAACAATTTGTGAACTGAAAAACTTCAAGCCCATGCAAGTAATGATCAAAATACTTTGATAAAGTATCTCAAATATAAAAGTTCAAAAGTTTTTAAATATGTGTTTCAAATACTTGGCAGCAAACTTTTCTCTTCTTGAGGCACCCATCTTACTTTGAAAAAACTATATGAGAATCTGCATGTTTCAGAGGACTGTAACATTTCATTTTACCCAGATTCTATCTTTGTGCCCAATCAGGACAACCAATTGAGTCTTGGCACCAATAGCTCATCACATGCATTCATCAGTTTATCTGTCTCCTGGACGACTGTGCTTAATTTACAGCATAAAACATTGAATGCTATTTGAAGAAAAAGCTTCTGCCCCGTGTGTTCACATTTTATCTTTTTGTCTACTTCATCATCCCTTCACAGTGCCTTAGATTGTTTCAACTTAATACTTTAGGCCTGTTTGGAATTGCTGGTACGTACAGTTGATAGATAATCTGTATGTGCAAATTGTGATTTGATTTAGCCCAACATTCCCCTCAATAGCCCAGGAAATATCTACATTGTATATATAATTACCTACACTAATTGCGGTTTTAACTTCATTGGTAGTAATACTACTGCTAGTAGTGGTAACAGGCAAATCGGGTATTTTTTATTAGAACAACACAACCCTTGACATACCCTGAAAATTTCGACCTAATATGGTCTTTTGACAGCCGACATGTTTAATGCTATAAGCTGTTTCTATGATCCCACAAGTATTTTCTGAAATATTCACTTTCATGCACTTAGCCTTAGTTGTAACAGTAGTGACAGTTATAGTAGTAGGAGTATTATAACTAGTTTTAACAGTTGACCACTAACAGTATTTGCAGCATTACTTGTATCAGTAGTTGTATGTTGGGTTTTCGTCAGTTGAACATCTCCCTCATTAAGCCCTGGAAGTTGATACAGTAAACTCTTCCTAAGATATTGGTGATACACCCTTTTGACAATATGCAGGCATATAGTATGTTTCGATTTAGTTCAAATTCTCCCCCCCCCCTCCCCATACATTTCCTCAAATTTTCATTTCAATTTTCTCAACCTTAGTAGCAATCACTACAGAAGCGGTAGTCAGGGACGCGGCTAAGAAGGAGGGGAGAACCAACCTCCAATGGTCCATA
This sequence comes from Artemia sp. Qi Xiang Cuo, assembly GCF_049724085.1. Lineage (NCBI taxonomy): Eukaryota > Metazoa > Arthropoda > Branchiopoda > Anostraca > Artemiidae > Artemia > Artemia sp. Qi Xiang Cuo. The sequence goes on from NC_142805.1 coordinate 6,452,071, forward strand.
GAGTCGGTATGCAACACCGACACCTTGAAATATTTGGCCTCTTACTTTAGCTTCTGTCCCAGCTTTTGTTCGCTTGTTGACATTGTATTAGCGAAGGTTTTGACAAAGCTGTAAAAATATAAGCAGTTGTGGTTCTTTGAGACTATGCTCCTTCTTCAGCTGACTGTCTGGCAAGCCAAATACAGGTCTATTGGCAAGTTTCATCAACCCGATAAAGTTCCTAAAAGTCTCATGTGACAACAACTTTGTTCCAACTATGCATTCACTCGTGATTAAATTCCCCTTTCTTCCTGTTACCACGGCATCTCCAGAGCGTTGATTTGGCATGCTAAATCAGTTCTCATGGAAATCAGACAAGTGAGGGCAGGATGAATGGTCTCGAACACCTGTCTATCAATCGGGATGTCAAAGTGGATATTGACCATGTTTTAAGCAACTTTGGGAGGAAATCAAGAGGGATTAATATATAAGAAATACTTACAATCTTTTTTTGTTTAGTCTGACTCAAGGATTATAGTTAGAGCTCTCTAATTTGCTCAACTTAACTCTTTATTTTATCTTTCTTTTAGGAGTATAGTAATAAATAAGCTAAAAAGGGGACTATGGCAGCTGCTGAGCCGTTTCTGAACCTCTGATAGCGGTTATCTAGTCCAACTCCCCCCCCCCCTTGGAAATCCTAAACATATCCGTGAAGATAACCCTATTAATTTTAAGTGCTGTGGAAAAGTTTTTTTGGGACCTTTCTGGCCATTTTTAGCCCTCTGTGTTATAGAAGGGACAAACTTCAAATGAACCAATCCTTTGAACGATTTTTTGTTTGAGTCCCTTGACCCCAAGACTTACGAGTGTAAGTTTCAGAACAATGAAGGAAGTAGGCTTTTGGGGCTTGTTCTTGGGCCCCTGGCCTCTCTCACAGAAACAAGCTGATGGTCCTTTTGACCAAGAGAAAGTTGCTTGAAAGTTTCACACCATAGGAGTCCCAAGATCAAACTTTCATCCCCTTTCTTCCGTTATATAATATTCATATACAAAATTCGTTGTTAACATAAATTAATGGCTTTATTCCGAGGCCTCTGCGGAGTTAAGACATCCTTGGGTGCATGATTATTTAAACTTTCAACTATTAAAAAAAAATTAAAACCTCGATATTTTGAACTAATGTTCTAAAGGTATTCATAAACCGGGTGTCAAAAAAAAAATTCAAGGATAGAAGTTGGTCACTCTCTAATCAATTCTGAATTTTAAAAAAGACACAAAAACTCTCAGTTTCAAATGAGAATCTTCTGAAATTTAAAAAACCAAGGGAAGGAGAGTTTTAGGAGGGGCCTCTTTTTTTATAAAATAAGTTTTGCTCATTTTAGGGTTTAAAACTGCTTTTTAATTTCTTGTGACAGTACTTGTTGCGGTACTGCTTGTTTAATAGCAGAAAATGCAGTCAGGTTTGGATTATGTTTGCCTTATCAGATTTGAGGTTCTAGGGATCGCTAGCTACGCAAAGGCATCAAGAAGTTGCTAAAGGTATTGTCTGAAAAAGAAACGCACAGTTGAGCAAATAAAAAAACTACGTATATCAGCCATTTCTCATAAACTACTAGGGAGACTGAGCTGACGCTTCGAAGAAGCGTTGGATGTCAATTGGACCTCAAATTTTGATTTAAGGAATGGACTGAGAGGAACCAAAAGACTATGTGCGTCCAGTCGTCTATGTGTGCAGCCAAGGGCAGATTCACTCTTCTTTATAAAACTTGGCTGGACTTCTGATATTTTATAATCTAACTGAATTAACATGCACCCTTGATCGACGCTTAATCGCTTTTAATAGTTAACTTCAGATAGTATTCAGTTGAAAAAAAAATTAGGGGTTCAAAATGACAAACAAGGGAGAAAATACAAAATATCTCGTAAGATTAAAACTTATTGTTGTAATCCCGTCATCATTGTAGATTTTCTTTGGTTTATCTGTTCCCCAATCTCCCTAGAACTTGAATATGGTTTGTAGAGATAGCAAAGGACAACTTCCTAAAAAGACATATATACACTTTATAATAGTTGCAAATGTTATTTATTAAAAAGAAGTCAGACATAGCTCAGGTTCAAAACTAAAATCAAAGTGAAAATATGACAGAAAAACATAATCCTTAAGCTTATCTGAATCAATTGTCACCTGACACCGCTGTTATGAAGGCGATACTGTTATCTTAGTTGGTACTATTACAGCAGCATTTTTTGGATTTAATATATTTTTTTTCAATTTAAGGAAATAAAACAAAAAAACACAAACAATATTGAAAATATATACAAAGCAAAACAACAAAACAACGTTTCCTTTCTTGAAAAGAAAAACGACATTTCAGATAAAATACCAACGAGGATAAGAAGACAGCTCAGAGGACATAGTTTCTAGGCTTGAGCATACTGTCAAATTCAACTCCAAATCCCACATGTACTAGTATATGTTTTCAAAGAAGGGGTGCACTTCTTGTATGATTTTCTTATGCTTTATAAAAGAACATATCAATTGTTTAATGAAAGCTTGAAAAAATTGTATATCTTTTTATTAGGTATTTATAGATACGCTTAGGCTTTGTGGGCATTTTGAAAAAGCTTTTTTGATGAATTGCCGACAAAAATATAACGTAATCTCAAAATTGCCATACAAAAAGTTTTTCTCTGGCATAAATTGTTAGATAAATAAAACATTAAAATTTTGATAAACATATAACGCCCAAACACAATCAAATACACAAAGGCTCAGTGTGGCTTCTTAGACGATAAGATAACCCAGTACTCGAAGTAAAACATTTCTTACACACATTGCATTCGAAACATTTTTCTCCAGTGTGAGTTCTTTGACAATCAGATAGGGTGGATTTTAGGAGGAACTTTTTCTCACAAATATCACATTCAAAAGGTTATTTTCCAGTATGAGTTCTTATATGATGAGATAAATTAGAACTGGAAGTAAAATATTTCTTACATATATTGCATTCAAAGGGTTTTTCTTCAGTATGTGTTCTTTGATGAATAAATAGGTTGGCTTTTTTGAGGAATGTTTTGTCACATATTTCACATTCAAAGGGGTTTTCCCCCGTATGACCTCTTTGATGACTAAATAGGTTGGCTTTGTCGCGGAATGTTTTGTCACATATTTCACATTCAAAAGGTTTTTCACCAGTATGAATTTTTTTATGATAAGATAAACTGGCACTTCTAGTAAAACATTTCTTACAAGTATTACATTCAAACGGTTTTTCTCCCGTATGAGTTCTTTGATGAATAAATAGGGTAGCTTTTCTGCTGAATGTTTTGTCACATATATCACATTTAAAAGATTTTTCTCCCGTATGAGTTCTCTCATGAATAGATAAATTGGAACTTGAAGTAAAACACCACTTAGATACATCACATTCGAAAGGTTTTTCTCCCGTATGAGTACTTTGATGACGAGATAAACAGCTACTTTTGGTAAACCGTTTCTTACATATATCACATTCAAAAGGCGTTTCTCCAGTATGAGTTTTTTTATGATGAGATAAACGACTGCTATGTGTAAAACATTTCTTTACATATATCACATTCGAAAGGCTTTTCTCCAGTATGAGTTCTTTGATGATCAAAATGGTGGGCTTTTCTACTGAATGTTTTGTCACATATATCACATTTAAAAGGTTTTTCTCCCGTATGAGTTCTTTGATGACGAGATAAACTGGCACTTGTAGTAAAACATTTGTTACACATATCGCATTCGAAGGGCCTTTTTTCAGTATAAGAAACCTCCTGTTTTGCCACATCATTTTCAGCTGATGCATATATGTGACACGACATCTCACTTTGACAGTTCGAATTCATTTCCTTTTTCAGACATATTCTTGCAAAGTGTTTATTCTGAAAACACTTTGAATCCTTTATTCCTATCTTTATTCGATTAATTCAAAAAACCTTTTTCACAAAACAAGTTTTTCAAAGAAAGTAAAGAGCTGTATTAAGTCATAAATGAGCAAAAATAAAAATAAATTAATCTTCCATTGGGAAAACTACCAAAAATCACCATCAATAAATAAATGAAACTCAAAACGGACAGAAATTAGAATAATTGACCCAGTCAAACTCAAGACGAGCGAAAAGTAACATAAATAGGGCTGAAATCCCCATCCCTTCCCAAGACAGGAACATAATTTGGACTTTACTGAAAAAAAATGACCGGGGATTGTCAGTTTAATATACGTACATATATTTATTCCTTAAAGTTTTAAAACTTTTTGATTTATTAAAGTAAAAAAACGTTAAAACACTTGAAATATAATTTTGTTTTCAGTAAATGTATTTTATGTCCCTCTAATCCCTTTCGACTATTGAAAAAGACAATAGAACTTCTGATTTCCAATCCAATGAGTCCCCTCTAAAGTTTATACGACCATCCTTTGCATAATAACTTATATGCCGCCTAAGAATTAATTAAAACCCTTCCCCTGAGAACTCTGAGGGAGGGGAGGGAGGGTGTAATCTTCAAAGACGTAATGACTGGACTTTTTAACTATGCTGAATAAAATGGCTATCTCAAAATTTCTATCGGATATACTTGGAGTAATGATGGGCGTGGGGAGAGGGCTGGTTGTCTCATTCCTAATCCAATGAACCCCCTCTGAGGCTTATACGACCACCCTTTCCAAAAAAAACCTTAAAAGTCCTCAGGACATAACTTACAACCCTTGCCCTGAGTGCAATGGGGGTGGGGGATTTATAATCTCCAAAGACATAATTACTGGACCTTTCAATTACGGTGAACAAAATGGCTATCTAAAAATTTTATTTGGATATATTTGGGGAAATGATGAGCGTAGGGGGAGGGGGCTGGTTGCCCTCGAATCACTATAGACTATTAAAAAGGGCACTAGAACTTTCAAATTCCAATCAAAAGAGATCTATATATATATATATATATATATATATATATATATATATATATATATATATATATATATATATATATATATATATATATATATATATATATATATATATATATATATATATATATATATATATATATATATATATATATATATATATATATATATATATATATATATATATATATATATATATATATATATCTGCCTGTAATAATTCAAAATTCTGGTTGAATATCAGTTTACTTAAGGGTGGATTTGTCAAAAAAAAACATTGCTATGCTGTATCATCATTGAACTATAAACCACCTACTTTTATCAATTAACAGTTTGTTCAAATAATAGTTTACACAAAACACTGCAGGTAACATAAAGTCATAAGGCTGCGGGTGGCCAAAGAGGGCTTTTAGAAGAACCCTTAAAAGAATATGAAATAAGGCATATCCTTTTATCATTTGATACTCTTATTAACTGTCCCTTGAAACATAGTTTGTAAGCCACAATTTACAGGTTTATGATAATAATCTTAAAAGAACACCCTTATTATTAGCATATGTTGATTGTTATCTGATTGTAAATGTTTTAAGAAAATTGTTAGGACTATGCAATAATCAGTGAAAGTATGCAAGGGAATTAAGTTAATGGATTCCATTCTGGAATTTACAGCCGTCGTAAACATATAGAAGGCAAAGATTTTGAAATCATCCTTGAAGATTCAGCTCCATGTAAATTAACCACTTTTTTGGAGACTGTGTTCCCAAACTGCCAACAAAAATCAAAAAACAATCAAACAATCAAGGGAAACTAAGGTGTTTCTATACAAGAATAACTAAGCTACGGAGTTGTTTATTGGCTAATTATTGAGGTATATATGCTATAAAAGGCATATTACTTTTATTCCGCATACCTACACCAATATCTTTAAATTTTAAAGTTCTAATGAGTCCTAAAAGCAAGAAAAAGTTCCAAATAAAATTCAGTTTGTCGTTTTATTCAGAAGTTTAATTGGGATATAAAATTTTATTTCATATTAATAAAAAACCATCTTGGATTATTGCTTACTAAATGTCTTGTTTTTCAAATACAACCAATCTAATCAGATCTAATCAGATGCAACAAACACCTCTCTTTCCTCCCTGCCACAATTTCAATGGAACTTTGAGATACACCTTCTGAATTTGGACATACATAAGATGAGAATATCTGAAGCATACCTTCGCCCTCGTCAATTTTCAACTCCAGCTTAACCGGGTCAGCATTATGATGACAATCATCAGAGATGCCAGTAGAAATAGCAGAAAGTTTGGCTTCTTGTTTCATTAATAGCATGGTATGTGTACTTCTAAATATATCCTTATCATCATTTGAGGATTCATCTTCAGCTTCTACAAAAACAGAGCACAAATTAAAGAATTTTTTTATTTATTAAGTAAAAAAAAGTTAAAACATTTGAAATCTAATATTGTTTTCAATAAATGTATTTGGTTTCCCTCAAATCACTTTCGACGATTGAAAAAGACACTAAAGCTTCTGATTTCAAATCCAATGAGTCCCCTCTAAAGTTTATACGACCACCCTTTGCATAAGAACTTTATATGCCCCCTTAGAATAAATAAAAACCTTGTCTTGAGAACTCTGAGGGGGGGGGGGAGGAGGGAGGATGTAATCTTTAGAGACATAATTACTGGACTTTTCAACTACGGTGAACAAAATGGCTATCTTAAAATTTTTATTTGATGTACTTGGAGTAATGATGGGCGTGGGGAGGGGGCTGGTTGTCTGAATCCGAATCCAATGAGCCCCTTCTGAAGTTTATACGACCACCCTTTCCACAAAAACCTTATAGGCCCTCAGGGCGTATTTTACAACCCTTGTCCTGAGTGCAATGGAGAGGGGGGTTATAATCTCCAAAGACATAATTACTGGACCTTTCAACTACGGTGAAAAAAATGGCTACCTAAAAATTTTGTTTGGATTATTTGGGGAAATGATGAGCGGGGGAGGGAGCTGGTTACCCTCGAATCACTTTCAACTATGAAAAAAGGCACTAGATCTTACAAATTCCAATCGAAAGAGCCTATTTTGAAGTTTCTACGACAACCCCTTCTATTCGTGACCTGGTCTTTAAAATATATATATGTACATATATAATATATATATATATATACAAATATATATATATATATATATATATATATATATATATATATATATATATATATATATATATATATATATATATATATATATATATATATATATATATATATATATATATATATATATATATATATACATATATATATGTATATATATATATAATATATATATATATATATATATATATATATATATATATATATATATATATATATATATATATATATATATACATTTTGATATATATTTGTATATTAATTTTTTGATTTTGAATCGCAGTTATCAAGTATTTTGCAGTCAATAAGAATTCCAAATAGGGATAGGTCCTTTTATTAGACAGTGAAACGAAAATATAAAACAAAGACTCTAAATATTTCGATGACACAGTCAATCATCATCAGTAGAGTTACTAATATATCAAAATTAAAACAAACTACTTTTATACTAAACAAAATAATCACTTCCGGGTCAAAGTAAGTTACCGGTCCATTGACTTAGAAAGTTCACTAACTGTTCTTGAATTTTTAATACTGCGTTGAGTAAAGGTGGTACAATTTTCTTCGAAATTGTAGGTCAAAGCAGGTTACTGGTCCATTGACTTAGAAAGTTTACTAACTGTTCTTGAATCTTGTAATACTGTGTTGAATATTCTTCTAATTAAAAATGAAATAATGCTGAATTTACAGGTGCTAAATTTATCATTTTATTCTTCGAATAGCAAATGAAATGTTGCTGTTTCTGAAGTTGGTCTCTCATCCCCGTATATAAGACCAACATAAGAAGTTGTATATATATATATATATATATATATATATATATATATATATATATATATATATATATATATATATATATATATATATATATATATATATATATATATATATATATATATGTATATATATATATATATATATATATAATATGATATATGATATATATATATATATATATATATATATATATATATATATATATATATATATATATATATATATATATATATATATATATATATATATATATATATATATCTGCCTATGATAATTCAAAATTCCGGTTGAATATCAGTTTACTGAAGGTTGGATTTGTCAAAAAAAAATATCCATTAACTATTAAAACCTCCTACTTTTATCAATTAACATATTTTGTTTAAATACTAGTTTGCACAAAACGCTGCAGGTACCATAAAGTCATAAGGCTGCAGGTGGTCAAAAAGGGCTTTTAGAAGAACCCTTAAAAAAATATGAAATAAGGTATATCCTTTTATCATTTGATACTCTTATTAACTGTCCCTTGAAACATGGTATGTAAGCCACAATTTACAGGTTTCTAATAATAATCTTAAAAGGACACCCTTATTACTAGCAAATGTTGATGGTTATTTGATTGTAGATGTTTTAAGAAAATAGTTAGGATCATCCAACAATCAATGAAAGTATGCCAGGAAATTAGGTGATTAGATTCCATTCTGGAATCTACAGGCCTAGTAGACATATACAAGGAAAAGATTTTGAAATCATCCTTGAGGATTCAGCTCCATGTAAATTAACCACTTTTTTGGAGACCGTGTTCCCAAACTGTCCAACAAAAATCAAGAAACAATCAAACAAAACTTGAGGATTGAGCCCGATGTAAATTAACCTTGAGCTTATGACTTGAGCTATACTGAAAACTTATCAAATTGCAAAAAGTTCACCCTAGACATTTTATTTACCTCAAGTATAAGAAACAAGACGCAATGCACAATGTTGCCTTTTGGCAAAAACGGAATAAAAATTAAGCAAATAATTTGGTTGTAAATTGAACAACTGTCTAAGTAGCAACTAAATAAAAAACGCAAAGCACTTAAAATTGAAAAGAAACATTGAAAAACATCAAAAAATCTGAGAGTGAACCGAACCTTAGACCAAGGCCGTACCCAGAGTGAACCGTAAGAGAACCGAACCTTAGACCAAGGCCGTACCCAGAGGGGGGGGGTCGGGGGGATTGAATTTAGAGTATTTTGGAGAGAGTGTTCCTAAATTGTCTCCAACAAAAATCAAGAAACAATCAAGCGAAACAAAGGCGTTTCTATAAAAGAACTATTAAGCTTCGGAGTTGATATTAAGACATATGTAATTATTGAGACATATATGATATAAAAGGCATATTACTTTTATTCCGTATACCTAAACCAATATTTGTAAATTTTAAGAGTTGTAATGAGTCCTAAAAGCAAGAAAAAAATTCCAAATAAAATTCAGTTTGTCGTTTTATTCAGAGGTTTAATTGGGATACAAAATTTTATGTCTTAATAATCAAAACCATCTGGGATTATTACTTTCTAAACATTTTGTTTTTCAAATGCAACCAATCCAATAAGATGCAATAAACACCCATCTTTCCCGCCCTCCCACAATTTCAACGGAAGCTTAAGATACACCTTCTTAATTTGGACACGCAAAAATGCGTATCTGAAGCATACCTTCGTCCTCGTCAATTTTCAACTCCAGTTTAACAGGGTCAGCATTATGATGAAAATCATCAGAGATGCCAGTAGAAATAGCAAAAAGTTTGGCTTCTTGTTTCATTAATAGCATAGGTGGTGTACTTCCAAAAATATCTTTATCGTCATTTGAGGATATATCTTCAGCTTCTACAAAAATAGAGTAAAAATAAAATAAACACTCAAAACAAATATGTGAGCTGACACATGATTTTGATATGTTAGTTCGATGATGAGCACAAGTAGATTGATCCACCCCACATTTAGACAAGAGCACTACATTTGGAAAAGAAACTATAATACTAGGATAATGGCCAATTATCATAGGCTCTGTCAAAAAGTATCTTCATCAAGGTTATAGTAACAAAAAGCCTAAGAACTATTTAGAAAAAAAACTGTCAAGTTAGAAAAATATAGCATTTCAAGCTGATTAGTAATTCACCACTCAGGTGAAAATGCATAGTGGCAAAAAAATTGACTAATATTTTGGGTTATGTTAATAGTAAAAGTTTATAAAGAAAACAAATTTATGGGAATTTAAAAAAGAGCTTGGCTCCATTAGATTGAAAACCATTAGACGGAAGTTTACTATCTTCAGTCTTTAACATCAGATTCTTTTAGAAAAACAAAAATAAAATACGCATTTTGAGAAAAAAACAACAAATGACAAAAAAAGAATTTCAAAAAGGTGAAACCAATTTAGTGACAAGCCTAATGCTGTAACTTACACCAAAATGGAATTTTATTTATATCATTAAATTCGTTAGTTTCCGATCCATCCATTTATTCTGGCAGAATTATGATATTACTTAACCTTTTTCCTCGAGTCGGTTCTAGACCAGGGCTGTTCAACCTAAGGCCCACGGGCCACACTGCGGCCAAACTGACATTAACTAGTCATTTCCCAGTGACTAGTAAGCAAGTCATTTTCTAATGACTAGTAAACTATTCAATTTTCAGTCTATTTTGTTTCAAGTGAAAATGCAGCCCACTATAAAATAAGGTTAAGCACCCCTGTTCTAGACTTTCTTTAAAAACTGGGAAATTGACCTTACTTCAAGATTTTCAGCCAATTTTCTATCTAGAACACCAAGCATAACATATTTGAAAATTGTACTTCGAAGATTTATGGAGTTCAATTTTAGTTACAAAATTATATCATACTGTCGTCTAACATTATAACATTAAACTGTAAGAGAGCTATAAACACACTAGGCGTTTGTATTCCTTCTTGATTTATCCCTCTCCCAGTAACCAACAATGAGGCAAATTTTCAAAAAATCTACCGCACAAAAAATAACTTAAATTCAAAGCAAATTCATTAACTATAGAGGCTATTTATTTTTGTTGAGTCTCAAATCTTGAGTCTCCACATTTTTCACAAGTAAACTCTGTTTCTCTGCTGCAGTTTTTGTTAAGTCTCAAATCTCAGTTTCTGTTAAGTCTCAAAATTCCAAAATCTCTAACTGAGGATTTTTCAGCAATTAATACCATTATATAGACAAAATTCAGATTAATTTTATTAGTTCTTTCCAAGACTATTCAAGACACATATAGTTTTGATGTGCTTTACATGAACATTTGTTGGGAATTTCGAAAAAGAGCCGGAAACCCTGGTGAATCTTCTGCTTCTTTTCCAGTACAAAAGAAGCATTTCATTTTTACAGGGGTGTTGAAACAAATAATGAAAACATGGAAATCAGCCCTATGTTGCAAAATTATTTTTATCACAACCTTTCCTTTTTATCATTGGGTAAAATGACCGTTACTGTATTTGAATTTTGGGACTATGAGTTACAACAGTTCATTAAATTTAGAAGCAGAGTAATTTAAAAAAATTGAAATTAATTTTGAGAATTTTTAAGACCAGTCTGCCAAAGAATTAACATCAACCTCAACTTCGACTTGAATAAAAAGTTAAATAACATTTTGCATGGGTAGCACATATGCATCCCTGTTTTTTTTTCTCCCAGGGATTATTGTGCTAAGACAAAGGGCTTTAAATATTGGAAGACGGCTGATTTGAATTCAAATGGTGATCTTTAGTGCCCTTCTGGAATTTGACCTGTAAAAATTTATACTGGGTAAATTTTGAAACCCGTTATGGAAGTTACTATAATCCCAAATTCAGTCACCGACCAGTTCCGAGCTTTATAATCTGGATTATTTGATTCACTATTATGTCAAGGTCCATGAAATTTAGTTGCCCATAGTGCAAACTTCGTGCAGCTAGTGGAACAATGCAGTGCAGTCGGTGTCAACAGTGGTTTCATCCAAAGTGTGCAGGCATTTCTATTGAGGAGAGAAAACAATGTAGTGAGTGGTTATGTTTAAACTGCCAGTCCCCCCGTTCTCTGAATGATGACCCTGAACCACCTTTATCACAACTTTCTCTTACCCCTGTCTTTAAACCACGCTGTACACCCAAGTCTGTCACAAAATCAACAACTCCAAAATCAGTCTTTAAAAATCAAGCTTCCCAGGTCCCTCCTTGTGTTGATTGTGTTAAATTTATCAAACAGCCTGCTAATTCTCGAGCTAAATACAATTCACAGTTAGAGAAAAATTCAGACCATGAAGCAGCCATAAAAGATTTGAAAAACAAGTTGACGGATTTCTTAGCGACCAAAAAAAGGGTAGAGATATACTCCATGAACATGATCTGGAAATTAAAAACAAAGTGAAGATAACAACTCCTATAATTCCCATCGCCTTCTTATGGAAGATGAAATTTTAACTCTACAAAACAATCAAGTGACCCTAAAATCAAAAATCATTAAAGTTCAAGAGAACTTAATTAACAACGAAGTAATTATTACTACACTAGGGGATCAACTATCAAAGTTCAGTAACTCCAGCATTAACTGCAAAATATCCCAAGAGAGCATACAAATACCTACTTGTAGTATGACTACGGAGGAAGCTTTTGAGTTCATGAATGTTTCAGTGACTTCCGGTTTGTTACATAAATTATCAGGTGATAATGAAACAAGTGAAAGGAATAGCATGGTTCTTGAGAAGTCATTACCAGGTTTTTTCAGGTTCATACATTTTTATTAACAAAAAAAACAACTCAATGTGAAAACATGTCGTACTAAAGCAAGAAGATGTTTTAAAAAGCGACCGGTTGGATATCATGCATGCCAATTCAACATACTAAATAAAATGAAAAAAGGGCATAACAATAATAATAACTGAAATTAATGATAAATATATAATGGCACAAAATATAAAAAAATAAAAATAAAATATCTACAAAAAAAAAAAAAAAAAAAAAAAAAAAAAGCCTTCTCTCGAACCTTTAACACTACCAAATTCCTGAAAAGAAATGATTTTTAATACGGGTTTTAAGTTGGGGCACACATTCAGCTTGACAAACAGAATCTGGAAACGAATTCCAAACTGACGGGCCCATGGGTCTGGTCACTTGACTCGCTCTCGTTGTGTTCCGTGGCTCAGATGCAAGACTATCCGCACTCCTAGTCAAATAATCGTGATAAAACAAATTAGGCTTAAAAATATTCATATAAAATTCCGGTGCAAGACCATTCAGACACTGAAATACAAATACTCCAATTTGATAATCCCTTATTTCACCAACCTTTAAAATTTTAAACTTTCTAAAAAGTGATTCAGTGCTATCAATACCACGATCATACCTTCCAATCAACCTTATAGGCTTATTCTGCAGAACTTGAACTCTTCTAAAATTGCAACTAAAAGTGCTCGCCCAAATCAAACAACGATAATTTATATAAGGTGATATAAATGAAGAATACAATAAAAGCAGAATTTTCCAAAATAAAAAAATGTGAAAACGGTTAAGAACTTCTAGGCCCTACACCAGCTCACATGCTATGAAGTCGCAGTGTTTTCTTAACCTCAAGTTTTGATCCAGGATGAATCCCAAATATCGGATCTCTTCGACTTGTGAGAGCGGTAGGCCATTGTAAATAATGACACCAGGGAGTGGGAGCAGAACCAGTCCTCGTAAACATCATAAAATTAGTTTTTGATGCATTGACGCTAAGTAGGGCAGCACAAACAAATTCTTGTAGGCCATCAAGCACCTTATTCGCCTTGAACAAGAGCTCTTGCAGCAAATTTGCTGCAATCACTAAAGCCGTGTTGTCAGCAAACGAAGTAACTGAAGCTCCGGGAATGTAGAATCTCATTGTGTGTACGAATATCAGGTACAGGAGAGGACCAAGAACTGAGCCCTGTGGAACACCGCACTTTATGGGAAACGGCTGAGAAGATTTGTTACTCAAAGTCACTCGTAGCTTCCTTTCACTTAAATACGATTCAAACCAATTTAAAACACTACCCTTTATGCCTAAATAACACAGCCTTTCCAATAAAATCTTAAAATCAACAGTGTCGAAACCCTTTCTAAAATCAATAAAAACGCCCATGCACAGCTCGCCATTCTCAAGTGCTGAGTTAATATTTTCCAGAAGATGCTGGACTGCCTGCGTCGTCAAATGTCCTTTCCAGAAGCCAAATTGACCATCATGTAAAACACCAATTTTCATCAGATACTCATAAAGCCGGTGATGAATAATCTTTTCATAAATTTTTGAATAAATCGGGAGAATTGATATTGGTCTCCAATTAGATATGTCAGTTCTGACTCCACCTTTGTGCAACGGTACAACCTTAGCTATTTTAAGCGCACTAGGAAACATCCCCTTTTCCATAGAAATATTGATAAGGTATACGAGGACAGGAAGCAAATAAACCGGAACCGACTTGAGCGTTCTAAGGCTCATTCCATCAACTCCTGCACTGTTTGACTTAATCGTGCTAACAATTTTGCGTACCTCATCTTCAGTATAAGGCTGGAAATTCGTTTCGAAACCTCTTCCTCGCTCATCCAAAAAACGGCTTGATTCGAAAACATGGGAGTTCCTTGCTTCTTCTTGAATCTTGCAGCCAATTTCAGAGAAATATTGTCCAAATGCGTTTCAGATTTCCTCAGTTTCTTCCAAGGTCCTATTATTTAGCACAATTTTTGGCTCCGATGGCTTCAGAGGACTTTTTAGAAGACCATTCACAACTTGCCATGTTGCTTTGGGGTTACCTGTACTTTCTTCAAATACATTTGTAACATATGCCTTCTTTTTTTTTCCTTCTTAGGGCATTTGCCCTATTCCTTAGCTCTTTATACATCTCATGGAGCTCATTATTCTGCGGATGATTCAGATGCTCCTCACACGCCTGATTTCTCATATTAAACAGATTAAGCAGCTCATCATTACACCATGGTTTTCTCGGTTTATTCTTTCTAGGGTTTGTTTCTTTAAGCGGACACGTGCTATCATAAATATTCGACACTTTTTGGTTAAACTTTTCAAATGCTTCCGACGGATGATCTTCATTCAGTACTGTTTCCCAGTAAATAACACTAATTTGTTCTTCAAATTTTTTCAGATTAACTGGCTTCAGTTCACGCATTGGTATTTTATTCTTTCTGTTATTTTTCTTCACTTCAGAATTCAAATGCAATACAACCGGAAGCGAAGATATAGTTATTATTTTGAAAAAATTACGAAAGAGAAGGATACAAGGAAAAGAAATGCAAAGATAAGCAGAAAGGAAATGTGATCTGTAATCATTTTAATAGTAGTTCCTGCAAATTTCGCAAACAATGCAAGTTTCTACATATTTGTCGTCATTTTATTTCGGGAATCTGTGTGTCTGATAAGTGTATTTTTAATCATGTTTACCTGCGTTTTGTTTTATATTGTATTGATAAATCGTGTAATTTTGCACATATATCTTCAGGGGTAGAGGGTAGGTTTAAAACCCAACCTTTTTTAGGGCAGTGCCGAAAGTATTTACGACCCCCTCCTCCCCAGAAACGTGTTCCATTTGACTTTCAGCCCTATCCCTCTGCATACCCGATGCAGAGCAGTATACCCCAGGAATCCATCTCACGATACAATCCTCCACCCCAAGTACTTGAGCGTGTCCAGTCAACCAAACATCCAAAATCACTTTACTCAATTTGGACCATCCCCCCCCTCACCCACATTCCTCCAAAAAATCCACTTCCCTTCGCATCGTTCCTCTCTGTGCGTCCAAGAAGTTACCAACTAGTTCTGGACTCCACCCGTAATTGGCCGAAATAAACCCGACCCCTCCCCTCTCAGAAACCCTTGCCCCGTGCTTCCTTCTCCCAACATCATCTTGCCTTCCCATCCTCCCATATAAAGAACACTCCTAATTTGACTTATTCCTGGATCACCAGTAAACCTTTCCCCCAACCCTTGGACTTTATCCCCCCTGGCTACCCTACCAGTGTGACTGGTTTGAGAGTTTCTACATACAAAAATTATTCTGTAATAAATTGTCTGCCCTATAAATTATCCGCTCCATCTCATCGCCCAGTTAAAGCTTCACTCTCAAAATCCAACCATAGACCTGATAATGCTTCACTGATTACCCGTTATTATCATAGGCAGCGTACTAGCGCTGCCTAAGTAAAGAAAGATGTGGACACAATGTGTTGTTTTTTTTTGTTTTTTTTTCTCCAGGACTGGGCACTTCGTATAGAAGGAGTTGTCGTACAAAGTTCGGAAATCGCTGATTCGATTGGAAATTGGAGTGGCTTATGCCCTTTTTAACATTAGAAAGTGTTTGAGGGCAACTAACCCCTCCCACGCCCATCATTCCCCCAAACACATCCAATCAAAATTTTTAGATAGCCATTTTTTTAAGCGTAGTTGATTTCCACATAGAAAATATCTTTTTGAGGAAGACACTCCCCCAAAACCCTCGGGGCAAGGGTTTTACGTTATGCCGTGGGGGCATATAAGGTTTTTATAGAAGGCGTTGTCGTAGAAACTAAAAAAAGGCTCATTCGATTGGAAATTCAAAGGGCTAGTGCCCTTTCTAATAGTCGAAAGTGATTGGAGGGCAAATAGTCCCCCCCCCACGCCCATCATTCCCCCAAACACACCCAATCAAAAATTTGAGATAGGTAGCCATTTTGTTCAGCGTAGTTGATTTTCAGATAGAAAATATCTTTTTGAGGAGGACACTCCCCCAAAACCCTCGGGACAAGGGTTTTAAGTTATGGCCTGGGGGCATATAAGGTTTTTATAGCACGCATTGTCGTAGAAACTTCAAAAAAGGCTCATTCGATTGGAAATTCAAAGGGCTAGTGCCCTTTTTAAAAGTCGAATGTGATTGGAGGGCAACTAGCCCCCCCCCTCACGCCGATCATTCGCCCAAACACATCCAATCAAAATTTTGAGATAGCCATTTTGTTCAGCGTAGTTTATTTCCAGATAGAAAATATATTTTTGAGGAGGAAACTCCCCCACAACCCTCGGGGCAAGGGTTATAAGTTATGCCCCGGGGGCATATAAGGTTTTAATAGAATGCATTGTCGTAGAAACTTCAAAAAAGGCTCATTCGATTGGAAATTCAAAGGGCTAGTGCCCTTTTTAATAGTCGAAAGTTATTGGAGGGCAACTAGTCCCCCCCCCCCGCCCATCATTCCCCCAAAAACATCCAATCAAAATTTTGAGATAGCCATTTTGTTCAGCGTAGTTGATTTCCAGATAGAAAATATCTTGTCCCCCCCCCCCGAACGATGTGGGCACAATGTATGTTTTGTTTTTTTTTCTCCATACCCGGGCACTTCGTATCGAAGGAGTTGTCGTAAGTTCGAAAAGGGCTCATTCGATTGTAAATTGGAGTGGCTAGTGTCCTTTTTAATAGTCAAAAGTGATTAGAGGGTAACTAGCCCCCCCCCCGCACATCGTTCGCGTTGTCGTAGAAACTTCAAAAAAGGCTCATTCGATTGGAAATTCAAACGGCTAGTGCCCTTTCTAATAGTCGAAAGTGATTGGAGGGCAACTAGCCCCCCCCCACGCCAATCATTCCCCCAAACACATTCAATCTAATAGTCGTAAGTGATTGGAGGTCAACTGCCCCCCCCCCCACGCCCATCATTCCCCCAAATAAATCCAATCAATATTTTGAGATAGCCATTTTGTTCAGCGTAGTTGTTTTCCAGATAGAAAATATCTTTTTGAGGAGGACACTCCCCCACAACCCTCGGGGCAAGGGTTTTAAGTTATGCCCCGGGGGCATATAAGGTTTCAATAGAAGGCATTGTCGTAGAAATTTCAAAAAAGGCTCATTCGATTGGAAATTCCAAGGGCTAGTGCCCTTTTTAATAGTCGAAAGTTATTGGAGGGCAACTAGCCCCCCCCCCTAACAATGTGGGCACAATGTGTTGCTTTTTTTGTTTTTTTTTCTCCATACCCGGGTACTTCGTATCGTAGGAGTTGTCGTAGAAAGTTCGAAAAGGGCTCATTCGATTGCAAATTGGAGTGGCTAGTGCCCTTTTTAATAGTCAAAAGTGATTAGAGGGCAACTAGCCCCCTCCCCCCACACCCATCGTTGGCGTTGTCGTAGTCACTTCAAAAAAGGCTCATTCGATTGGAAATTCAAAGGGGTAGTGCCCTTTTTAATAGTCAACAGTGATTGGAGGGAAACTAATCCCCCCCCCCCACGCCCTTCATTCCCCCAAACACATCCAGTCAAAATTTCGACATAGCCATTTTGTTCAGCATAATTAATTTACACATAGTAAATATCTTTTTGAGGAGGAGACTCCCCCATAACCCAAGGGGCAAAGGTTCTAAGTTATGCACTGTGGGCATATAAGGTTTTTTATAGAAGGCATTGTCGTAGAAACTTCAAGAAAGGCTCATTCAATTGGAAATTCAAAGAGCTAGTGCCCTTTTTAATAGTCGTAAGTGATTAGAGGACAACTAGCCCCCCCCCCACGCCCCTCAGTCCCCCAAACACATCCAATCAAAATTTTGAGATAGCAATATAGTCGAGAGGGCAACTACCCCCCCCCCCCGAACGATGTGGGCACAATGTGTTGTTTTTTTCTCCATACCCGGGCAATTCGTGCCCGGATATGGAGAAAAAAAAAAAACAACACATTGTGCCCACATCGTTCTTTGCTTAGGCAGCGCTAGTGCGCTGCCAATGAAAAGTTGGGCGTGAGAGGGGGGTTAGTTACCCTCCAATCAATTTCAACTATTAAAAAGGGCACTAGCCCTTTGAATTTCCAAACCTTATATGCCCTCAGGCCATAACTTAAAACCCTTGCCTCGAGGGTTGTGGCTGAGTGTCCTCCTCAAAAACATATTTTTTATCTGGAAATCAGCTACGCTGAACAAATTGGCTATCACAAAATTATGATTGTATGGGTTTGGGGGAATGAGGGGTGTGGGGGGGGGGGCTAGTTGCCCTCCTATCACTTTCGACTATGAAAAAGGGCACTAGCTCTTTGAATTTCCAAGTGATTGAGCCTTTTTTGAAGTTTCTACGACCACGCCTTCTATAAAAACCTTATTTGCCCCCAGGGCATAACTTAAAACCCTTTCCCCAAGGGTTGTGGGGGAATGTTCTCCTCAAAAAGATATTTTCTATGTGGAAATCAACTACGCTGAACAAAATGGCTATCTCAAAATTTTGATTGGATGTGTTTGGGGGAATGATGGGCGTTGGGGGGCTGGTTGCCCTCCAATCACTTTCGACTTTTAGAAAGGGCACTAGCCCTTTGAGTTTCCAATCGAATGAGCCTTTTTTGAAGTTTTTACGACAACGCCTTCTATAAGAATCTTATATGCCCCCAGGGCAAAACTTAAAACCCTCGCCCCGAGGGTTGTGGGGGATTCTCCCCCTCAAAAACATATTTTCTGCCTGAAAATCAACTACTATGAGCAATATGGCTCTCTCAAAATTTTGATTGGATGTGTTTGGGGGAATGACGTGCGTGGGGGGGGGGCTAGTTGCCCTCTAATCCCTTTCGACTATTAAAAAGGGCACTAGCCATTCCAATTTGCAATCGAATGAGCCATTTTCGAACTTTCTACGACAACTCCTTCGATACGAATTGCCCGAGTATGAAAAAAAAAAAACACATTGTGCACACATCGTTCGGGGGGGGGGGGGGGTAGTTGCCCTCTCGACTATATTACTATCTCAAAATTTTGATTGGATGTGTTTGGGGGAATGATGGGCGTGGGGGGGGGCTAGTTTCCCTCCAATCGCTTACGACTATTAAAAAGGGCACTAGCTCTTTGAATTTCCAATTGAATGAGCCTTTCTTGAAGTTTCTACGACAATGCCTTTGTATAAAAACCTTATATGACCCCAGGGCATAACTTAAGACCCTTGCCCCGAGGGTTTTGGGGGAGTGTCCTCCTCAAAAAGATATTTTCTATCTGGAAATCAACTACGCTGAACAAAATGGCTATCTCAAAATTTTGATTGGATGTGTTTGGGGGAATGATGTGTGTGTGTGGGGGGGGGGGGGGCTAGTTGCCATCCAATCACTTTCGACTATTTAAAAGGGCACTAGCCACTCCAATTTGCAATTGAATGAGCCCTTTTCGAACTTTCTACGACAACTCCTTCGATACGAATTGCCCGGGTATGGAGAAAACAAAACACATTGTGCCCACATCGTTCGGGGGGGGGGGGGCTAGTTGCCCTCCAATTACTTTCGACTATTAAAAAAGGCGCTAGCACTTTCAGTTTACAATCGACTGAGTCCATTTTGAAGTTCTACGACAACGCTTTTTATAAAAACCTTATATGTCCCCAGGGCATAACCTATAACCCTTGCCCCGAGGGTTGTGGGAGAGTGACCTCCTCAAAAAGATATTTTCTATCTGGAAATCAACTACGCAGAAGAAATTGGCTATCTCAAAATTTTGATTGGATGTGTTTGGGGGAATGATGGGCGTGGGGTGGGGGGGGGGGTTGCTAGTTGCCCTCCAATCACTTTCGACTACTAAAAAGGACACTAGCCACTCCAATTTCCAATCGAGTGAGCCCTTTTCGAAGTTTTTACGACGACTCCTTCGATACGAAGTGCCCGGGTATGGAGAAAAAAAAACAAAAAACAACACATTGTGTCCACATCGTTCTTTACTGAGGCAGCGCTAGCGCGCTGCCAATAAAAAGGTGGGCGTGAGAGAGGGGTTGGTAACCGTCCAATTAATTTCAACTATTAAAAAGGGCACTAGCCCTTTGAATTTCCAAATCTTATATGCCCCCATGCCATAACTTAAAGCCCTTGCCCCGAGGGTTGTGGGGGAGTGTCCTCCTCAAAAACATATTTTCTATCTAGAAATTAACTACGCTGAACAAAATGGCTATCTCAAAATTTTGATTGGATGTGTTTGGGGGAATGATGGGCGCGGGGGGGGGCAAGTTGCCCTCCAATTACTTTTGACTATTAAAACGGGCACTAGCCGTTTGAATTTCCAATCGAATGAGCCTTTTTTGAAGTTACTGCGACAACGCCAATGATGGACGTGGGGGGAGGGGGCTAGTTGCCCTCTAATCACTTTTGACTATTAAAAAGGGCACTAGCCACTCCAATTTGCAATCGAATGAGCCCTTTTCGAACTTTCTACGACAACTCCTACGATACGAAGTACCCGGGAATGGAGAAAAAAAAACAAAAAAAGCAACACATTGTGCCCACATTGTTAGGGGGGGGGGCTAGTTGCCCTCCAATAACTTTCGACTATTAAAAAGGGCACTAGCCCTTGGAATTTCCAATCGAATGAGCCTTTTTTGAAGTATCTACGACAATGCCTTCTATTGAAACCTTATATGCCCCCGGGGCATAACTTAAAACCCTTGCCCCGAGGGTTGTGGGGGAGTGTCCTCCTCAAAAAGATATTTTTTATCTGGAAAACAACTACGCTGAACAAAATGGCTATCTCAAAATATTGATTGGATTTATTTGGGGGAATGATGGGCGTGGGGGGGGGGGCAGTTGACCTCCAATCACTTATGACTATTAGATTGGATGTGTTGGAGGGAATGATGGGCGTGGGGGGGGGCTAGTTGCCCTCCAATCACTTTCGACTATTAGAAAGGGCACTAGCCGTTTGAATTTCCAATCGAAAGAGCCTTTTTTGAAGTTTCTACGACAACGCCAACGATGTGCGGGGGGGGGGGGCTAGTTACCCTCTAATCACTTTTGACTATTAAAAAGGACACTAGCCACTCCAATTTGCAATCGAATGAACCCTTGCATCGAATGGGGCAAGGGTTTTAGGTTATGCCCTGGGGGCATATACGATTTTTGTAGAAGGCATTATCATATAAACATCAAAAAGGCTCATTCGTTTGGAAATTCCAAGGGCTAGTGCCCTTGTTAATCGTCGAAAGTTATTGATGAGCAACTCGCCCTCCCCCCCCCTGAACGATGTGGGTACAATGTGTTGTTTTTTCTCCATACCCGGGGCAATTCGTATCGAAGAAGTTGTCGTAGAAAGTTCGAAAAGGGCTCATTCGATTGCAAATTGGAGTGGCTAGTGCCCTTTTTAATTGTCAAAAGTGATTAGATGGCAACTCGCCCCCCCCCCCCACACCCATCATTCCCCCAAACACATCAGATCAAAATTTTGAGACAGCCATTTTATTCAGCGTATTTGATTTCCATATAGAAAATATCGTTTTGAGGAGGACACTCCCCCAAAACCCTCGGGGCAAGGGTTTTAAGTTATGGCCTGGGGGCATATAAGGTTTTTATAGAATGCGTTGTCGTTAAAACTTCAAAAAAGGGTCAATCGATTGGAAATTCAAAGGGCTAGTGCCCTTTTTAATAGTCAAAAGTGATTGGAAGGCAACTAGCCCCCCCCCCCCACGCTCATCATTCCCCCAAACAAATCCAATCAAAATTTTGAGACAGTCATTTTGTTCAGCTCAGATGTTTTCCAGATAGAAAATATGTTTTTGAGGAGGACACTCCCCCACAACCCTCGGGGCAAGGGTTTTAAGTTATGCCCCTGGGGCATATAAGGTTTCAATAGAAGGCATTGTCGTAGAAACTTCAAAAAAGGCTCATTCGATTGGAAATTCCAAGGGCTAGTGCCCGAAAGTTATTGGAGGGCAACTGGCCCCCCTTCCCGAAAAATGTGGGCACAATATGTTGCTTTTTTTGTTTTTTTCTCCATACCCGGGCACTTCGTATCGAAGAAGTTGTCGTAGAAACTTCGAAAAGGACTGATTCGATTGGAAATCGGAGTGACTAGTGCCTTTTTTAATAGTCAAAAGTGATTAGTGGGCAACTAGCCCCCCCCCCCCCACGCCCATCGTTGCCGTTGTCGTAGACACTTCAAAAAAGGCTCATTCGATCGGAAATTCAAAGGGCTAGCGCCCGTTTTAATAGTCAAAAGTGATTGGAGGGCAACTAGCCCCCCCCCCCGCGCCCATCCTTCCCCCCAACCCCTCCCATCCCAATTTTGTGCTAGCCAGTTTGTTCAGCGTAATTGACTTCTAGACAGAAAATATTTTTTAGAGGAGGACACTCCCCTACAACCCTCGGGGCAAGGGTTTTAAGTTATGCCCTGGGGGCATATAAGGTTTTTATAGAATACATGGTCGTAGAAACTTCAAGAAAGGCTCATTCAATTGGAAATTCAAAGAGCTAGTGCCTTTTTTAATAGTCTTAAGTGATAGGAGGCCAACTAGTCCCCCACCACATCCATTATTTCCACAAACACATTCCATCAAAATCTTGAGATAGTCATTTTGTTCAACGTAGTTGATTTACAGATAGAAAATATGTTTTTGAGGATGACACTCCCCCACAACCCTCGAGGAAAGGGTTTTAAGTTATGGCATGGGGGCATATAAGATTTGGAAATTCTAAGGGCTAGTGCCCTTTTTAATAGTTGAAATTAATTGGACGGTTACCAACCCCCCTCTCACGCCCACCTTTTTATTGGCAGCGCGCTAGCGCTGCCTAAGTAAAGAACGATGTGGACACAATGTGTTGTTTTTTGGGTTTTTTTTTCTCCATACCCGGGCATTTCGTATCGAAGGAGTCGTCGTAAAAACTTCGAAAAGGGCTCACTCGATTGGAAATTGGAGTGGCTAGTGCCCTTTTTAATAGTCGAAAGTGATTGGAGGGCAACTAGCCCCCCCCCCCACCCACGCCCATAATTCTCCCAAATACATCCAATCAAAATTTTGAGATAGCCATTTTGTTCAGCGTAGTTGATTTCCAGATAGAAAATATCTTATTGAGGAGGACACTCCCCCACAACCCTTGGGGCAAGGGTTTTAAGTTATGCCCTGGGTTAATATAAGGTTTTTATAGAAGGCACTGTCATAGAAACTTCAAAAAAGGCTCTTTAGATTGGAAAATCAAAGGGCTAGCGCCTTTTTTTAATGGCTAAAGTTATTGGTGGGCAACTTGCCCCCCCCCCCCCCCGAACGATGTGGGCACAATGTGTTTTGTTTTCTCCATACCCGGGCAATTCGTATCGAAGGAGTTGTCGTAGAAAGTTCGAAAAGGACTCATTCGATTGCCAATTGGAGTGGCTAGTGCCCTTTTAAATAGTCGAAAGTGATTGGATGGCAGCTAGCCCCCCCCCCCACACACACATCATTCCCCCAAACACATCCAATCAAAATTTTGAGATAGCCATTTTGTTCAGCGTAGTTGATTTCCAGATAGAAAATATCTTTTTGAGTAGGACACTCCCCCAGAACCCTTGGGGCAAGGGTTTTAAGTTATGCCCTGGGGACATATAAGGTTTTTATAGAACGCATTGTCGTAGAAACTTCAAGAAAGGCTCATTCAATTGGAAATTCAAAGGGCTAGTGCCCTTTTTAATAGTCGAAAGTGATTGGAGGGCAACTAGCCCCCCCCCCACGCCCATCATTCCCCCAAACACATCCAATCAAAATTTTGAGATAGCCATATTGTTCAGCGTAGTTGTTTTCCAGATAGAAAATATCTTTTTGAGGAGGACACTCCCCCAAAGCCCTACGGGCAAGGGTTTTAAGTTATGCCCTGGGGGCATAAAAGGTTTTTATAGAAGGCGTTGTCGTAGAAACTTCAATAAGGCTCATTCGATTTGAAATTTAAAGGGCTAGTGCCCTTTTTATAAGTCAAAATTTATTGGAGGGCAACTAGCCCCCCCCCCGAACAATGTGGGCACAATGTGTTGCTTTTTTTTTTTTTTTCTCCATACCCGGGCACTTCGTATCGTAGGAGTTGTCGTAGAAATTTCGAAAAGGGCTCATTCGATTGGAAATTGGGGTGGCTAGTGCCCTTTTTAATAGTCAAAAGTGATTAGAGGGCAACTAGCCCCCTCCCCCCACGCCCATCGTTGGCGTTGTCGTAGACACTTCAAAAAAGGCTCATTCGATCGGAAATTCAAAGGGCTAGAGCCCTTTTTAATAATCAAAAGTGATTGGAGGGCAACTAGCCCCCTTCCAGACCCCCATCATTTCTCCAAACACATCCAATCAAAATTTCGAGATAGCCATTTTGTTCAGCGTAGTTGATTTCTAGACAGAAAATGTGTTTTTGAGGAGTACACTCCCCTACAACCCTCGGGGCAAGGGTTTTAAGTTATGCCCTGGGGGCATATAAGGTTTTTATAGAAGGCATTGTCGTAGAAACTTCAAGAAAAGCTCATTCAATTGAAAATTCAAAGAGCTAGTGCCCTATGAATAGTCGTAAGTGATTGGAGGGCAACTAGCAGCCCCGCCCCCCCGACGCCCATCATTCCCCCCCACACATCAAATCAAAATTTTGTGATAGCCATTTTGTTCAGCGTAGTTGTTTTCCAGATAGTAAATATGTTTTTGAGGAGGACACTCCCCCACATCCCTCGGGGCAAGGGTTTTCCACAACCCTCGGGGTAAGGGTTTTAAGTTATGGCATGGGGGCATATAAGATTTGGAAATTCAAGGGGCTAGTGCCCTTTTTAATAGTTGAAATTAATTGGACGGTAACCAACCCCCCTCTCACGCCCACCTTTTTATTGGCAGAGCGCTAGCGCTGCTTAAGTAAAGAACGATGTGGGCACAACGTGTTGTTTTTTGGTTTTTTTTTCTCCATACCCTGGCACTTCTTATCGAAGGAGTCGTCGTAAAAAATTCGAAAAGTGCTCATTCAATTGAAAATTGGAGTGGTTACTGTTCTTCTTAATAGCCGAAAATGACTGGAGGGCAACTAGCCCCCCCCCCCCCCCCCACGCCCATCAGTCCCCCAACCATATCCAATAAAAATTTGGAGATATTCATTTTCTTCGGATTATCTGATTTCCTGCTAGAAAAGATCCTTTTGAGGAGGTCACTTCTTGACAAACCTGAGGGATCGAGATGACAACTATGCACTGGGTGCAGCTCAGCTCTTCATATAAGGCTCTGTCATGAAAACATCAAAAAGGCTCACTTAATTGTACATTCAAAGGGCTAGTGTCCTTTTTAATAGTCTAAAGTTATGGGAGGGCAACTAACCCCCCCCCCCCGAACGATGTGGGTACAATGTATTGTTGTTTTCTCCATACCCGGGCAATTCGTATCGAAGGAGTTGTCGTAGAAAGTTCGAAAAGGGTTCATTCGATTGCCAATTGAAGTGGCAAGTGCCCTTTTTAATAGTCGAAAGTGATTGGACGGCAACTAGCCCCCCCCCCTCCCATCATTCCCCCAAACACATCCAATCAAAATTTTGAGATAGCCATTTTGTTCAGTGTAGTTGATTTCCAAATAGAAAATATGTTTTTGAGGAGGACACTCCCCCACAACCCTCGGGGCAAGGGTTCTAAGTTATGCCCTGGGGGCATATAAGGTCTTTATAGAAGGTATTGTCATAAAAACTTCAAAAAAGGCTCATTCAATTGGAAATTCAAAGGGCTAGTGCCCTTTTTAATAGTCGCAAGTGATTGGACGGCAACTAGCCCCCCACGCCCATCTGTCCCCCAAACAACTCCAATTAAAAATTTGAGATATCAATATTGTTCAGCGTAGTTGATTTCCCGACAGAAAATGTCATTATGAGGAGGACACTCCCCCAAAACCCTCAGGGCAAGGGTGTTAAGTTATGGCCTGGGGGCATATAAGGTTTGGAAATTCAAAGGGCTAGTGTCCTTTTTAATAGTTGAAATTGATTGGACGGTAACCAGCCCCCCTCTCACGCCCGACTTTTTATTGGCAGCACGCTAGCGCTGCCTAAGTAAAGAACGATGTGGGAACAATGTGTTTTTGTTTTTTTGTTTTCTCCATACTCGCGCACTTCGTATCGAAGGAGTCGTCGTAGAAACTTTGAAAACAGCTCATTCGATTGGAAATTAGAGTGGCTAGTGCCCTTTCTAATAGTCGAAAGTGATTGGAGGGCAACTAGCCCCCCCCCCCCCGCCCATCATTCCCCCAAAAAAAAACCAACAAAAATTTTCGTTATCCCATTTGTTAAGCGTAGTTGATTTGCAGATAGAAAATATCTTTTTGAGGATGACACTCCCCCACAACCCTCGGGGCAAGGGATTTAAGTTATGCCCTGGGGGCATATAAGGTTTTTATAGAAGGCGTTGTCGTAGAAACTTCAGAAAAGGCTCATTCGATTGGAAATTCAAAGGGCTAGTGCCCTTTTTAATAGTCGAAAGTTATTGGAGGGCAACTATCCCCCCCCCGAACGATGTGGGCACAATGTGTTTTTTTTTCTCCATACCCGGGCACTTCGTATCGAAGGAGTTGTCGAAGAAAGTTCGAAAAGGGCTCATTCGATTGCAAATTGGAGTGGCTAGTGCCCTTTTTAATAGTCGAAAGTGATTGGAGGGCAACTAGCCCCCCCCCCACACCCATCATTCCCCCAAACACATCCAATCAAAATTTTGAGATAGCCATTTTGTTCAGTGTACTTTATTTCCAGGTAATAAATATTTTTTTGAGGAGGACACTCCCCTAAACCCCTCGGGGCAAGGGTTGTAAGTTTTGACCTGGGGCATATAAGGTTTTTTATAGAAGGCGTTATCGTAGAAACTTCAAAAAAGGCTCATTCAATTGGAAATTCAAAGGGCTAGTGCCCTTTTTAATACTTGAACATTACTATCGGGAACATAGCCCCCCCCCCCACGCCCATTGTTTCCACACACCCAACCACTAAAACTTATGTGACAGCCGTTTGTTTTAGTGCAGTTGATTTCCAGATAGAAAATATCTTTTTGAGGGGGACACTCCCCCAAAACCCTCGGGGCAAGAGTTTTAAGTTTTGCCCAGTGGTCATATAAGGTTTTTATATAAAGCATTGTCATAGAAACTTCAAGAAAGGCTCAGTCAATTGGAAATTCAAAGAGCTAGTGCCCTTTTTCATAGTCGTAAGCGATTGGAGGCCAACTCGCCCCCCCCCCACGCCCATCCGTCCCCCCCATACCTCCAATTAAAATTTTGAGATAGCTATTTTGTTCAGGGTAGTTGTTTTCCAGGTAGAAAATATGTTTTTGAGGAGGACACTCCCCCACAACCCTCGAGGCAAGGGTTTTAAGTTATGGCCTGAGGGCATATAAGGTTTGGAAATTCAAACGGCTAGTGCCCTTTTTAATAGTTGAAATTGATTGGAAGGTAACTAACCCCCCTCTCACGCCCACCTTTTCAGTGGTAGCGCACTAGCGCTGCCTAAGCAAAGAACGATGTGGGCACAATGTGTTGTTTTTTTGGGTTTTTTTCTCCATATCCGGGCACTTCGTATCAAAGGAGTCGTCGTAGAAACTTCAAAAAGGGCTCACTCGATTGGAAATTGGAGTGGCTAGTGCCCTTTTTAATATTCGAAAGTGATTCGTGGGTAACTAGCCCCCCCCCCCCCCCCCACGCCCATCATTACCCCAAAAACAAACCAAAAAAATTTTTTTAAATCCATATTGTTAATCAGAGTTTATTTAAAAATATAAAATATCTTTTTTAGGACGACACTCCCCCACAGCCCTCGGGGCAAGGGTTTTAAGTTATGCCCTGTGGGCATATCAGGTTTTTATAGAAGGCGTTGTCGTAGAAACTTCAAAAATGCTCATTCGATTCGAAATTCAAAGAGCTATTGCCCGTTTTAATAGTCGAATGTGATTGGAGGGCAACTAGCCCTCCCCCCCCCTGAACACTGTGGGCACCATGAGTTGTTTTTTCTCCATACCCGGGCACGTCGTATCGAAGTAGTTGTCGTAGAAAGTTCGAAAAGGGCTCATTCGATTGGAAATTGGAGTGGCTAGGGCCCTTTTTAATTGTCAAAACTGATTAGAGGGCAACTAGCCCCCCCCCCCCACGCCCATCGTTGCCGTTGTCGTATAAACTTTAAAAAAGGCTCATTCGATTGGAAATTCAAACGGCTAGTGCCCTTGTTAATAGTCAAAATTGATTGGACGGCCCCTAGCCCCCCCCCCGCGCCCATCATTCCCCCAAACACATCCAATCAAAATTTCTAGGTAGCCATTTTGTTCAGCGTAGTTGATTTCCAGATAGAAAATATGTTTTTGAGGAGGACACTACCCTACAACCCTCGGGGCAAGGGTTTTAAGTTATGCACCGTGGGCATATAAGGTTTTTATAGAAGGCATTGTCGTAGAAACTTCAAGAAAGGCTCATTCAATTGGAAATTCAAAGAGCTAGTGCCCTTTTTAATAGTCGTAAGTGATTTGAGGGCAACTGGCCCCCCCCCTACGCCCATCATTCCCCCAAACACATCCAATCAAAATTTTGAGATAGCCATTTTGTTCAGCGTAGTTGATTTCCAGATAGAAAATATGTTTTTGAGGAGGACACTCCCCCACAAACCTTGGAGCAAGGGTTTTAAGTTATGCCCCGGGGGCATATAAGGTTTCAATAGAAGGCATTGTCGTAGAAACTTCAAAAAAGGCTCATTCGATTGGAAATTCCAAGGGCTAGTGCTCGAAAGTTATTGGAGGGCAACTAGCCTCCCCCCCAACAATGTGGGCACGATGTGTTGCTTTTTTTGTTTTTTTTTCTCCATACCCGGGCACTATGGCCTGGGGGCATATAAGGTTTGGAAATTCAAAGGGCTAGTGTCCTTTTTAATAGTTGAAATTGATTGGACGGTAACCAACCCCCCTCTCACGCCCGACTTTTTATTGGCAGCGCGCTAGCGCTGCCTAAGTAAAGAACAATGTGGGCACAATGTGTTGTTTTTTTTTCTCCATGCCCGGGCACTTCGTAACAAAGGATTCGTCGTAGAAGCCTTGAAAAGAGCTCATTCGATTGGAAATTGGAGTGGCTAGTGTCCTTTTTAATAGTGGAAGTGATTGGAGGGCAACAAGCCCTCCCCAACGCCCATCATTCCCCCAAACACATCCAACCAAAAATTTGAGATAGCCAATTTGTTCAGCGTAGTTGATTTTCAGATAGAAAATATCTTTTTGAGGATGACACTCCCCTACAACCCTGGGGGCAAGGGTTTTAAGTTATACCTTGGGGGCATATAAGGTTTTTATAGAAGGCGTTGTCATAGAAACTTCAAAAAGGCTCATTCGATTGGAAATTCAAAGGGCTAGTGCCCTTTTTAATAGTCAAAAGTTATTGGAGGGCAACTATCCCCCCCCCCCCCCGAACGATGTGGGCACAATGTGTTGTTTTTTTCTCCATACCTCCGGATACCTCCCATACCTCCATTTTTTTGTCACATCCAATCAAAATTTTGAGATAGCCATTTTGTTCAGCGTAGTTGTTTTCCAGATAGAAAATATGTTTTTGAGGATGACACTCCCCCACAACCCTCGAGGAAAGGGCTTTAAGTTATGGCATGGGGGCATATAAGATTTGGAAATTCAAAGGGCTAGTGCCCTTTTTAATAGTTGAAATTAATTGGACGGTTACCAACCCCCCTCTCACGCCCACCTTTTTATAGGCAGAGCGCGAACACTGCTTCAGTAAAGAAAGATGTGGGCAAAATGTGTTGTTTTTTGGTTTTTTTTTCTCCATACCCGGGCACTTCTTATCGAAGGAGTTGTCGTAAAAACTTGGAAAAGGGCTCATTCAATTGAAAATTGGCGTGGCTTCTGCGATTTTTAATAGTCAAAAGTCATTGGAGGGCACCTGGCCCCCCCCCCACCCCACGCCCATCAATCCCCCAAACACAACCAAACAAAAATATGAGATAGCCAATTTGTTCAGCGGAGTTGATTTCCAGATAGAAAATATGTTTTTGAAGAGGACACTCCCCCCAACCCTCGGGGCAAGGGATTTAAGTTATGCCCTGGGGGCATATAAGGTTTTTATAGAAGGCGTCGTCATGGAAACTTCAAAAAGGCTCATTCAATTGGAAATTCAAAGGGATAGTGCCCTTTTTAATAGTCGAAAGTTATTGGAGGGCAACTATCCCCCTCCCCCGAACGATGTGGGCACAATGTGTTGTTTTTTTCTCCATACCCGGGCAATTCGTATCGAAGGAGTTGTCGTAGAAAGTTCGAAAAGGGCTCATTCGATTGCAAATTGGAGTGGCTTCAAGAAAGGCTCATTCAATTGGAAATTCAAAGGACTAGTGCCCTTTTTAATAGTCGTAAGTGATTGGAGGGCAACAAGCCCCCGCCCCACGCCCATCATTCCCCCAAACACATCCAATCAAAATTTTGAGATAGCCATTTTGTCCAGCGTAGTTGTTTTCCAGATAGAAAATATGTTTTTGAGGAGGACACTCACCCACAACCCTCGGGGCAAGTGTTTTAAGTTATGGCCTGGGGGCATATAAGGTTTTTATAGAAGGCGCTGTCATAGACACTTCAAAAAAGGCTCATTTGATTGGAAATTCAAAGGGCTAGTGCCCTTTTTAATAGTTGAAAGTGATTGGAAGGTAACTAACCCCTCTCTCACGCCCACCTTTTCATAGGCAGCGCGCTAGCGCTGCCTAAGTAAATAACAATGTGGGCACAATGTGTTGTTTTTTGTTTTTTTTTCTCTATACCAGGGCACTTCGTATCGAAGGAGTCGTCGTAGAAACTTCGAAAAGGGCTCACTCGATTGGAAACTGGAATGGCTAGTGTCCTTTTTAATAAACGAAAGTGATTGGAGGGCAACTAGCCCCCCCCCCACGCCCATCATTCCCCCAAACACATCCAATCAAAATTTTGAGATAGCCGTTTTGTTCAGCGTAGTTGATATCCAAATTGAAAATATCTTTTTGAGGAGGAAACTCCCCCAAAACCCTCGGGGCAAGGGTTTTAAGTTTTGCCCTGTGGGCATATAAGGTTTTTATAGAAGGTGTTGTCGTAGAAACTTCAAGAAAGGCTCATTCGATTGAAAACTCTAAGGGCTAGTGCCCTTTATAATCGTCGAAAGTGATTGGAGAGCCACTAGCCCCCCCCCAAGCCCATCAGTCCCCCAAACAAATCCAATCATAATTGTGAGATATCGATTTTGTTCAGCGTAGTTGATTTCCAGATAGAAAATATCTTTTTGAGGAGGACACTCCCCCAAAACCCTCGGGGCAAGGGTTTTAAGTTATGCCCTGTGGGCATATAAGGTTTTTATATAAGGCATTGTCGTAGAAACTTCAAGAAAGGCTCATTCAATTGGAAATTCAAAGAGCTAGTGCCCTTTTTAATAGTCGTAAGTGATTGGAGGGCAACTAGCCCCCCCCCCCCGAGCCCATCATTCCCCCAAACACATCCAATCAAAATTTTGAGATAGCGATTTTATTCAGCGTAGTTGTTTTCCAGATAAAAAATATGTTTTTGAGGAGGACACTCCCCCACAACCCTCGAGGCAAGGGTTTTAAGTTATGGCCTGGGGGCATATAAGGTTTGGAAATTCAAAGGGCTAGTGCCCTTTTTAATAGTTGAAATTGATTGGAGGGTAACTAACCCCCCTCTCACGCCCACCTTTTCATTGGCAGCGCACTAGCGCTGCCTAAGCAAAGAACGATGTGGGCACAATGTGTTGTTTTTTGTTTTTTTTCTACATATCCGGGCACTTCGTATCGAAGGAGTCGTCGTAGAAACTTCAAAAAGGGCTCACTCGATTGGAAATTGGAGTAACTAGTGCCCTTTTTAATAGTCAAAAGTGATTGGAGGGCAACTAGCCCCCCCCCATGCCCATCAGTCCCCCCCACACAGCCAATCAAAATGTTGAGATAGCCATTTTGTTCAGCGTAGTTGATTTGGAGATAGAAAATATGTTTTTGAGGACGATACTCCCCCAAAACCCTCGGAGCAAGGGTTTTAAGTTATGCCCTGGGGGCATATAAGGTTTTTATAGAAGGCATTGTCGTAGAAACTTCAAAAAGGCTCATTCGATTGGAAATTTAAAGGGCTAGTGCCCTTTTTAATAGTCGAAAGTTATTGATGGGCAACTCGCCCCCCCCCCCCCTGAACGTTGTGGGTACAATGTGTTGTTTTTTTGTCGTTTTTTTCTCCATACCCGGGGCAATTCGTATCGAAGAAGTTGTCGTAGAAAGGTCGAAAAGGGCTCATTCGATTGCAAATTGGAGTGGCTAGTGCCCTTTTTAATTGTCAAAAGTGATTAGAGGGCAACTAGCCCCCTCCCCCCACGCCCATCGTTGGCGTTGTCGTATACACTTTAAAAAAGGCTCATTCGATTGGAAATTCAAACGGCTAGTGCCCGTTTTAATAGTCAAAAGTGATTGGACGGCAACTAGCCCCCCCCCCCCCCGCGCCCATCTTTCCCCCAAACACATCCAATCAAAATTTTGAGATAGCCATTTTGTTCAGCGTAGTTGATTTCTAGACAGAAAATACGTTTTTGAGGAGTACACTCCCCTACAACCCTCGGGGCAAGGGTTTTAAGTTATGCCCTGGGGGCATATAAGGTTTTAATAGAAGGCATTGTCGTAGAAACTTCAAGAAAGGCTCATTTGATTGGAAATCGAATGCCCTAGTGCCGTTTTAAATAGTCAAAAGTGATTGGCTGGCAACTAGCCCCCCCCCCACACACACATCATTCCCCCAAACACATCCAATCAAAATTTTGAGATAGCCATTTTGTTCAGCGTAGTTGATTTCCAGATAGAAAATATCTTTTTGAGGATGACACTCCCCCAAAACCCTAGGGGCAAGGGTCTTAAGTTATGCCCTGGGGTCATATAAGGTTTTTATAGAAAGCATTGTCGTAGAAACTTCAAGAAAGGCTCATTCAATTGGAAATTCAAAGAGCTAGTGCCCTTTTTAATAGTCGAAAGTGATTGGAGGGCAACTAGCCCCCCCCCCCGCCCCTCATTCCCCCAAACACATCCACGCCAAAGTTTGGGCTATCCATTTTTGTCCGCGGAGTTGTTTTGCAGGCAGAAAATGTCTTTTTGTGGAGGACCCTCCCCCAAAACCCTCGGAGCAAGGGTGTTAAGTTATGGCCTGGGGGCATATAAGGTTTGGAAATTCAATGTGCTAGTGTCCTTTTTAATAGTTGAAATTGATTGGACGGTAACCAACCTCCCTCTCACGCCCGACTTTTTATTGGCAGCGCGCTAGCTCTGCCTAAGTAAAGAACAATGTGGGCACAATGTGTTGTTTTTGTTTTGGTTTTTTCTCCATACCCGGGCACTTCGTAACAAAGGATTCGTCGTAGAAGCCTAGAAAAGAGCTCACTCGATTGGAAATTGGAGTGGCTCGTGTCCTTTTTAATAGTCGAAAGTGATTGGAGGGTAAATAGCCCCCCCCCCGCGCCCATTCGTCCCCCCACACTATCCCATCAAAATTTTGAGATAGCCATTGTCGTGAGCTGAGTTAAATTACATATAGAAAAAATCTTTTTGAGGAGGACACTCCCCCTCAACCCTCGGGGCAAGGGATTTAAGTTATGCCCTGGGGGCATATAAGGTTTTTATAGAAGGCGTTGTCGTAGAAACTTCAAAAAGGCTCATTCGATTGGAAATTCAAAGGGCTAGTGCCCTTTTTAATAGTCGAAAGTTATTGGAGGGCAACTATCCCCCCCTCCGAACGATGTGGGCACAATGTGTTGTTTTTTTCTCCATACCCGGGCAATTCGTATCGAAGGAGTTGTCGTAGAAAGTTCGAAAATGGCTCATTCGATTGCAAATTGGAGTGGCTAGTGCCCCTTTTAATAGTCAAAAGTGATTGGATGGCAACTAGCCCCCCCCCACACCCATCATTCCCCAAACATATCCAATCAAATTTTGAGGCAGCCATTTTGTTCAGCGTACTTAATTTCCGGGTAAAAAATATATTTTTGAGGAGGACACTCCTCCAAAACCCTCGGGACAAGGGGTGTAAGTTATGCCCTGGGGGCATATCAGGTTTTTATAGAAGGCGTTGTCGTAGAAACTTCAAGAAAGGCTCATTCAATTGGAAATTCAAAGAGCTAGTGCCCTTTTTCATAGTCGTAAGTGATTGGAGGGCAACTTTCCCCCCCCCCACGCCCATCATTCCCCCAAACACAACCAATCAAAATTTTGAGATAGCCATTTTATTCAGCGTAGTTGTTTTCCAGACAGAAAATATGTTTTTGAGGAGGACACTCCCCCACAACCCTCGAGGCAAGGGTTTTAAGTTATGGCCTGGGGGCATATAAGGTTTGGAAATTCAAAGGGCTAGTGTCCTTTTTAATAGTTGAAATTGATTGGAAGGTAACCAACCCCCCTCTCACGCCCGACTTTTTATTGGCAGCAAGCTAGCGCTGCCTAATTAAAGAACGATGTGGGCACAATTGTTGTTTTTTGGGGTTTTTTTTTCTCCATACCCGGGCACTTCGTATCGAAGGAGTCGTCGTAGAAACTTTAAAAAGGGCTCACTCAATTGGAAATTGGAGTGGCTAGTGCCCTTTTTAATAGTCGAAAGTGATTGGAGGGCAATCCGTATCGAAGGAGTTGTCGTAAAAAATTCGAAAAGGGCTCATTCGATTGCAAATTGGAGTGGCTAGTGCCCTTTTTAATAGTCGAAAGTGATTGGATGGCAACTAGCCCCCCCCCACACCCATCAGTCGCCACAACACCTCTAAGCACAAGATTGAGTTAGCCAGTTTGTTCAGCGTAGTTGATTTCCAGATGGAAAATATCTTTGTGAGGAGGACACTCCCCCAAAACCCACGGAGCAAGGGTTTTATGTTATGCCCTGGGGGCATATAAGGTTGTTAGAGAAGGCGTTGTCGTAGAAACATCAAAAAAGGCTCATTCGATTGGAAACTCAAAGGGCTAGTGCCCTTTCTAATAGCCGAAAGTGATTGGAGGGCAACTAGCCCCCCCACACCCATCATTCCCCCAAACACATCTAATCAAAATTTTGAGATAGCCATTTTGTTCAGCGTAGTTGATTTCCAAATGGAAAATATCTTTTTGAGGAGGACACTCCCCCAAAACCCTCGGGGCAAGAGTTTTAAGTTATGCCCTGGGGGCATATAAGGTTTTTTAGAAGGCATTGTCGTAGAAGCTACAAGAAAGGCTCATTCAATTGGAAATTCAAAGGACTAGTGCCCTTTTTAATAGTCGTAAGTGATTGGAGGGCAACAAGCCCCCGCCCCACGCCCATCATTCCCCCAAACACATCCAATCAAACTTTTGAGATAGCCATTTTGTACAGCATAGTTGTTTTCCAGATATAAAATATGTTTTTGAGGAGGACACTCACCCACAACCCTCGGGGCAAGTGTTTTAAGTTATAGCCTGGGGGCATATAAGGTTTTTATAGAAAGTGTTGTCATAGAAACTTAAAAAAAGGCTCATTTGATTGGAAATTCAAAGGGCTAGTGCCCTTTTTAATAGTTGAAAGTGATTGGACGGTAACTAACCCCCCTCTCACGCCCAACTTTTCATAGGCAGGGCGCTAGCGCTGCCTAAGTAAAAAACGATATGAGCACAATGTGTTGTTTTTTGTTGTTTTTTTTCCATACCCGGGCACTTCGTATCGAAGGAGTCGTCGTAGAAACTTCGAAAAAGACTCACTCGATTGGAAATTGGAGTGGCTAGTGCCCTTTTCAATAGTCGAAAGTGATGGGAGGGAAACTGCCCCCCCCCCCCACGCCCATCATTCCCCCAAACACATCCAATCAAAATTTTGAGATAGCCGTTTTGTTCAGCGTAGTTGATATCCAAATTGAAAATATCTTTTTGAGGAGGAAACTCCCCCAAAACCCTCGGGGCAAGGGTTTTAAGTTATTCCCTGTAGGCATATAAGGTTTTTATAGAAGGGGTTGTAGTAGAAACTTCAAAAAAGGCTCATTCGATTGGAAACTCAAAGGGCTAGAGCCCTTTCTAATATTTAAAATTGATTGGAGGGTAACCAACCCCCCTCTCACGCCCGACTTTTTATTGGCAGCACGTTAGCGCTGCCTAAGTAAAGAACGAAGTGGGCATAATGTGTTGTTTTTTGGGGTTTTTTTTCTCCATACCCGGGCACTTCGTATAGAAGGAGTCGTCGTAGAAACTTCGAAAAGGGCTCATTCGATTGGAAATTTGAGTGGCTAGTGCCCGTTTTTAATAGTCGAAAGTGATTGGAGGGCAATCCGTATCGAAGGAGTTGTCGTAAAAAGTTCGAAAAGGGCTCATTCGATTACAAATTGGAGTGGCTAGTGCCCTTTTTAATAGTCGAAAGTGATTGGATGGCAACTAGCCCCCCCCTCCCACACCCATCAGTCCCCCAAACACATCGAATCAAAATTTTGAGATAGCCATTTTATTCAGCGTAGTTGATTTCCACACAGAAAATATGTTTTTGAGGAGGACACTCCCCCACAAGCCTTGGGGCAAGGGTTCTAAGTTATTCCCTGGGGGCATATAAAGTTTTTATAGAAGGCTTTGTCTTAGAAACTTCAAAAAAGGCTCATTCGATTGGAAACTCGAAGGGCTAGTGCCCTTTCGAATAGTCGAAAGTGATTGGAGGGCAACTAGCCCCCCCCTCCTCACGCCCATCATTCCGATAAACACATCCAATCAAAATTTTGAGATAGCAATTTTGTTCAGCGTAGTTGATTTCCAGATAGAAAAAATATTTTTGAGGAGGACACTCCTCCACAACCCTCGAGGCAAGGGTTTTAAGTTATGGCCTGGGGGCATATAAGGTTTGGAAATTCAAAGGGCTAGTGCCCTTTTTAATAGTTGAAATTGATTGGACGGTAACCAACCCCCCTCTCACGCCCGACTTTTTATTGGCAGCGCGTTAGTGCTGCCTAAGTAAAGAACGATGTGGGCACAATGTGTTGTTTTTTGGGGTTTTTTTTTCTCCATACCCGGGCACTTCGTATTGAAGGAGTCGTCGTAAAAACTTCGAAAAGGGCTCATTCGATTGGAAATTGGAGTGGCTAGTACCCTTTTTAATAGTCGAAAGTGATTTGAGGGCAATCCGTATCGAAGGAGTTGTCGTAAAAAGTTCGAAAAGGGCTCATTCGATTGCAAATTGGAGTGGCTAGTGCCGTTTATAAAAGTCGAAAGTGATGGGAGGGCACCTAGCCCCCCCCCACACCCATCATTCCCCCAAACACCGCTAATAAAAATTGTGAGGTAGCCATTTTGTTAAGAGTATTTGTTTTTCAAATATAAAATATGTTTTTGAGGAGTACACTCCCCTAAAACCCTCGGAGCAAAGGTTTTAAGTTATCCCCTGTGGGTATATAAAGTTTTTATAGAAGACGTTGTCGTAGAAACATCAAAAAAGGCTCATTAGATTGGAAACTCAAAGGGCTAGTGCCCTTTCTAATAGCCGAAAGTGATTGGAGGGCAACTAGCCCCTCCCCCCCACACCCATCAATCCCCCAAACACATCCAATCAAAATTTTGAGACAGCCATTTTGTTCAGCGTAGTTGATTTCCAGATAGAAAATATCTTTTTGAGGAGGACACTCACCCCAAAACCCTCGGGGCAAGAGTTTTAAGTTATGCCCTGAGGGCATTTAAGGTTTTTATAGAAGGCATTGTCGTAGAAACTTCAAGAAAGGCTCATTCAATTGGAAATTCAAAGGACTAGTGCCCTTTTTAATAGTCGTAAGTGATTGGAGGGCAACTCGGCCCCGCCCCCTGCCCATCATTCCCCCAAACACATCCAATCAAAGTTTTGAGATAGCCATTTTGTCCAGCATAGTTGTTTTCCAGATAGAAAATATGTTTTTGAGGAGGACACTCACCCACAACCCTCAGGGCAAGTGCGTTAAGTTATAGCCTGGGGGCATATAAGGTTTTTATAGAAGGCGTTGTCATAGAAACTTCAAAAAAGGCTCATTTGATTGGAAATTCAAAGGGCTAGTGCCCTTTTTAATAGTTGAATGTGATTGAACAGTAACTAACCCCTCTCTCACGCCCACCTAAGTAAAGAACGATGTGGGCACAATGTGTTGTTTTTTGTTTTTTTTTCTCCATACCCGGGCACTTCGTATCGAAGGAGTCGTCTTAGAAACCTCGAAAAGGGCTCACTCGATTGGAAATTGGAGTGGCTAGTGCCCTTTTTAATAGTCGAAAGTGATTGGAGGGCAACTAGCCCCCCCACCCCTCACGCCCATCATTCCCCCAAACACATCCAATCAAAATTTTGAGATAGCTGTTTTGTTCAGCGTAGTTGATATCCAAATAGAAAATATGTTTTTGAGGAAGACATTCCCCCAAAACCCTCAGGGCAAGGGTTTTAAGTTATGCACTGGGGGCATATAAGGTTTTTATAGAAGTTGTTGACGTGGAAACTTCAAAACAGGCCCATTCGATTGGAAATTCAAAGGGCTAGTACCCTTTTTAATAGTCGAAAGTGATTTGAGGGCAACTAGCCCCCCCTCCCACGCCCATCATTCCGCCAAATACATCCAATCAAAATTTTGAGAAAGCCATTTTGTTCAGCGTAGTTGATTTCCAGATAGAAAATATGTTTTTGAGGAGGACACTCCCTCAAAACCCTCAGGACAAGGGTTTTAAGTTATGCCCAGGGTGCATATAATGTTTTTATAGAAGGCGTTGTCGTAGAAACTTCAAAAAATCTCATTCGATTGGAAATTCAACGGGCTAGTGCCCTTTTTAATAGTCAAAAGTGATTGGAGGACAACTAGCCCCCCACCCCACGCCCATCAGTCCCCCAAACACATCCAATCAAAATTTTGAGATGGCCATTTTATTCAGCGCAGTTGATTTCCAGATAGAAAATATGTTTTGAGGAGGACACTCCCCCACAACCCTCAGGGCAAGGGTTTTAAGTTATGCCCTGGGGGCATATAAGGTTTTTATAGAAGGCATTGTCGTAGAAACTTCAAAACAGGCTCATTCGATTGGAAAGTCAAAGGGCTAGTACCCTTTTTAATAGTCAAAAGTGATTGGAGGGCAACTAGCCCCCCCCCCCGCCCGTCATTCCCCCAAATACATCCAATCATAATTTAGAGATAGCCATTTTGTTCAGCGTAGTTGATCTCCAGATAGAAAATATGTTTTTGAGGTGGACACTCCCCCAAAACCCTCAGGGCAAGGGTTTTAAGTTATGGCCTGGGGGCATATAAGGTTTTTATAGAAGGCGTTGTCGTAGAAACTTCAAAACAGGCTCATTCGATTGGAAATTCAAAGGGCTAGTTCCATTCTTAATAGTCGAAAGTGAGTTCCATTCTTAATAGTCGAAAGTGATTTGAGGGGAACTAGCCCCTGCCCCATGCCCATTATTCTCCGAGACACATCCAATTAAAATTTTGAGATAGCCATTTTGTTCAGCGTAGTTGATTTCCAGATACAAAATATGTTTTTGAGGAGGACACTCCCCAACAACCCTCAAGGCAAGGGTTTTAAGTTATATCCTGGGGTATATAAGGTTTTTATAGAAGGCGTTGTCATAGAAACTTCAGAAGGGGCTCATTTGATCGGAAATTCAAAGGGCTAGCTCTCTTTTTAATAGTTAAGTGATTGGAGGGCAACTAGCCCCCCCCCCCCCCCGCGTCCATCATTCACCCAAACACATCCAATCAAAATTTTGAGATAGCCATTTTGTTCAGCGTGGTTTATTTCCAGATAAAAAATATATTTTTGAGGAGGACACTCCCCCAAAACCCTCAGGGCATGGGTTTCAAGGTATGTCCAGGGGACATAAAATGTTCTTATAGAAGGCGTTGTCGTAGAAACTGCAAAAAAAGCCCATTCGATTGGAAATTCAACTGGCTAGTGTCCTTTTTAATAGTCGAAAGTGATTGAAGGGCAACTAGCCCCCCCCCTACGCCCATCATTCCCCCAGACACATCCAATACAAATTTTTAGATAGCCATTTTGTTCAGCGTAGTTGATTTACAGATAGAAAATAGGTTTTTGACGAGAATACTCCGCCACAGCCCTCAGGGCAAGGGTTTTAATTTATGCCCTGGGGGCATATAAGGTTTTTATAGAAGACGTTGTCGTAGAAACTTCAGAAAAGGGCTCATTCGATTTGAAATTCAAAGGGCTAGTGTTCTTTTCAATAGTCGAAAGTGATTAGTATTATTTTTGTTGTTCTTGTTCTTTAGACCAGGGCACTTCGTATCAAAGGAGTTGTCATAGGAACTTCAAAAAGGGCTCATTCGATTTAAAATAGAAAGGGCTGATGCCCTTTTTAATAGTCGAAAATGGTTGGTCGGCAACTAATCCCCCTTCCACACCCACCCTCTCATTTGCCCCATATGTTTAAAAACTAAATACTGCTTCAATATTAAATCAAAATGCACTGTGATAATGCTAATTCCCAATAAGGAATCTCAGCAGTATCCCAAGAACGACTGACGATATTCTGTTCAAACTTTCGAGGCTACTTCTGCTCTTAAAATTTAACCAAATCAAAATAGTGTAAGTGTATCCAAGCTATCAAAGAAAATAAACAGATTTTTTTGCGAATGGTATCAAGTTTTTCATTTAAGGTCAACTAGAGGAGGTATGAAACTAAGTTAAACAGTACTATTTGTGTCCAGATTTTTAAAAGGGTATATGTTGTTAAAAATTGCTGAAAGTTTTTCTCCAGCATATAAATAGCAGGCCCAACTATAAAGTCTTAAAAAAACGAAAAGATTTAAAGTATTATTCTCTTTTTCCCTGAAAAGACTATGTCAATATAAACCGAACAGAAATAAATTTTAAAAACTTTTTCCACAAAATAAGTTTTTCAAAGAAAAGTAAAGAACTCCATTAAACAAAAAATGAGCAAAAATAAAATAATCTACCAAGCTCAAAACTAACACAAATCAGCATCGATAAATAAATTAAACCCAAACGACCAGAAATTAAAATAAATAACCGAGTCAAACTCAAAACGAGCAGAAATTAACATAAGTTGGGCTCAAAATCCTTATGCCTTCCCAAGGCTAAAACATAATTTGCACTTTACTGAAAAACATATAAATGTTTTTACTTTTATAGCTTTAATAAATCAAATAATATTAAAATTTTGATTACTAAATATCAGTATATGTTTATCAAACTGACAATGCACATTTATTTGTATTTTTTCAGTAAACTGCAAATTTTGTTCTGGCCTCAATTTACCCACAACTTTTAAAAGTGAATATTTCCCTCCCAATTCAAAACCAGTTTAGTAGTCTCTTGGTCCAGGGTGGTGAGTTTGAGCCTTACGATAAACCTTCCTACAATACCCTGAATGATAATATTTTACATTTAGGGGATGTTCTCACCACTCCCAGCATTAATTTTAATACTTACACCCTGCAAAATTTGGCTCAGAACAAAGCTTTTTTGAAGACATTTGTTGTTTAAGAGTTTGATAAAAAAAAAAACGTTATCGTTTTTCCCCGTTTTCTTCCTTACAATCCCCGAAAGTTTGAATTTTGAAAAGTTAATCGAGGTAGAAGCAACAGCAAAATTGAACCATA
Source organism: Artemia sp. Qi Xiang Cuo (assembly GCF_049724085.1). Lineage (NCBI taxonomy): Eukaryota > Metazoa > Arthropoda > Branchiopoda > Anostraca > Artemiidae > Artemia > Artemia sp. Qi Xiang Cuo. Next base: position 6,494,188 of record NC_142805.1, read on the forward strand.
TTGATATAACTGCGGTTACTGAATTTCTGGCTCAAAATCCAGATCTTCTTAAAACGACTGGTTTTCAAGAGTTTATAAACCTACGCCCGGTTAACCACCCACTGAGGAAAAAGACAGAGGAGTAATGATTTTCGCAAAGGATTGCCTATCACCTACCCTTATCCATGTGCCAAGACTAAGTGATTGTGATGAAATCATTTGGATATCTACTAAGCCCAAATGCCTACCGCGGCCTTACACTAATTTAATAATTTGCTCATTTTATTATTCACCAAGACAGAATGATTGTTATCATCAAAATTTTCATCACTGGCTACAAGCAAGTCGTGACTTTATGACGAAATAGTATCCAATTGCTGGCATTTTTATAGCAGGAAACGCAAACGAACTAGGTCTTAATTATCTGTGCAAAGATCAGAAGCTTAAGCAAGTTGTTGATTTCCCTACTACAAAAGGGTGAATCAGTTTGGATGCTATTTGCACCAACCTTACAACCTTTTACAATATTCCAACTATCCCCCCCCCCTTGGTGGTGGCAATCATTTCATGCTACATTTGAAACCACTGCTAGTTTTTCAAACAAATTACTTAGTTTCTGAATTTTCGTACCGGCCAATAACAAGTCAAGGGCTTATTTTATATTGGAACTTGGATTATGTCGGACAGTTGGGATGATGTTTTGTCGTTTGTAAATCATAATTCAAAGGTTAGTTTGTTTCAAACAAAATTAATGACAAATTACCAAAATTGTTTCCCAGAGGTTACCAAGAAGGTATGTTCCTCAGATAAACCTTACATTAATGAAAAAATAAAAGAACTAATCCATTCAAAACTAAAAAATTTTCCCTTTGGAAAGAAAGAGGAAACCTTAACCCTCCGTAAACAAATAAAAAAAGAAATACGTCGTGCTGCTTCTCGATATAGTAAGAATAAATTAAATTACTTAAAACAGAGAAAACTTCAGCAATGATTTAAGAAATTGAAAGAAATAGGGGGTCACTCGTGCAAGAACCTTGATTTTCTTCTGGATGAACCGCCTGAAGAGACAGCCAATGAGCACCTAGCTAGCACTGTGCAAACGTTTCGTCCTCTCTCGGAAAACCAACTAATCCCAGAAACTCCAAAATATGAAATCCCTGAAATTTCAGTGAAGCAAATAATAGAAAAAATACAAAAACTGAAAAAAATAGTATTTGATTAATCTAATAAAAGCATTCCCTAATAAATTATCAACACTCCTTGTTAGTATTTCTAATGATATTAGTAATTCCGGATGCTACCCGTCGTGCTGGAAGCTGGGATATATTACCCCAATCGAAAAGAAGGGAGGCCTGAACGATTTTACTGGAGTACGACTAATCACCTTGACTCCAGTTTTTTCAAAAATGTACGAGGATTTCTCAGCTAATTGGTTAAAAGCAGAGATTCTTGAACTTATTGACTTACAACAATTTGGAAACCTGAAGGAGACATCTACTTCACACTACCTTGTTGGTCTTCTTGACACCATTCTTAAAAACCCAGATACTTTGTTGAATATTTTATTAATTGATCTCCAGAAAGCGTTGGGCCTAATTGACCACAAGATCCTTGTAAATAAACTGCTGACGGAGTTTCAAGTGAGTCCCTTTCTAGTTAAAATTGTTGCCTTCTTTTAAAAAGATTGTTGTCAAGTCTCAAATTTAAAAAATTTTCTTCTGATCCCTTTCCTATCTTTTGTGGGGTCCCCCAGGGAACTCTGCTGGGTCCCATTATATTCCTTATAATGGTTAATAGCCTCATGACTAACCACACAGAGCGATGGAAGTATGTGGACAACCTATCTCCACTTGAGGTTTGTCAACAAAATATTAAAGCTCAATTATGACATTACTTGACGATGTCAAACAGGATGCTTCTTTGTCAAAGATGAGAGTTAACGCTAATAAATCGTCAGTTATGACAGTTAATTTTTTATAATCATCCCCCTCTTTTAAAAACCCCATTCCTCTCAAAATCCCTGTCAAGTGAATTAAACTACTTGGGGTGACAATTACTGCTTAATTGAAGTGGGACACCCATGTTCAAAACATCCCCAAATAAGTTTCCCCTTCAGATTCCCTTTCGAAACTTTTGATAAAATTTTGTTGCCCCCCTAAGGATCTTCTCCGACTTTTTTGTGCCTTTATTCGGCCAATACTCGAGTCTGCTTGTCCAGAGTGGCATTTCGGTCTATCTTCGGAACATATATATATATGATTGAAAATATCCAAAAACGAGCACTTGGAATCATAAATGGTAAAGGAAAGGTTCCATATCATCATTTTTTAGGTAAGTTCAAGCTCACTGCATTGGCCAAGAAAAGATACCTCCTGTGCTTTTGTTTCGGTACCAAGACCCTATATATACACATACATCCCTATATATATATATATATATATATATATATATATATATATATATATATATATATATATATATATATATATATATATATATATATATATATATATATATATATATATATATATATATATATATATATATATATATATATATATATATATATATATATATACCCCTAACCCCAGTTTGCCCCCCAGCTGAAATTTAATTTCTTCCAAATCTTGTAAAAACTCACATAAACCTGCATAATTCAAGCAACAACAGAAACAGATCAGTTCTTTAGTAGCCTACATATTTACCTTTATAGTACTATAGGCTACCTTTATATAGGCCTAGTACTACAGAGTACCTTTATAGTATATTTAAAATACTAAATACTACTTTTATGGCACTAAACAGCTTATTTATTTTAGTTTTTAATGCCATTTTCACTTGATTTGGGAAAACTGGCTTCAACTTTGCCTCTGTACCCAGGATTTAGACAAGATTATGCCCCTGGGTTGCAATTGTAAAGTTCAAACTTTCCTGTAGACTGTAGAGTTAAAATTACCTCCTGAATCCAAATTTATAATGTTGTGAGATTTTGTCATAAAACAGAAGCCGAAGACATACATATGAGACAAAATTGTACTTGGCAAAGTCCTTCAACAGTTTCGATTGTTATTTTATTTGTGTTTTCCTTTTAATGAACTTCGAATTAGTTTTGTACATTTCTTTATCATATATTGTATTTATCTTCGACTAGTATTCAAAATAATTTTCAAAGATAAACAGCAAACCCTCTTTCTATATCGCCCAAAATGTCCCCAAGAGTTTCATTTTCATTGTCATTGGATGGTTTTTTTGCTGTCATACATGCCAATGACAAATCTATTCAGCATAGCGGGTGTAGCATCAAAGTCCCTACAGCACTTTCCCTGGCAATTTAGCCTAAGTCGGATGGTCACAGTAGACTTAACCATTTTAAGGTGCATCCTGTTTCGAATTTTGTACTTGACAAGATTCATAACAGAAAACATTCTCTCTAGAAGGGGTTGCTGATGGGTAAGCTTAAGACAGAAAGAGCTGCTTGACCTATGTCGAACAAAGGTCAGCTTTTCCCACTCTTTTATGTATTTTTTTCGAAATTTGACCACTTTCCTATTTGTTTTTTCACCCTAAAATAATGCAAGCTTAGATAATTTAAAATTTAGGTTGTCATGGAGCCTGGAATATGATATGAGAATCCCTACGGCGTTCAGAAACTTCCACCTCGCTTTATAGACAGATTCCTGAATCTGGCAGTAGAAGTTGTCAGTAAACACCAGACTTTAATATTTTGAGTTATGTGATTGTTGTTGTGAAGGCAAAATGCGCCCACTTTGCGCCGAATCTTTTTGACATGCGCAAAATCGGCACAATGCGCCAATTGGAAAATTCAATAAGCAATCAACACAAAAAAGCGCCCATGGCAAGCAGCGTATTGTAAAAAAAAAAATAAAGATTTGCTCGAGGTGTTACCTTTCGACGTTTAGATCCTCTTAACGTAAAATAATCTTATTACCAAAACAATTATTTTTCTTTTCCCTAATGATGCAAGATTCCGTGACCTGTCAGACCCTAAGTACGTTGAATTATTCGATGCCTCTGGCGTCGTCATCGATGAACAATTTCACTCTTATAGTTAATCCATTGTTAATATTTTGCTGAACTTGATATTTTACCCAGCTTATACAAAAAGTTTACGGGGAACACAAAACTTTAAGTGAATTAAAAATAGCTACCATCATTGAACATAACATATAAAATTTGCAAGGGAAACACAAATCCTTAAGAAAATTCAAATTAGCTACCATCATCAAACATAACATAAACTTTGCACGGGGAACACATAACTTTAAGAGAATTCGAATTAGCTACCGTCATCGAACATAACATATAAAATTTGCAAGGGAAACACAAACTTTAAGAGAATTCAAATTAGCTGCCATCATCGAATATAACAAATAAAGTTTGCACGGGAAACACAAAACTGTAAGAGAATTCCAATTAGCTACCATCATTGAATATAACATATAAAATTTGCAATGATAACAAAAACCTTTAAGAGAATTAAAATTAGCTACCATCATCGAATATAACACAAAAAATTTGCATGGGGAACACAAACTTTTAAGAGAAATCAAATTAGCTACCATCGTACAAGTAAAGGAAACGATCAAAAATGGGGTTTTTTAAAGCCAAATGAGAATACAAAATAAACAAACAAAACCAATATTTTGAGAGGACAAACGCCTTTCTTCTTCAGCGTAAAATTAAATAATATATTCAAGGAAAGTGCCTAAGAATAAAAAACAACAAAAAACCAACGTGGAGAGTCAATGCGAAAAGAACCAAAAAACCGATGAAAAAAACAAAAAACTAAAAGATGAATAAAATTCAATAAAAGCCAAAATTTATAAGAATTAAAACCAAATACCTAACAATCATAAAAGCAAATCATTCGAAAATATCTACGATTTGCACAAAATCCAAAAAATTTTGAACTGCAATCGACGGACACTAGCGAACAACTGAGAAAAAAAAAAAAAAATTCATTCACTCAAAACAAAACGAACCTGCAATTAAATAAGCTCGAGAACTATGTCATCTGATTTTAATTATTGCATTTCTTGCAGACACCCTTTCAGACCTAAGGGGTTGTTTACGTTTTTGATTATATCATTGGGAATGTGATTCAAGGTTTATTTCAGGGATTACTAAAGTATCGGCTTCTCTTTTGAGAAAAGCGAAATATGACTCATTTATTCTTAAATCACCTGAATATCTGTTTAAAGCTAGATCTAAATTATTATTATTATTGTTATTTATTTTCTACCCGTCAAAAAAATGTTCAAAAGACGGAGTATCACTAAAAAAGAAAACACACCCACAAAACATATAAAAAAAACCACATCGAACAAATTACAAAGACGAAAAACAAAAACTCAGTTATACACTGCACTGCAGGTACGTAACATATTTCACTTTTTAAACTCCTAAGTACTGAACAAACATAAGCAATATGAGCATCGTTGCATCAAGACACAATTGGTAAAAATTTAAACCAAATAATCATCAGTGAATTAAAAAATGTATAGAGAAAAATTGACACCAAGATTGAAAATAACCAGTGTCACATAAAATGGACTCTTACGAAAAGAGACTAAATAATCATTTAATTTAAAATTGCAACAATTACAATGTTAGTGCAATTACAGCTGACTTAATTAAACTTGGAGCCGACGATAAAATTATAAACTCCCACATAATAGATTTGAGGCAGGAAAGGCTTTCCTCATTTTCAATTAAGTCTTTGTTTATTTGTAACCCGTCTACAACAAAAATAAAACACAGACGGAGTATGAACGAAAAAAAAAGAAGAAAGGATGAGGTACTAGGGCGAACAAAATTAATTTGACAGCGATTCACTGCAAACGATACCAAGGTTGGGAAGAAAATTTCTCGTCGTATCGTTTAATTATAGCTGCCGTCGGGTCTGCAATTATAAAATTTTCAACAAGGTGCGAATTTCTTGTCCGTGGCAGGAGCCGCAACAAGAACTTCGCATACTTAAAAAACGTGGTTCTGAGCTTTCTTTTCTCTGGCTCGGAAAAAATTCTCCAAAATGGGCTTAGATACAGGAAATGGGGAAGGGATACTACGCTATAAAGTTGAGCCAGAATTAAACGATTGAAAAAGGGTTTTAGACGAAACTACTCTACTGTAAGCAAAAGCCAGGCGTTTACGGAGATGATCAATAAGAAGGGAGCGGGTAGTTTTGAGATCCTTCCCGATTGGTAAGCCAAGGTAAATAATTTTCGAGACAGGGGCTACAGACAATTCTCCCAGCCTCACAGGCAAGACCTCTTCTTGGCGCCAGTTGAACAGAAGAATCTCCGCCTTCTGCGGGTTAAATTCAAGGCCAATGCGACTGTAATTTGATTGTAGTGTGAATAAGGTGGTCTCTATACCTGCGACTGTGCGGCTGGGGTTCAGAATTTCATCGGCGTAGGCTATCATTACGTCAATTTCACGAGCTATGCATGTTGTCTCGATAGTGGACTGTGGCTCAATAATACAGCTATTAAAGGCACAAGGAGATATGACTGATCCTTGTCGAGCACCCTTTTTTACTGGGATCACAGGATTCCCTTGGTTAGACAGCTTCAAGTCTGGTGTATATTCAGCGAGGGCTTGACCATTGCCAGAAAGTAGGAGTTCAGCATGTAGGTAGTCCTACTTGTCTTTAATGGGTAGTGGTATGTCCTTTTGTACACCTCTCTTTCCCATGTCCAGACTGAGTTGGTCATGAAGAAGTGAGTCGTAGGCACGGCGGACGTTATGTAGACCTATACCAATGGACTCCTTCGATTCATCGGTGTCAATCAAGCCTGAAGCCAAAGCAAAAATGGTGTGGCCGCAACCATGACCCTTCTGGAACCCAAACTGGAAAGGGAGAGTCCAGTATTTTTCTTGGATTTCATCACTGACCAAAAGTTCAAAGACTTTGCAAAGCATTGGTGTGACTGTGATCACTCCGAACGAAGCACATTCCGAAGTACTTTTTCCTCTCTTCGGGACTGGCCTAAGCAACCCAGTACTGAATGCCAATGGTACGAGTCCAGCGGTGAAGATCATTTGAAAGAGAAGATTTAGGTGTCCCATGAAAGTCGGGCTGCAATGGCTAAGGTGAAGGGCGGATACACGGTCAATGCCAGCCAACTTCTTCTTTTTCAACTGTCTGATCACGGACGTCACCTGTGATGTGGTAACTAGGAAATCTGAATCAGGAATTGATGAGAGGAGGGATGAAAGCTTTTCTTGAACAGAAATGTTAAGATCCTGTTTTGGGGCTGAAAACTCATCAAGGTAATAGTTTATCCATGTTAAAGACGGAATATCTGTCTCGGGAACCACTGACTCCTTTTTAACAAACATTTTACATAACATATTAGGGTTTGTAATTACTTCTTCAGAAGGCTCATATTTCAACAAAGCTTGGTATTTAAGAAATTCAGCCGCTTCCCTGTAGTGCTGGACAATACCTTTGTCATGAGAAATTAAACTAGCTTTGTGAAATAAAATAGTATGTAAAAATCAAAGATATGTTTTGCAAGGGCAGAGTCAAAATTTTCCGTTTTTTTCCACTTTTTCAGGTTGTTATCAATTGAGATAGAGTGTTGATTTAATCTATCCATAAGCCGTTGGTAAGTTCTTCCGATGTACTAAAGACCACACGAGCATGGAATTCTGTAGACACCAGAGTTCTTACCTTTTGGGATTGGGGCTTTACCTTGATAAATTTGGGAACTGATTTTGGGATTTTGGGAACTGAATTTGGGAAGACTTGGAATATTTTTGTTATCACCATATCACTACTACACTCTGTTGGCTTTATCAATTTCATTCTGGAATTTATTTAGTTGAAATGAGAGACTTGGAAAATTTTCGATGCATTGTGTCTTGTCATAGTTCTGGTTGGAATTTTTCGTTGAAATGTAATGCTTGGAATATTTTTGTATTGCCGTCTCGTGGTTTATCCTGTCATTATTAAGTGTTATATCATGATTTACCTTCTCATAGCAACACTCTCTTCATGTTTCAAAGTTCATTTTGGTTTTTTTTCATTGATATATGAGACTTAGAATATTTTTTACAGTTTCGTTTCGTGGTTCACCGTGTCTCTGCTATATTCTGTCGGTTTTTTAAAGTTCAATTTAGGATTTTCCCTTGAAATGTAACACTTGGAGTATTTTGTAGCGTTGCAGTTTGTCACTGATACACTCTATTGATCTTTTAATGCTCACTTTGCAATTTTTTCATGAAATGCCAAACTTAGAATATTTTTATTTTGTTATATCATGATCTACCTTGTAATAGCTACACTCTCTTCATGTTTCAAAGTTTATTTTGGAATTTTTTCGTTGAAATGAGAGACTTTGAATATTTTTGACGCATTGTGTCTTGTCACTACTAAACTCTGTTGATATTTGAAGCTTCACTTTACAATTTTTTAATTGAAACGAAAGCCTTGGAATATTTTTTTACTGATCTACCTTGTCAGTGCTTTATTCAGTTGAAGTTTCTTTATTTACTTGGAATTTTTTCCTTGAAATGACAAACATGGAATATTTTTTTATTGTTATGGCATGATTTACCTTCTCATAGCTATACTCTCTTTATATTTCAATGTTCATTTTGGAATTTTTCATTGAAATGTAACACTTGGAATATTTTGTATAGTGTCATCTCATGGTTTACCGTGTTTCTGCCATATTCTGTCGGTGTTTCAAAGTTCAATTCAGGATTTTTCTGTTGAAATGTAACACTAGGAATATTTTCGTAGCGTTGTGTCTAGTCACTGCTACACTCTGTTGATCTTTTAATGTTCACTTTTCAATTTTTTCCTTGAAATGCCAGACTTGGAATATTTTTATAGTTTTATGTCATGATTTACCTTGTCATAGCTACACTCTCATCATATTTCAAAGTTTATTTTGGATTTTTTTTTGTAGAAATGAGAGTCTTGGAATATTTTTATAGTGTTATGATGCGATTTACCTTGTCACTGCTATACTCTGTTGGTGTTTCAGGTTCATTTTGGAATTGTTTCGTTTAAATGAGAGACTTGGGATATTTCTGTAATAGTTCACCATATCCTGCTACATTCTGCCGGTGTGTCAAAGTTCAAAACAGGATTTTTTGCTTGAAATGTAATAATTGGAATATTTTTGACGTGTTATGCCTTGTCAATGCTACACTATTTTGCTCTTTTAAGGTTCACTTTGTAATTTTTTCATTGAAGTGTAAGTAAATAAAAGTTCAAATAGGGATAAAATCCATTTAATAGACAGTGATGATGATAACAGTGATAGAAATTCACAAAAATACCAGATATTTCGGTCACATATACAGTGACCGTCATCAGTAGTAAAACTAAAATAAAACAATTTAAAACAAAAGTTTATAATCTAAATCAAATAACACTACATATTGTTTGAATCTCTAATTCTTTTCAAAGCAAAGGCGGAAGCTATTCTCTTTGACCTTCTTGGATTCGGTTCATTAGCGTTCAATGATATAACATTTGGACAGAGGTCAACTACATTGGGTGAATTGAACTTTACTCTGTCAGATTTTAATAAATTATTATAGACAGAGTCCAGCCCATATTCACCTGTATCCCGATTCAAAGAAATATTCTTGAATAAGATTTTCTTTATTTCAAAAATTTCTCGAAAATTTTGCTTTAAACCCCGATCCCTAGAAATCAAAGAGACATTCTCGAACAAAATAAAATGGTCTGGAAAATTAAAAATATATTCTGAAAGGGCTGAAGTAAAATCTTCAGACTTAGAATCTTGCTTTAAAGCCGAAGAAATAGAATCTTTGTGTTGTAATAATCTCATTTCCAAACTCTGGTTAGTACGTCCCACGTATGAGCTTCCACAAGTACATGGGATCTGATAAACCTCACTTTGTTGCCCCAACGAAGTTAGATCCTTCCCAGAATTAGGAAAACTACCCAAAGTATTATTACTCTTTAAAGCTACCCTTAGACCATTGCTTTGTAAGATTATTTTAAGTTTTTGACTTAGCCCGGTTACCTATGGTAAGGAACAAAAAAAATCCTTCTCCCTAGTAGTCTCAAAGACTTCATTAGAAATCTCTAAAAACCTTTTTCTTCTTTTTGAAAAAGTCTGGTTAATTAACCATTCTGGATACATGTTACTTATTAGTATTTTCGTTAGAAAAGACAACTCCTCCTCAACAAACTTTGGAGAGTAAACATTAAAGATCCGATCAGTTAAAGAAATGATCAAACAAATTTTTACTCGGCAAGCGTGACCGGAACTATAAGACAAAAATCTATTGTTATTTGTAGGTTTTCTGTAAATTTTAAAATCCAGACTATTTTGATTTTTCAAAAGAAGAACATCAAGAAAAGGAAGTTTCCCATTCTCTTCCAATTCAACGGTAAACTTTAAATCCCCTCCCAAACAATTAAGATATTCCAAAAATCCTTTTAATTCCTCCTCCTCATAATCCCATACTGAAATATTATCATACATATACCTGCCCCAGAAAATATGTTTTAAAAAATATGAATCTAACGCAATTGTTTAAAAATTATACACAAAAAAATTAGCTAACAAGCTAATATTAGCTAATAGCTAATAAGGGGATAAAGGGGCCCCCTTACGTAAGCCATTTATTTGTTCGAAATACTCCCCTCTAAATTGGAAAAAATAAGAGAACTTATTGCACAACGTTACTAAATACATAATTACAGAAACTTCCAAATCTGTTTTGCCACTAATCAAATCCAAATTTCTTAAGAGCTTTCCTTCTAGAAGAGTTTAGGCTGCTTATACATCAATATTTGTGTACATTGATACAATGTCGAAGCTTGAAAGCAAATAATTAGAATAAATTTATACTTTTTTAAGTTTTTCAACCAAATTCGAATAATTCTTAATATAAGAAATTTTTGGACAAAAGTGGTTTACAGATTGACACTAACCATTTGCTCAAAACACTTGTTGGTGACCTTGTACTTGACATAATTGGTCGTAATGGTAGGTTAGGCTTATGAATTTTGGGAAGTCCATATAATTTAGGGCACAAAGAACTGCGTAACAGGCATTTGTATTAAAGTTGAGGCGTAATTTGTCATTCATCCTTTAAACATTTCAAGTCGTTCTTATACTTATTTGTAAACTAATCTGCTGAATTATAAAATAACTCCTTGTATGTTTTTTCATACTCTAATAAACTTCTTAATTTTTAATAATAATCCTCAGTATTCATCACAAGTAAAAGTGTTACTCTTATCTGCTTTTGTAATGGTAATTGAACCATCCTTTTTCCATTATTGAAACCGAATTTTCCTAGTACGACCATCAAAGACTTAAGAATTCTTAAAAACTTGAAAAAGGATGGTTCAATTACCATTACAAAAGCAGATAAGAGTAACACTTTAGTTGTGATCAATACTGAGGACTACGAATCAAAATTAAGAATTTTACTAGAGGATGAAAAAACATACAAGAAGCTATCGTATAATCCTACAGACTCTTTTACAAATAAGTTTAAGAAAGAATTGAAGTGCTTAAAGGATGAAGGAAAAATTACACCTCAACTCTATTACAAATGCCTGCCACGCAGTTCCTTGTGCCTTAGATTATATGGACTTCCCAAAATTCATGAGCCTAACCTACCATTACGACCAATTGGGTCAAGTACAAGGTCACCAACAAGTGTTTTGAGCAAATGGCTAGTGTCAATCTGTAAACCACTTTTGTCTACACAAATTTCGTATATTAAGAATTCTTCGACTTTGGTTGAAAAACTGAAAAAAGTAGAAATTTCTTCGAATTCTTTGCTTTCAAGCTTCGACATTGTATCAATGTACACAAATATTGATGTAGAAGCAGTCGAAACTCTTCTAGAAAGAAAGCTGTTAAGAAATTTGGATTTGATTAGTGGAAAAACAGATTTGGAAGTTTCTGTAATTATGTATTTATTAAGGTTGTACAATAAGTTCTCTTATTTTTTTAAATTTAGAGGGGAGTATTTCGAACAAATAAATGGTTTACCTAAGGGGGCCCCTTTATCCCCTTTATTAGCTAGTATTTTTGTGGAGAATATTGAAACAATTGCGTTAGATTCATATTTTTTAAAACATATTTTTTGGGGCCGGTATATGGATGACATTATTTCAGTATGGGATTATGGGGAGGAGGAATTAAAAGGATTTTTGGAACATCTTAATTGTTTGGGTGGGGGGATTTAAAGTTTACTGTTGAATTGGAAGAGAATGGGAAACTTCCTTTCCCTGATGTTCTTCTTTTGAAAAATCAAAATAGTCTGGATTTTAAAATTTACAGAAAACCGACAAATAACAATAGATTTTTGTCTTATAGTTCCGGTCACGCTCGCCAAGTAAAAATTGGTTTGATCATTTCTATAACTCATCGGATCTTTAGACTTTGCTCTCCAAAATTTGTGGAGGAGGAGTTGTCTTTTCTAAGGAAAATACTAATAAGTAACATGTATCCAGAATGGTTAATTAACCAGACTTTTTCAAAAAGAAGAAAAAGGTTTCTAGAGATTTCTAAGGAAGTCTTGGAGACAACTCGGGAGAAGGATGTTTTTTGTTCCTTACCATATGTACCCGGACGAAGTCAAAAACTTAAAAGAATCTTACAAAGCAATGGTCTAAGGGTAGCTTTAAAGAGTAATAATACTTTGGGTAGTTTTCTAAATTCTGGGAAGGATCTAACTTCATTGGGGCAACAAAGTGGGGTTTATCAGATCCCATTTATTTGTGGAAGCTCATATGTGGGACGTACTAACCAGAGTTTGGAAATGAGATTATTACAACACAAAGATTCTATTTCTTTGGCTTTAAAGCAAGATTCTAAGTCTGAAGATTTCACTTCAGCCCTTTCAGAACATATTTTTAATTTTCCAGACCCTTTTATTTTGTTCGAGAATGTCTCTTTGATTTCTAGGGATCGGGGTTTAAAGCAAAATTTTCGTGAAATTCTTGAAATAAAGAAAATCTTATTCAAGAATAATGCTTTGAATCGGGATACAGGTGAATATGGGCTGGACTCTATCGATGATAAATTATTAAAATCTGACAGAGTAAAGTTCAATTCACCCAATGTAGTTGACCTTTGTCCAAATGTTATATCATTGAACGCTAATGAACCGAATCCAAGAAGGTCAAAGAGAATAGCTTCCGCCTTTGCTTTGAAAAGAATTAGAGATTCAAATAATATGTAGTGTTATTTGATTTAGTATATAAACTTTTGTTTTAAATTGTTTTATTTTAGTTTTACTACTGATGACGGTCACTGCATATGTGACTGAAATATCTGATATTTTTTGTGAATTTCTATTACTGTTATCATCATCACTGTCTATTAAAAGGATTTTATCCCTATTTGAACTTTTATTTATCATCATGGAAAGGCAGTGTGGTCTCCGAAATTATTGAAGTGTAAGATTTGGAATATTTTTGTAGTAGTTCACCATATCACTCGTAGCGTTTTGACTTTTCACTGCTACACTTTGTTGATCTCTTAATGTTCAATTTGGAATTTTATCATTGAGGTGTAAAACATGGAATACTTTTTTTTAGTGTCGTCTTGTGGTTCACAGTGTCTCTGCTATATTCTTTCGGTTGTTTAAAGTCCAATTCAGGATTTTTTCGTTGAAATATAACACTCGGAATGTTTTTGTAGCTTTGTGACTTATCACTGCTACCTTCTGTTGATCTTGTAAGGTTCAATTTGCAATTTTTTCTTGAAATACTAGATTTGGAATATTTTCACAGTTCTATGTCATGATTTTCTTCGTCATACTTACACTCTCTTTATGTTTAAAAGTTTATTTTGGAATTGTTTCATTGAAATGAGATTCTTGGAATATTTTTATAGTTTTATGTTATGATTTACCTTGTCACTGCTACACTCTGTTGATCTTTTAAGGTTCACTTTGGAATTTTTTCGTTGAAATGAAAAACTTGGGATAAATATTTAGTAGTTCACAATATCACTGCTAAATTCTGTCGGTGTTTCAAAGTTCAAATCAGGATTTTTCTTTGAAATGTAACACTTGGAATATTTTTGACGTGTTGTGTCTTGTCACTGCTACACTATGTTGATCTTTTAAGGCTTATTTTGTAATTTTTTCATTGAAGTGTAGTGCTCATGAGTGCTCATGATAACCTAAGCTAGATGAGCCTAACTTAAACGTAGAGAAAGCTAACTTTTTGCATGCAACCCACTACAAAGATATTTCAGGCCTAATATTTCAAAGAAAAATTCCAAAATGAACTTTGAAACGTAAATCAAGTGTAACAGTTATAAAGTGTATCATAACATAATACTAAACAAAATATTGCAAGGCTTACATTTCAATGAAAGCATTGCAACCTGAACTATGAAACATCTACAGAATGGAACGGTGACAAGACACAACACGTCAAAAATCTTCCAAATCTCTCATTTCAACGAACAAAATTCCAAAATGAACTTTAAAAAGTAAAAAGAGAGTAGCAGTGATTTGGTGAACTACTACAAAAATATTCAAAGTCTAACACCTCAGTGAAAAAATTCCGAAGTAAACCTCATGAGATCAACAAAGTGTAGAAGTGACAAGACACAGTACATCATAAATATTCCAGGTCTCTCATTTCAACGAAAAAATTGCAATATGAACTTTGAAACATCAACAGAGTGTAGCAGTAACAAGACACAACAACTCAAAAATATTCCAAGTCTCTCATTTAAATGAAAAATTCCAAAATGAACTTTAAATGAAATGAAATGAAATACGTTGATATTTCATTTAAATGAAATATCAACAGAGTGTAGCAGTGATACGGTGAACTGCTACAAAAATATTCCAAGTCGTGCACTTCAATGAAAATTGCAAAGTGAGCCTTGAAAGATCAACAGAGTGTAGCAGTGACAAGACAGAACACGTCAAATATATTCTAAGTGTTACATTTCAACAAAATAAATTCTGAATTGAACTTTGAAACACCTACAGAATGTGGTAGTCATATGGTGAACTACTATAAAAATATTTCAACTTTAGCATTTCAACAAAAATTCCAAAATCAAGTTTAAAACATCAAAAGAGCGTAGAAGTGACAAGGTAAATCATAAAAAAAAACACTATGAAAATATTCTCAGTCTCTCATTTCAACGTAAAAATTCCAAAATAAACTTTGAAACATGAAGAGACAGCTATGACAAAGTAAATCATGACATAACACTATGAAAATATTTCAAGTCTAGCATTTCAAGGAAAAAATCGCAAAGTGAACCTTAAAAGATCAACAGAGTGTAGCAGTGACTAGACACAACGATAAGAAAATATTCCAAGTGTTATGTTTCAACGAAAAAATCTTGAATTGAGCTTTGAATTGCCGAAAGAATATAGCAACACGGTAACCCATGAAACGACACTAAAAAAAATATTCCTTGTCTTACACTTCAATGAAAAAACTCCAAATTTAACCGTAAAAGATCAACAAAGTTTCACAACGCTAGGAGTGATATGGTGAACTACTAAAAAAGCATTCCAAGTCTTACACTTCAATCAAAAAATTACAAAGTAAACCTTAAAAGATCAACATAGTGTAGAAGTGACTAGACAAACACGTAAAAAATACTCCATGTTTTACATTTCAATGATTAAATCCTGAATTGAACTCTAAAACACTGACAGAATGTAGCAGCGATATGGTGAACCACTACAAAAATATCCCAAGTCTATCTTTTCTTCGAAAAAATCTAAAATGAACTTTGAAACATCAACAGTGTGTAGCCGTGACAAGGTAAATCATATTATAACACTTTAAAAATATTCCAAGGCTCCCATTTCAAAGAAAAAGTTCCAAAATAAACTTTTAAACATGAAGAGAGTGTAGCTTTGACAAATTAAACCTTGACATAGCACTATAAAAATATTCCAACTCTGAGATTTCAAGGAAAAACTTTTAAAGTGAACCTTAAAAGATCAACAGAGTGTAGCAGTGACAAAACACAACGCTACGAAAGTATTCCAAGTGTTACATTTCAACGAAAAATCCTGAACTGAACTTTGAAACACCGACAGATTATAGAAGAGACACACTAAGCCACGAGACGACACTATGAAAAATATTTATAAGTCTTACATTTCAATGAAAAATTCCAAAATAAACATCGAAACATGAAGAAAGATAATTTACCTATGAGAAGGTAAATCAAGTCCTAACACCACAAAAATATTCCAAGTTTTGCATTTCAAGGAAAAAATTCCAAGTGAATAAAGAAATATCAACTGAATGTAACATTTACAAGCTAACTCAGTATAAAAATATTCCAAGTCTTACGTTCAAATGAAACAATTCCAAAGTGAACCTTTAAACAGTAACAGAGCGTAGTAGTAACAAGATACAATGCGTCCAAAATATTCAAAGTCTCTCATTTCAGCGAGAAAATTAAAAAATTAACTTTGAAACATGAAGAGAGTGTAGCTAAGACAAGGTAAATCATGATATAACGCTATAAAAATATTCCAATTCTTGTATTTCAAGGAAAAAACTGAAAAGTGGACCTTATAAAATCAATAGAGTATAGCAGTGACAAGACACAATGCTAAGAAAATATTCCAAGTATAACATTTCAAGGGAAAAATCCTGAATTGAACTTTGAAACACCGATAGAATATAGCAGAGACACGGTAAACCACGAGACGAATCTATACAAAATATTCCAAGGCTAATATATCAATAAAAAAAATCCCAGAATGAACTTTAAAACATGGAGAGAGTGTTGTTATGAGAAGACAAATCTTTATATAACAATTAGCATTGACAGGATAAATCACGAGACCACACTATAGAAATATTCCAAGTCTTACATTTCAACAAAAATTTCAACCAGAACTATGAAATATCTAGAGATTTAAATAAGAACTATGAAATACGTCTAAAATATTCCAAGTCTCTCAGTTCAACGTAAAATTCCAGAATGAGCTTGGAAACTTCAACAGAGTGTAGCAGTGATATGGTGAACTACTACAAGAATATTCCAAGTCTTACACTTCAAAGAAAAAATTCCAGGTGAACTATAAAAGATCAACAAGGTGTAGCGGTAAAAAGGCAAAAAGCTACGAAAATATTCCATGTGTTACATTTCAATGGAAAAATCCTGAATTGAATTTTGAAAACTCAATAGAATACAGCAGTGAAACGGTAAACCACAAGACGACACTATAAAAATATTCCAAGTCTTACATTTCAGCAAAAAAATTCCAATCAGAACAAGGAAACATTTACAGAATGTAACGAAGACAAGATACAATACGTCAAAAATATTCCAAGTTTCTCATTTGAACAAAAAAAAGATCCAGAATGAACAGGGAAACATCAACCGAGTTTAGCAGTGATATGGTGAACCAGTACAATATTATTCCAAGTCTTACACTTCAAAGAAAAATTCCAAAGTGAACTGTAAAAGATCAACAAAGTGTAGCAGTGACCAAAATAGTAAAGCAAACATCCTAAATCATAGGTTTCAGACAACACACACCTATGAAAGGCTAAGAAACCTAGCTCAGAAAGGAACAAAATAGTAAGCCAAACATCAACAATAGTAGGTTTCAGACAAGACACCTATGACGGAGTAAGAAAGCTAGCACAGAAAAAGTCATAAACAACAAACTGTACATTCTAAATCATAAGATGAATACGACATACACTTATGAAAAGCTAAGAAACCTAGCTTAGAATAGTCCTAAATAATAAGCGAAATATCCAAAATTTTGGGTTTCATACAACACACCCATGAAAGGCTAGGAAACCTAGCTCAGATAACTTGAAAATAGCAAACTAGACATCCCAAATCATAAGTTTCATGCAACACACACCTACAAAAGGTTGTGAAACCTAGCTAAGAAAAGTCCAAACTAGTAAACAAAACACCCCAAATCATAGATTTCTGACAAAACAAACCTACGATAGGCTAAGAAACCTAGTTCAGTAAAGTGCGAAATAGTAAACCAAGCATCCCAAATGACAGGTTTCAGAAAACAACCATGTACAAACGTTAAGAAATCAAGCTCAGAAAAGCCTGAAATAGGGAACTATGCATCTAAAATCATAATTTTATACAACAAATACCTACAAAAGGCGAAGAAACCTAGCTCAGAAAAGCCTGAAATATTAAACCAATCATCCCAATCATAAGTTTCAGACAACACACACCTACGAAAGACTAAGAAACCTATCTCAGAAAAGGCCCGAAATAGTAAATCAAGTATCTCAAATCATGGGTTTAATACAACACATACCTACGAAGTGCTAAGAAACTTATCTCAGAAAAGTTTGAAATAGTAAACCAACCATCCCTAATCATTGGTTTCATACAAAATACTAGGAAATCTAGCTCAGAAAAGTCCAAAATAGCAAACTATACATCCCAAATCATAAGATTTATGCAACACACACATACGAAAGGTTAAGAAACCTAGGTAAGAAAAGTCCAAAATAGTAAACCAAATATCCCAAATCATAGATTTCAGAAAACATACACACCTACGACAGGCTAAGAAACCTAGCTCAGAAATATTCAAAATAGTAAACCTAGCATCCCAAATCATAGGCTTGAGACAACACATCTACAAATGTTAAGAAATCTAGTTCACAAAAGTCTGAAATAGTAAAACAAGCATCTAAAATTATAAGTTTCATACAATATATACCTCCGAAAGGCTAAGAAACCTACCTAAGGAAATCCTGAAACAGTAAACCAATCATCCAACCTATTATCAACCAACCTAGCTCAGAAAAGCCCCGAAATAGTAAGCCAAAGATCTCAAGTCATATGTTTCAGACAACACAAATCTACCAAAGACTAAGAAACCTAGCTCAGAAAAGCCCAAAATAGTAAACCAATCATCCCAATAATCAGTTTCAGACAATACACACCTACGAAAGGTAAAGAAACCTAGGTAATAAAAGCCAAGAATAGTAAACCACACATTCAAAATCATAGATTTCACAAAACATACATACCTTTGACAGGCTAAAAAACCTAACTCAGAAATGTTCGAAATAGTAAACCAACCATCCCTAATCATAGGTAAAATACTAGGAAATCTAGCTCAGAAAAGTCCAAAATAGCAAACTATACATCCCAAATCATAAGTTTCATGCAACACACACTTACGAAAGGTTAAGAAACCTAGGTAAGAAAAGTCCAAAATAGTAATCCAAATATCCCAAATCATAGATTTCAGACAACATACACACCTAAGACAGGCTAAGAAACCTAGCTCAGAAATATTCAAAATAGTAAACCAAGTATCCCAAATCATAGGCTTTAGACAACACACATCTACAAACGTTAAGAAATCTAGCTCAGGAAAGGCCGAAATTGTAAACCAAGCATCTAAAATCATATAACATATACCTACGAAAGGCTAAGAAACCTACCTCAGAAAATCCTGAAGTAGTAAACCAATCATCCCTACCATTAGTTTCAGACAGGAGACACTTACGAAAGACTAAGAAATCTAGCTAAGAAAAGCCCCGAAATAGTAAACCAAATATCTCAAGTCATATGTTTCAGACAACACAAACCTACTAAGGACTAAGAAACCTAGCTCCGAATATCCCGAAATAGTAAGTCAATCATCCCAATCATTAGTTTTAGACAATACACACCTACGAAAGACTAAGAAACCTAGCTCAAAAAAGCCCCGAAAGAGTAAACCAGACATCTCAAATTATATGTTTCAGACAACACACTCCTGCGAAAGACTAAGAAACCAAGCTCAGAAAACCCCAAAATAGCAAACTACAAATCCCATGTCATAAGTTTCAGACAACACACACACCTAGGAAAGGCTATAAAACCTAGATAAGAAAAAGGTCAAACTTGTAAACTGCAAAACTCACCATCGACAGAGTTGAATTTTCTTGGTACTCCAAAGAAATTTAATTTCTTATTGTCATGACAATGCACGCATACATTTCCAAAAGTGCTACCACTTGTACTTGTTTCATAGTTTAAATACTCCTCCTTATCAGCATGCAATGCTACAATAACACTCATGTGAATACACGTTCTTATAAAAAAGAATTCTAAGTCCAAAAATAGCCAGTCCAAAAAAAGTGCTACTACAGACATTATTTTTCAAATAGTAATAGTCACGACTAGCATATTTATATCATTCCCATTTTGTATTTTGAAAAAATTAAATGAGATTTTTCCTTTTTTATGTATATTTCATGTCATTCTAAGACAGGTAAAATAAAAAGTTGAATAAAAAGTTCAAAAAAACAAAAAAAGTATAAAAAAATGGCAGGGGGAGGCAAAAATTTGGAGGCAGGTGGCTTCTTGGAGGTTCAGGTCCTTGGTGGTTAGGGTCATTAGTGTTTGTGGTCCTTCATGGTTCAAATCCATAACCATCTCACTAGTTGATTTCTAAGGCTTTCTAAGGATTGTTCTGAATTTCTATACTAAAATGCTTTTCTTGGCATCTAAATCTTTATTAGTTTCAACTTTATAGTATACTACAATGCTAAGGAATATTATACATTACCCTATTCCTTCAATATGTACTTGTGTATTATAGCAACTACGTCCGAGAAGTGAAAGCTAGGTCAAGTCAAAAGCTAGGTAAATTGGTAATAGTGTATTATACAGAACACGGCCAAGAAGTAAAGCTAAGCTAAGTCACAAAATGTTCCTGTCATCGCTAACCGTTTTCCATAGATTGGTACCAATGATATTATTCCAAATTTATGTTAAATTGCGTTAGACTTACCTTCCTCTCAGACATACCTAAACTGGTAAGCAGTTTTAACTTTTTTGCCTCTTTCATACAATCCAGAATATTATCGACCTCTGTTTCATCCCTATTATTCAATCACCAATTAAGATCATTCAGGGCAGAGCTATGCAAATGAAATACCTTTTCAAATTGTGGTAGCCTTATGAAAATGATTTAGCTTTTTATCATTATTAGTTACAGCTAATAATGCCATCAATTCTGGGGGAGATGCAAAATAGCTTTAAGCTAGCGGTTATTAGACTGTTTGACTAATTTTGACTCAGAAACATATCCGGCTTAGCTGTACATTTAGTTCAAAGGATTATTCAGGATTTTGTCGTTGAAATGTAACACTCGGAATATTTTCGTAGCGTTGTGTCTTGTCACTGCTACACTCTGTAGATCTTTTATGGTTCACTTTGCAATTTTTCCTTGAAAAGCCAGACTTGGAATATTTTTATGGTGTTATGTCCTGATTTTAGCTTGTCATAGCTACACTCCCATCATGTTTCAAAGTTTATTTTGTAATTTTTTTCCTTGAAATGAGAGTCTAGGAATATTTTTATAGTGTTATGATATGACTTACCTTTCCCCTTCTACCCTTTTTTGATGTTTTAAAGTTCATTTTGGAATTTTTCGTTGAAATGAGAGACTTTGGATATTTTTGTAGTAGTTCACCCTATCACTGCTATATTCTGTCGGTGTTTCAAAATTCAATTCAGAATTTTTTGGTTGAAATGTGGCACTTGGAATATCTTTGACGTGTTGTGTCTTGTCACTGCTACACTGTGTCGATCTTTTAAGGTTCACTTTGTAATATATTCATTGAAGTGTAAGAATTTGAATATTTTTGTAGTACTTCAATATATCCCTCGTAGCGTTGTGACTTGTCAATTCTACACTTTGTTGATCTTTTACGGTTAGCTTTGGAGTTTTTTTCATTGAAATGTAAGACGTGGAATATTTTTTTAGTATCGTCTCAAGGTTTACCGTGTCTCTGCTATATTATGTCGGTGTTTCAAAGTTCAATTTAGGTTTGTTTTTTTAGACAGTATTTCAGACAGCTAAGAAATCTAGCTCAGAAAAGTCCGAAATAGTAAACCAAGCATCTAAAATCACAAGTTTCATGCAACACATACCTACAAAAGGCAAAGAAACCTAGCTCAGTATTGTGTTAAATAGTAAGGCAACCATCCCAAATCAAAGTTATCAGACAACACATACCTACGAAAGGCTAGGAAACTTAGATCAGAAAAGTCCAAAATGGCAAACTATACATCCCAAATCATAAGTTTCATGCAACACACACATACGAAAGGTTGAGAAACCTAGCTAAGAAAAGTCCGAAATAGTAAACCAATCATCCTAATCATTAGTTACAGACAACCGACACCTACGAAAGACCAAAAAACTAGTTCAGAAAAGCCCCAAAATGGTAAATAAAACACTTCAAGTCATGTTTTTCAGACAACACAGACCTACTGAAGACTAAGAAACCTAGCTTGGAAAAGCCTAAATAGTAAACCAATCATCCTAATCATTAGTTTCAGACAACAGACACCTACGAAAGACCAAAAAACTAGCTCAGAAAAGCCCCGAAATAGTAAACCAAACATATCAAGTCATGTATTTTAGACAACACAGACCTACGGAAGACTAATAAACCTAGCTCAGAAAAGCCCGAAATAGTAAACCAATCATCCCAGTCATTAGTTTCAGATAACACACATCTACAAAAGACTAAGAAACCTAGCTCAGAAAAGCCCCGAAATAGTAAACCAAACATGTCAAGTCATATGTTTCAAATAACAAACACCTACGAAAGACTAAGAAACCTAGCTTTGAAAAGCCCGAAATAGCAAACTACACATTCCATGCATGTCATAGGTTTCACCCAACACACACACACCTAGGAAAGGCTCTGAAACCTGGATCAGAAAAGGGTTGAATTAGTAAACAACACAACACACCATCATAAGAGCTGAATTCTTTTGGTACTCTAAAGAAATTTAATTCCTTACTGTCATGACAATGCACGGATAAATTTTCAATAGTGCTGCCACTTGTATTTGCTTCATTGTTCACATACTTCGTCTTGTCAGCATTCAATGCTGCAATAACACTATCATGTGAACGCATTTTCTTATGAAAATTTTTTATGTCTAATAAAGTTCAGTCCAAAACAAGGAAAGGGGGCCCCTTGGAGTTTGGGGAGAGGGGGCCTTTGGAGGTTGAGATCCTTGGTGGTTAGGGTTATTGGTGGTTGCGGTCGTTGATGGTTCAACACCATAACCAATTCACTAGTTGATTTCTAAGGATTTCTAAGGATTGTTCTAAATTTCCATATCAAAATTCTTTTCTTTGCGTCTACATCTTTATTAGTTCTAACTTTTTAGTATACTAAAATGCTAAGATATATTATACATTACCCCCATCCTTTAATATGTACTTGTGTATTATAGCGAGCACATCCGAGAAATCAAAGCTAGGTCAATTCAAAAGCTAGGTAATTTGGTATTTGTGTATTATACAGAACACAGACAAGAAGTAAAGCCAAATTAAGTCACAAAATCTTCCTGTCATCGCTAACCGTTTTCCATAGATTGATAAGAATGATGTTAATCCAAATTTATATTAAATTGCGTTAGACATACCATCCTCTCAGACTTACCTTAACTGGTAAACTTACCTTTAACTTTTTTACCCCTTTCATACAATCCAATTAAAAATAAGAATATTATCGAGCTCTGTTTCACCCCTAATATTCAATCATCAATTGAGATCATTCAGAGCAGAGTTATGCAAATGGAATAAATTTTTGCATATTATGTTAGCTTTATGAAAATGATATAACTTTTTATCATTATTAGTTAAGGGTCAGAGTGAACAAATTCTTTATAAACATTCTTTATCGATAACGTTTGTCGGATACGTCGGATAAGGCAAAATTTATGTATTAGAATGAATAAATTCTTTATCAACATTTTTTCTCGGTTACATCAGATAACATTCACAAAATCTAAGTAACAGAGTGGATAAATTCCTTATCATCGTCCTTTGTCAGATATGCCTGATAAAATTGAGTAAATATAAGTATCAGAGTGAATAAATTCTGTATCAATGTCTTTTGACAGATACTTTTGGTAACACTGATAAATTTTAGTATCAAAGTGAACAAATTCTTTTTTAACATTCTTTATCGATAACGTTTGTCGGATACGTCGGATAACATTGACAAAATCTATGAATTAGAAGGAATAAATTCTTTGTCAACATCTTGTGTCGGATATGTTGGGATAAAATTGATAAAATCTAAGTATCAGAGCGAATTGATACTTTATCAACATCCTTTGCCGGAAATGCCAGTTAACAGTATCAAAACCTAAGTGTCAGAGTGATTAAATTCTGTATCAACATCTATTGTCAGATACTTGGGATAACATTGACAAAATCTAAGTATCAGAGTGAATAAATTTTTCTATCATCACCTTTGTCGGATAAATCGGATAAAAATGAAAAAATCTAATCATCAGATTGAATAAATTCTGTATCAACATGTTTTGTCGGATACGTCGGATAAAATTATCAGTCTAAGTATCAGAGTGAATGAATTCTTTATCAACTTGTTTTGTCTGTTACACTAGATAACACTCACAAAATCTAAGTGTCAGAGTGAATAAAGTCTCTACCAACATCCTTTGCCGGATAGGTAGGTTAACATTATCAAAAATTAGGTGTCAGAGTGATAAAATTCATTATCAACATATATTTCCAGATACATGGGATAATATTCATAAAATCTGAGTATCCGGGTGATTAAATGATGTATGTCATCACTTTTGTCAGATACTTTGGACACTATTGACTAAATCTAAGTTTCAGAGGGAATAAACTCTTTATCAATATCATTTGACAGATACGTTTGTGAACACTGACAAAATTTAAGTATCAAAGTGAACAAACTCTTTATTAAAATTCTTTATCGATATCATTTGTCAGATATATCAGATAACATTGACAAAATCTATGTATTAGAATGAATAAATTCTTTATCAACATCCTTTGTCGGATACATCAGGTAACATTCACGAAATCTAAGTATCAGAGTGAATAAATTCCTTATCATCGTTTTTTGTTAGATTTACCGGATAAAATTGAGAAAATCTAAGTATCAGAATGAATAAATGCTTTATCAACATCTTTTGTCAGATATGTCGGATAAAATTGATAAAATCTAAGTTTCAGAAGCGAATAAATTCTTTATCAACTTCTTTTGTTGGATACATCGGATAGCATTCACAAAATCTAAGTATCAGAGGGAAAAAAATCCATTATCATCATCATTTGCCAGATACGCTTGAGTAAATTGAGAAAATCCAACTATCAGAGTGAATATATTCGTAATTAATGTCTTTTGACAGATACGTTTGATAACATTAACAAAATCTAAGTATTAGAGTGCATAAATTCTCTATTAACATTTTTTTATCGACATCATTTGTCGGATACGTGGGGTAACATTGAAAAATCTATGTATTAGAATGAATAAATTTTTTATAAGCATCCTTTCTCGGATACGTCAGATAAAATTGACACAATCTAAGTATCAGAGTGAACAAATTCTTTATGAATGTCCTCTGCTGAATACTTCGGATAACATTATCAAAATCTAAGTAACAGATTGATTAAACTCTATATTTTCATCCTTTGTCGGAAACATAGGATAACATTGACAAAATCCAAGTGTCCGAGTGAATAAATTCATTATCAACATTCTTTGGATACGTTGGATACCATTATCAAAATCTAAGTTTAGAGTGATTAAATTCTATAACAACATCCTTTTTTCGGATACATAGGATAAAATTGACAAAATCTAGGTGTCAGAGTGAATAAATTCTTTATCAATGACTCTTGACTGATACTTTTGGTAACACTGATAAAATTTAAGTATCAGAGTGAACGAATTCTTTATTAACATTCTTTATCGATTACATTTGATAGGTCGAGATAAAATTGAAAAAATCTAAGCATCGAAGTGAATAAATTTGATATCAACGTCTTTATCGGATACATCAGATAACATTCATAAAATATAAGTTTAGATGTTGTGAATGTTATCTTATGTATCAGACGAAGGAATTTGATAAAGAATTTATTCACTCTAATACATCGATTTTAACAATGTTATCCAACGTATCTGACAAAGAATTTTGATAAAGAATTTAATCAATCTGATACTTAGATTTAGTTAATTCTATCTGATGTATCTGACGAAGATTTGATCGAAAGATTTATTCACTCTGATTCTTAGATTTCGTCAATGTTATCCCTTATATCTGACAATAGATGTTGATACAGAATTTCATCACTCTGACTCTTAGGTTTTGATAATGTTAACCGACATATTCGGCAAAGGATGTTGATAAAGAATCTATAGGTTCTGATACTTAGAATTTATCAATTTTATCCTGACCTATAAGAAAAAAGATGTTGATAAATAATTTATTCATTCTGATACTTAGATTTTTTTCCATGTCAACCTATCTATCTGACATATGATGTATGCAAATTCCTTTTCTCACATCAACGTGTTTTATAGGCATTCTAAATGTTTGATATGCCAGCATACTCTAAAAAATAATGAACACATAACAATGTAATGCATAATATATTTTTAATGAAATTAAGTCATGCAGAATATTACTACAAAAAAATATATAATTAGACATTATTAATATCAATGAACAACTTTGGACATTTTGAATCTGTTCCATGAAATAGTTCACCATGTTCTTTCTTGTTATTGTTGGGGAGTGTCCTCCTCAAAAACATATTTTCTATCTGAAAATCAACTACGCAGAGCAAAATGGCTATCTCAAATTTTGATTGGATGTGTTTGGGGGAATGATGGGCGTGGAGGGGGGGGCTAGTTGACCTTTAGTCACTTTCGACTATTAAAAAGGACACTAGCCCTTTGAGTTTCCAATCGAATAAGTCTTTTTTGAAGTTTCTACGACAACGCCTTCATTAAAAACCTTATATGCCCCCAGGGCATAACTTAAAACCCTTGCCCTGAGGGTTGTGGGGGAGTATCCTCCTCAAAAACATATTTTTTATCTGGAAATCAACTATGCTGAACAAAATGGCTATCTCAAAACTTTGATTGGGTGCGTTTGGGAGAATGATGGGCGTGGGGGGGGACTAGTTGCCCTCCAATCACTTTCGACTATTAAAAAAGGCAGTACCCCTTTGAATTTCTAATCGAATGAGCCGTTTTTGAACTTTCTATGGCAATGCCTTCTATACAAACCTTATATGCCCCCAGGGCATAACTTAAAACCCTGCCCTGAGGGTTGTGGGGGATTGTCCTCCTCAATAACATATTTTCTATCTGGAAATCAACTACGCTGAACAAAATGCATATCTAAAAATTTTGATTGGATGTGTTTGGAGGAATGATGAGCGTAGGGGGGGGGGGGGGGGGCTAGTTGCCCTCCAATCACTTTCGACTATTAAAAAGGGCACTATCCTTTTGAATTTCCAATCGAATGAGCCTTTTTTACGACAACGCCTTCTATAAAAACCTTATATGACCCCAGGGCATAACTTAAAACCCTTACCCTGAGGGTTGTGGGGGAGTGTCCTCCTCAAAAACATATTTTCTATCTGGAAATCAACTACGCTGAACAAAATGCCTATCTCAAAATTTTGATTGGATGTGTTTGGGGAAATGATGGGCGTGGGGGCGGGGGGCTAGTTGCCCTCCAATCACTTTCGACTATTAAAAATGGCACTAGCCATTTGAATTTCCAATCGAATGAGACTATTTTGAAGTTTCTACGACAACGCCTTCTATAAAAACATTATATGCTCCCAGGGCATAACTTAAAACTCTTGCCCCGAGGGTTTTGTGGGAGTGTCCTTCTCAAAAATATATTTTCTATCTGAAAATCAACTGTGCTGAACAAAATGGCTGTCTCAAAATTTTGATTGGATGTGTTTGGGGGAATGATGTGGGGGGGGGGGGGTCTAGTTGCCCTCTAATCATTTTTGACTATCAAAAAGGGCACTGGAACTCTTTATTTCCAATTGAATGAGCCCCCTTTGAAGTTTCTACGACGACCCCTTCTGTATGAAGTGCCTCTGGAAAAAAAAATAATAATAAAAAATTGGAGCCGTATTCACTTGGAGGTGATATTTGCCATCCTGGAGGTACGTGAAAATGACTGAAACAGGGTTCGTCAAGCTTCCAAGATGGGAAAAACTCGTTAAATGTTTTCGATGACCTTATAGATGTCAAACTATGCGAGATAAAATCATTGGCAAAAACATTTTGGATGGTTTCAAATTTAGCAATATTATTTCTTCTACATTCTCCATATGATTCAATGGCATACTCAATCTTAGAACAAATAAATCTCTTGTAAAAATCAATAGGTATTTCCTGGAAACTTACCCAATTTGACCCTGCCAGTCGCTTAAGGATGAATAATCTCTGCATACATGAATTTTTGACACAGTTGATTTAATTTTGCCAAGTCAGTCTTGGATTCAGACATACTCCTAAGAATTGAGGTGCTATGACATATTCAATTTTCACATTTTTGAGGAATAAATTTGGTGGTAGGACGAACTTCTTGTTGTGGGAAATGACTACATTTGTCTTAGACTTAGAGATAGGTATTGAAAATGCAGCAGAGAAGGCTGCTAACTCCTTTAATGCTGAATTATTATTATTGGCAATGTTATTTATTTCCCTATCTGCTGACCATAGAGCCAAGTCATCTGCAAAATCAACCTTGGATGTTGAATCATTGCTAAACTGAAGCTCACTTAAAACATAAGAAAGGAAGGGGGCTGAGTGTGGACCCCTGTGTGAGCCCAACATGCGATGCTGAAATACTAGATAGCTCATTTTGGGCTCGAACTTTATAGCATCTATTTGAAAGATAAATGAAGAGGAACCCAATGACTTAATCTGGAAAATCCATCCCTTTAAGAATTTGACAAATGAGATTCTTGCAAACAAGGTCAAAAGCTGATTCAAAGTCAACTGATACTGCTATCACAACCTCACCACTATTTATGGCGTTTCTTACAGCTGCTTCAAGTTGGATTATGCTATCTACAGTATTCCGCTCCTTACGAAAGGCAGCCTGGGAATTATTTAGAATTCTATTAATTTTCACAAACCACTCTAACCTCCTATGCAGCATCGTTTCAAAAAGTTTTCGAAGCAGTGGTATTAGTGAGATTGGCCTGTAGGAACTGACTAGATCTACAGGTTTACCTTTTTTCCTGATTGGATTTATAATTGCATGTTTCCATATCCTTCGGAATATTTTGTAGTCCATGCGTGGCTGTAAACATGAAGTGAGGCATAATGGAAAGTTTCTCCTGCTTTTATTATCCATTGGATGCTTGTTTCGTCTTATCCTGATGTTGAAGAGGAATAGGACGTCCTTAAAGGTTTCCGTAGCTTGTATTTAGTAAATAGACACACAAGTTCCTTCTTGAAATGTGTTTTCTCATGCAACTTGCACACTCTAGGTCTTCCTCTATGTACTGTGGGAACTTCTTTTTGAAATGAATGGCAAACGCTTTGGTAATATCTTTGTCAGACTTTAAGTTGGCTTCTGTTGTTGTAAGATCCTTGAATTATAAGTTTTATTTTTGCCAGCCATTCGATTTATAAACAAATTATTTTACTTGAAGGCACATTATGTTCAATTTTCGATGTAATGTCATACCAGGCTAAGCGCCTAGCCTTCAATTTTTTTCACCAAACCTTCAGCCATTCTAAGGGTAATGAATGTTGCTTGGCTTAGATGCCTTGGCTTAGATTTCATTATCGTTCTCTAAGCTGATAGTTGAAAAATCTGTGCTATCTAGTTGGTTTTTGAAAAGGATCCAATTTGCAATCTTTAGGTTGAATCGTATTGTTGGGGGATCAGGAGTGTATTTTGCTGCATACATTGCGATAAGGGTTGTAGTATGGCCAATCTGAAGATATTTAAGGTTGCCCCTACTTAATCAGGGCAAAAATTTGGTAGCGTATTATAACTGAGGCTTGGGTAAGATCAGTACTCAGAACCCAGTGACAACTGATATTTATTATAAAAGGAAATAAAAGGAAAATATTCTAACTCTAATTATTTTGAATAATTCTAAACCTCTTCTAGGTATGTTGTCTAATATTCTATGGGTCTGCTTGTTCAATCCACAAATTTTACTGAAAAAAAAAGATTAATTATAGGCTATCGAATGTTTTTAATTGAAAGAGTTACACTTGAATAGCTAGTCAAGTCTTGAGTTCTGGGGTATTAAATCCTTTAGTTCAAATCATTGCTTCTCGAGTGAGCCAAACTAGGAATAACCGTACTTGATTAGTACTAATTCATTACATTAACCGAAACCAAGATATCCTTTTGTTATATCTTGTAAAAGGGATTTGTGTTCCTTGGAATTTTGATAAGCTTCAAATAACCAAAGGTTCAAAGAGGGGGAACTTTAACCAAGAAGTCAACGTTAGGAGAGCCTTTTATGCTTTCCTTTTGACTTTTTAAGCAAAAAGTGAAAATGAATTATTCAGCGAAAGTGTGTACACACGATGAAATCATCGTCGTGTTGAATGCCTACATAGATCGATATTTAAACTATGAAATAAGTATTAATCGAGATCTTATTGGAAATGTATGTGTACGTTGTCATGACAGCGAAAAGGTAAATTTCTTTGGACTAGCGAAACCATTCAACATTGCTCAAGGTGGATATGCGAGAGTGAGAGCACCAGAGATAATAGTTCTAAAGGAGAATGCCAACTTAAAAATAATAGTTGATGGTCATCTTCTTGGTAATGGTTCTGGTAACACTCTACCTATTGATAGATCCTATTCCCATCGTTCTGGTATTACATTTCAAATGAAAGCAAAGGGGATAAGAAAAGCCAACTGTTGAACTAATGTAATAAATCATATATTGTCTACGTGCCAGAACTGTTACCTTTGTAAGCACAATGTGAGAATAGACAGTGAAGTCGCCAGCAAAATAAAAGGACATTAGTAGACAATATCACTAATGAATATAAGGATAATTTGATAGAAAAATAATGAGCAAGTAGACATTATTACTACTATTGATCATATATGCCAATGAATCTAATAATATCAATGATGAAACATATTTGAACCCAAAGGTGACATCCCCCTAAAAATTGTATATGACTCAAAATGGAATAAGGATTATTCTACTGGTTACGGAGTAAGAGAAGAGAGTGGCTACAGTATCAAGAGAGAACATGATGAATTATTTTATGGAACAGATTCAAAATTTCCAAAGTTGTTCTATGATATTAATAATGTATAATAATGTTGTAACATATTTATATGTTAATATTCTACATGTTGTTATTTCAATAAAAATATTTATGCCTTACTTTGTTATATTATCATTATTTTAGAGTGCGTTAGCAAGTAATACGTTTAGAGTGTTTATTTAAAAGTCAGAGTTGTAAGAAAATATAAAAACAGAATTGAGAGACTATTGGTGACATCTTCACACCTATAGTTTTAGATGGAAGCAGAGTCAGACAGACACACGACTAGAGTGTGAGGGACAAGCAAAAAAAATAGGTTTATTTAAGGTCACTTAATCTATTCTAAAGATGCTTCAGATACCATAATAAAATAAATCAAAAAAACGACTACTTGTAACTAAAATAAATAAATTAAAATATACTTGAAGAACTATTTTAAATATTGCCTAACTGTGTATATTCTAATGATGCTTCAGATACTAGAATAAATGGATATTAAAACCATTCTACTTGCAAAAATAAATAAATAAATAAAATATATGCGAAGAATTTTCTGTATGTCTGGGTTGGTGTTTACAAGTCCAAGTGTTTGTCTTCTATTGGTTTGTACGTATAAAGCGTCTGTCATTCTCTGTTTGGATGTCTGAATCTATTTTTTTGTATGTCTTGGTTAGTGTTTGCAAGTCCAAGTGTTTGTCTTTGTTAATTTGTATGTCTAAAGTGCCTGTCTTTCTCTGTTTGTATGTCTGAATTTATTTGTTTGTATGTCTGGGTTGGTGCTTGCATGTCCAAGTGTTTTTCTTTGGTGGTTTGTATGTCTAAAAAGCATGTGTATCTCTGTTTGTATGTCTGAATCTATTTGTTTGTATGTCTGGGTTGGTGTTTGCAAGTCCAAGTGTTTGTCTTTGTTGGTTTCTATGTCTAAAGTGCCTGTCTTTCTCTGTTTGTATGTCTGAATCTATTTTTTTGTATGTCTGGGTTAGTGTTTGCAAGTCTAAGTGTTTGTCTATGTTGGTTTTTATGTCCAAAGTGCCTGTCTTTTTCTGTTTGTATGTCTGAATCTGTTTTTTTGTATGTCTGGGTTGGTGTTTGCAAGTACAAGTGTTTTTCTTTGTTGGTTTGTATATCTAAAGAGCCTGTCTTTCTCTCTTTTTATGTCTGAATCTGTTTGTTTGTATGTCTGGGTTGGTGTTTGCAAGTCCAAGTGTTTGTCTTTGTTGGTTTGTATGTCTAAAGTGACTGTCTTTCTCTGTTTGTATGTCTGAATCTATTTGTTTGTATGTCTGGGTTGGTGTTTGCAAGTCCATGTGTTTGTCTTTGTTGGTTTGTATGTCTAAAGTGTCTGTCTTTATCTGTTTGTATGTCTGGGTTGGTGTTTGCAAGTCCAAGTGTTTGTCTTTGTCGGTTTGTATGTCTGAAGTGCCTGTCTTTCTCTGTTTGTATGTCTGAATCTATTTATTTGTGTGTCTGGGCTGGTGTTTGCAAGTTCAAGTGTTTGTCTTTGTTAGTTTGTATGTCTAAAGTGCCTGTCTTTCTCTGTTTGTATGTCTGAATCTAATGTTTGTGTGTCTGGGTTGGTGTTTGCAAGTCCAAGTGTTTGTCTTTGTTGGTTTGTATGTCTAAACATCCTGTCTTTCTCTGTTTGTATGTCTGAATCTATTTGTTTGTATGTCTGGGTTGGTGTTTGCAAGTCCTAGTGCCTGTCTTTCTCTATTTGTATGTCTGAATCTATTTGTTTGTATGTCTGGGTTGGTGTTTGCAAGTCCAATTGTTTGTCTTTGTTGGTTTGTATGTCTAAAGTGCCTGTCTTTCTCTGTTTGTATGTCTGAATCTATTTGTTTGTATATCTGGGCTGGTGTTTGCAAGTCCAAGTGTTTGTCTTTGTTGGTTTCTA
This sequence comes from Artemia sp. Qi Xiang Cuo, assembly GCF_049724085.1. Lineage (NCBI taxonomy): Eukaryota > Metazoa > Arthropoda > Branchiopoda > Anostraca > Artemiidae > Artemia > Artemia sp. Qi Xiang Cuo. Next base: position 6,527,154 of record NC_142805.1, read on the forward strand.
TGTCTAAAGTGCCTGTCTCTCTCTGCTTGTATGATTGGGTTGGTGTTTGCAAGTCCAAGTGTTTGTCTTTGTTGGTTTGTATGTCTAAAGTACCTGTGTTTCTCTGTTTGTATGTCTGGGTTGGTGATTGCAAGCCCAAGTGTTTGTCTTTGTTGGTTTGTATGTCTAAAGTGTCTGTCTTTCTCTGTCTGTATGTCTGAATCTATTTGTTTGTATGTTTGGGTTGGTGTTTACATGTCCAAAGTTTTTGTCTTTTTTGGTTTGTATGTCTAAAAAGCCTGTCTTTATTTCTTTGTATGTCTTAATCTATTTGTTTGTATGTTTGGGTTGCTGTTTGCAAGTCCAAGTGTTTGTCTTTGTTGTTTTGTATGTCTAAAGTGCCTGTCTTTCTCTGTTTGTATGTCTGTATCTATTTGTTTGTATGTCTGGGTTGGTGTTTGCAAGTCCAAGTGTTTGTCTTCGTTGGTTTTTATGTCTAAAGGGCCTATCTTTCTCTGTTTGTATGTCTGAATCTATTTGTTAGTATGTCTGGGCTGGTGTTTGCAAGTCCAAGTGTTTGTCTTTGTTGGTTTGTATGTCTAAAGTACCTGTGTTTATCTGTTTGTATGTCTGGGTTGGTGATTGCAAGCCCAAGTGTTTGTCTTTGTTGGTTTGTATGTCTAAAGTGTCTGTCTTTCTCTGTCTGTATGTCTGAATCTATTTGTTTGTATGTTTGGGTTGGTGTTTACATGTCCAAAGTTTTTGTCTTTTTTGTTTTGTATGTCTAAAAAGCCTGTCTTTATTTCTTTGTATGTCTTAATCTATTTGTTTGTATGTTTGGGTTGCTGTTTGCAAGTCCAAGTGTTTGTCTTTGTTGTTTTCTATGTCTAATGTGCCTTTCTTTCTCTGTTTGTATGTCTGAATCTATTTGTTTGTATGTCTGGGCTGGTGTTTGCAAGTCCAAGTGTTTGTCTTCGTTGGTTTTTATGTCTAAAGTGCCTGTCTTTCTCTGTTTGTATGTCTGAATCTATTTGTTTGTATGTCTCGGCTGGTGTTTGCAAGTCCAAGTGTTTGTCGTTGTTGGTTTGTATGTCTAAAGTGCTTGTCTTTCTCTGTTTGTATGTCTGAATCAATTTGTTTGTATGTCTGGGTTGGTGTTTGCAAGTCCAAGTGTTTGTCTTTGTTGGTTTCTATATCTAAAGTGATTGTCATTCTCTGTTTGTATGTCTGAATCTATTTGTTTGTATGTCTTGGTTGGTGTTTGCAAGTCCAAGTGTTTGTCTTTGTTGGTTTGTATGTCTAAAGTGTCTGTCTTTCTCTGTTTTTATGTCTGAATCTATTTGTTCGTATGTCTGGGTTGGTGTTTTCAAGTCCAAGTGCTTGTCTTTGTTGGTTTGTGTGTCTAAAGTACATGTCTTTCTCTGTTTGTATGTCTGAATCTATTTGTTTGTATGTGTGGATTGGTGTTTGCAAGTCCAAGTGTTTGTCTTTGTTAGTTTGTATGTCTAAAGTGCCTGTCTTTCTCTGTTTGTATGTCTGAATCTATTTGTTTCTATGTCTGGGTTGGTGTTTGCAAGTCCAATTGACTGTCTTTCTCTATTTGTATGTCTGAATCTATTTGTTTGTATGTCTGGGTTGGTGTTTGCAAGTCCTATTGTTTGTATTTGTTGGTTTGTATGTCTAAAGTGCCTGTCTTTCTCTGTTTGTATTCCTGGGCTGGTGTTTGCAAGTCCAAGTGTTTGTCTTTGTTGGTTTCTATGTCTAAAGTGCCTGTCTTTCTCTGCTTGTATGTCTGGGCTGGTGTTTGTAAGTCCAAGTGTTTGTGTTTGTTGGTTTGTATGTCTAAAGTGCCTGTCTTTCTCTGTTTGTATGTCTGAATCTATTTGTTTGTATGTCTGGGTTGGTTTTTGCAAGTTCAAGTGTTTGTCTTCGTTGGTTTGTATGTCTAAAGTGACTGTCTTTCTCTGTTTGTATGTCTGAATCTATTTGTTTGTATGTCTGGGTTGGTGTTTGCAAATCCAAGTGCCTATCGTTCTCTATTTGTATGTCTGAATCTATTTGTTTGTATGTCTGGGTTGGTGTTTGCAAGTCCTATTGTTTGTCTTTGTTGGTTTGTATGTCTAAAGTGCCTGTCTTTCTCTGTTTGTATGTCTGAATCTATTTGTTTGTATGTCTGGGCTGGTGTTTTCAAGTCCAAGTCTTTGGCTTTGTTGGTTTTTATGTCCAAAGTGACTGTATTTCTCAGTTTGTATGTCTGAGTTGGTGTTTGCAAGTCCAAGTGTTTGTCTTTTTTTGTTTGTATGTCTAAAGTGCCTGTCTTTCTCTGTTTGTATGTCTGAATCTATTTGTTTGTGTGTCTGGATTGGTGTTTGCAAGTCCAACTGTTTGTCTTTGTTGGTTTGTATGTCTAAAGTATCTGTCTTTCTCTGTTTGTGTGTCTGAATCTATTTTTTGTATGTCTGGGTTGGTGTTTGCATGTCCAAGTGTTTGTCTTTGTTGATTTGTATGTCTAAAGTTCCTGTCTTTCTCTGTTTTATGTCTGAATTTATTTGTTTGCATGTCTGGGTTGGTGTTTGCAAGTCCAAGTGTTTGTCTTTGTTAGTTTGTATATCTAAAGTACCTGTCTTTCTCTGTTTGTATGTCTGAATCTATTTTTTCGTATGTCTGGGTTGGTGTTTGTAAGTCCAAGTTTTGTCTTTGTTGGTTTGTATGTCTAAAGTTCCTGTCTTTCTTTGTTTGTATGTATGAATCTATTTGTTTGTATGTGTGGGTTGGTGTTTGCAAGTCCAAGTGCTTGTCATTGTTGGTTTGTATGTCCAAAGTGCCTGTCTTTCTCTGTTTGTATGTCTGAATCTATTTGTTTGTGTGTCTGGGTTGGTGTTTGCAAGTTCAAGTGTTTGTCTTTGTTAGTTTGTATGTCTAAAGTGCCTGTCTTTCTCTGTTTCTGTGTCTGAATCTATTTGTTTGTGTGTCTGGGTTGGTGTTTGCAAGTCCAAGTGTTTGTCTTTGTTGTTTTGTATGTCTAAACATACTGTCTTTCTCTGTTTGTATGTCTGAATCTATTTGTTTGTATGTCTGGGTTGGTGTTGCAAGTCCAAGTGCCTGTCTTTCTCTAATTGTATGTCTGAATCTATTTGTTTGTATGTCTGGGTCAGTGTTTGCAAGTCCAATTGTTTATCATTGCTGGTTTCTATGTCTAAAGTGCCTGTCTTTCTCTTTTTGTATGTTTGAATCTATTGGTTTTTATGTCTGGGTTTGTGTTTGAATGTCCAAGTCTTTGTCTTTGTTGGTTTCTATGTCTAAAGTGCCTGTCTTTCTCTGTTTCTATGTCTGGGTTGGTGTTTGCAATTCCAAGTGTTTGTCTTTGTTGGTTTGTATGTCTAAAGTACCTGTGTTTCTCTCTTTGTATGTCTGGGTTGGTGATTGCAAGTCCGAGTGTTTGTCTTTGTTGGTTTGTATGTCTAAAGTGTCTGTCTTTCTCTGTCTGTATGTCTGAATCTATTTGTTTGTATGTCTGGGTTGGTGTTTACATGTCCAAAGTTTTTGTTATTTTTGGTTTGTATGTCTAAAGTGCTTGTCTTTCTCTCTTTGTATCTCTGAATCTATTTGTTTGTATGTTTGGGTTGGTGTTTGCAAGTCCAAGTGTTTGTCTTTGTTGGTGTGTATGTCTAAAGTGCCTGTCTTTCTCTGTTTGTATGTCCGAATCTATTTGTTGGTATGTCTGGGTTGGTGCTTGCAAGTCCAAGAGTTTGTCTTTGTTGGTTTTTATGTCTAAAGGGCCTGTCTTTCTCTGTTTGTATGTCTGAATCTATTTGTTTGTATGTCTGGGCTGGTGTTTGCAAGTCCAAGTATTTGTCGTTGTTGGTTTGTATGTCTAAAGTATCTGTCTTTCTCTATTTGTATGTCTGAATCTATTTGTTTGTATGTCTGGGTTGGTGTTTGCATGTCAAAGTGATTGTCTTTGTTGGCTTGTATGAATAAAGTGCCAGTCTATCTCTGTTTGTATGTCTGAATCTATTTTTTTGTACGTCTGGGTTGGTGTTTGCAAGTCCAAGTGTTTGTCTTTGTTGGTTTGTATGTCTAAAGTGCCTGTCTTTGTCTGTTTATATGTCTGAATCTATTTGTTCGTATGTCTGGGATGGTGTTTGCAAGTCTAAGTGCTTGTCTTTGTTGGTTTGTGTGTCTAAAGTACCTGTCTTTCTCTGTTTGTATGTCTGAATCTATTTCTTTGTATGTGTGGGCTGGTGTTTGCAAGTCCAAGTGCTTGTCATTGTTGGTTTGTATGTCTAAAGTGCATGTCTTTCTCTGTTTGTATGTCTGAATCTTTTTGTTTGTATGTCTGAGTTGGTGTTTGCAAGTCCAAGTGTTTTTGTTTGTTGGTTTGTATGTCTGAAGTGCCTGTCTTTCTCTGTTTGTATGTCTGAATCTATTTGTTTGTACGTCTGGGTTGGTGCTTGCAAGTCCAAGTGTTTTTCTTTGTTGGTTTGTATGTCTAAACATCCTGTCTTTTTCTGTTTGTATTCTTCCAAAAGGGTCACATATAACAAAAGAAATATCCTTCCCCAAACGGGGTCAAAACGCAGACTCTTTCCCCAAACGGGGTCAAAACATAGACTAAAAAATAATAATAATCTTTACACAACTGTTCACATGGGTGGACCTCCTTTTGGCCCAGCCAATCAGCTACATCTTCATTCAAAACCCAATTCAACTTCTTAGATTTATTTTTCAATGACTCCCAAACCCGGAAGTAAAAAATAACCTTGGTTCAAAGCTTACCTATTGCAAAACCACTATCGCTTAGTAACGGGAATTTAACCTGTCTTTTGAAATTATACTATAAGCAAATGTAATCATGAAACAGAAAAAAGGTCATTTATCTGAAAGGAAAGAAACAGGGGTGGAACCCCCAACACCTCCCCCCGTAAGATAAATGACCGCCCACGCGCTACCTTGGTCCACCCTTACAAACATAAACACTTAACTTCAACTTTACAAAATCCATTTGCCTTCTCTCTTCCACCAGTGTCTGTGCTGCTACTTCCACCGCTTGGCACTGGAACGGTCGTCCTCGACACGTCTCTACTGTAGGATCACCATGGTCTAGATCGTATAGCATCTGCATTTGGTTTTGAAAATTGAAGTTCCCAAGATTCGTAGAAATCCATTGTGTACAACACAATCAAAAACAAAAATTTTCTTGCTCTCACGAATTTACATTTGAGATGAGCAGAGAATCAGTTTCTGGCACATGTGATGATGCCAGCCATCTTGAAAAATTGGCTGCACTAGCCTCTTAATTTCCATCTGTGGAAACAACCTCACATCTCAATCAAAAAGTAAATTGCCCCTTGGCATAATTTCAAATAATCTAAGGCCGAAAATGCAAAGGCCTATGAAAACGATAAGGGTACTGGGAATGAAGTAGAATTTTGAGCGAACCATGAATCGCCTTTTTTCTGGGTTCCCTCCCCTTGGATAATCAAATGCAGAATATGCGTTGATGCTAATTGAAAATGAAATTTGGGTACATCTCCCACTGAATACAATTTTGCCGGAAATAATTGTCGATTCCCATGAAGAATAACAGCTATAAATAGGGTTACTGCACAAAGGTTTGGGTGAAGTATGAATTGACTGGGAGAGAGTATCCCCCAAGGACTCCAGATCAGAAAGGCAAAATCTCGGTAAAGGGATCACAACTTGTCCATCAGTTGTGTATTGAGGAAAAGGGCTATCTTTCGCGACTTCCCGCAGGGGATCTCCCCCAAGGGATTCCTCCCCCTCATAAAGGAACAAACCCTCTTTTGAGTTGGTCAGACCAATATCAGATTCCTTGCCAAATCTTTCAAATCCGAATTGACATTCCATATTTCCCAACTTTCCCCCAACCCGTTGTAGGTCATCCATCTCTATTTTGTAACCATCTTCTTTTATTCCCCATGGGTCTTTGACCTCTTTATCCACCTTATTAACTATGTTTTCAAGGCACAGCCCATCCAACATTTTTTTATTTTTCGCCACTGCAGGCTTTTCTCCAAATTTTTTCTCTTCTTTACATTCCTCTTTTCGTCTCTACTTTTCTCAATTCTGTCATTCGTGCAAAATAATAAATCATCGTTATATCTGATTTGGACTCCAGTGTCCACTATCTTTGACTGCATTGCTTCATTGCAGCTCCGTTTAACATCTCTTTTCTCTCTTTTAGTCTTGTTTATTCTTACTGCCGAAACAAATAGTTCGTTATCAAATGGGAACTGAATTCTGATATTTGGTTTTTCATATTGTATTAAAATTTCTCGATTTTTACGGGGAAAAGCACGTACAATAAATTTCGTCTCCTTATCCTCTGGTACAATCTGCACTTCATTTTGGCCTGTACTTGTTAGTGTCTCATATTCATTAAAAGTGTTTTCAAGTTTTCCATTTTCTGGAAAATTTCCCGAAAAATCATTCTCGCGCGTCTTATTTTCAATATTTTGTGGTCTTTTTACATCCGCATCCCATTTTTGTGGATTATCAATATTTTGAACACGCCTATCAAGTATGTCATTTTTCTGACAGGGCGGCGTAGCCTCCCCATTTGTTTTATGGGCCGGTCTACCTCCCCCCGCAGTTAACGGGGTATTATATTTTTCTGTCGTAGTGTAATTTTGTAATTTTCCCACTGTTAAAGAAGTTGCTTTTAACGATAGGAGATTTCTGATATCTCCAAAGTCTCCTCCTACTAAAACATCCACTGCTAGCGTAGGTACTAAGCCTACTTTTATCGTTTACCTCTGGACCCTACCGTCCTTCTTTGCAATTTCTATTCTTTGTAGCTCCGTTTAACATCTCTTTTCTCTCTTTTAGTCTTCTTTATTCTTACCACCGAAACAAATAGTTCGTTATCAAATGGGAACTGAATTCTGATATTTGGTTTTTCATATTGTATTAAAATTTCTCGATTTTTACGGGGAAAAGCACGTACAATAAATTTCGTCTCCTTATTCTCTGGTACAATCAGCGCTTCATTTTCGCTTGTACTTGTTAGTGTCTCGTATTCATTAAAAGTGTTCTCAAGTTTTCCATTTTCTGGAAATTTTTCCGTCGTAGTGTAATTTTGTAATTTTCCCACTGTTAAAGAAGTTGCTTTTAACGATAGGAGATTTCTGATATCTCCAAAGTCTCCTCCTACTAAAACATCCACTGCTAGCGTAGGTACTAAGCCTACTTTTATCGTTTTCCTCTGGACCGTACCGTCCTTCTTTGCAATTTCTATTCATTGTAGCTCCGTTTAACATCTCTTTTCTCTCTTTTAGTCTTTTAGTCTTTATTCTTACCGCCGAAATAAATAGTTCGTTATCAAATGGGAACTGAATTCTGACATTTGGTTTTTCATATTGTACTAAAATTTCTCGATTTTTACGGGGAAAAGCGCGTACAATAAATTTCGTCTCCTTATTCTCTGGTACAATCAGCGCTTCATTTTTGCTTGTACTTGTTAGTGTCTCATATTCATTAAACGTGTTCTCAAGTTGTTCGTTTTTTGAAAATTTTCCCAAAAAATCATTCTCGCGCGTCTTATTTTCAATATTTTGTTGTCTTTTTACGCATTCCATTTTTGTTCATTATCAATATTCTGAAAGTGCCTATCAAGTATTTCATTTTTCTGACAGGGTGGCGTAGCCTCCCCATTTGTTTTATGGGCCGGTCTACCTCCCCCCGCAGTTAACGGGGTATTATATTTGTCTGTCGTAGTGTAATTTTGTAATTTTCCCACTGTTAAAGAAGTTGCTTTTAACGATAGGAGATTTCTGATATCTCCAAAGTCTCCTCCTACTAAAACATCCACTGCTAGCGTAGGTACTAAGCCTACTTTTATCGTTTTCCTCTGGACCGTACCGTCCTTCTTTGCAATTTCTATTCTTTGTAGCTCTGTTTAACATCTCTTTTCTCTCTTTTAGTCTTCTTTATTCTTACCGCCGAAACAAATAGTTCGTTATCAAATGGGAACTGAATTCTGACATTTGGTTTTTCATATTGTACTAAAATTTCCCGATTTTTACGGGGAAAAGCGCGTACAATAAATTTCGTCTCCTTATTCTCTGGTACAATCATCGCTTCATTTTCGCTTGTACTTGTTAGTGTCTCATATTCATTAAAAGTTTTCTCAAGTTTTCCATTTCTGGAAATTTTCCCGAAAAATCATTCTCGCGCGTCTTATTTTCAATATTTTGTGGTCTTTTTAGTTCTGCATCCCATTTTTGTGGATTATCAATATTTTGAACACGCGTATCAAGTATGTCATTTTTCTGACAGGGCGGCGTAGCCTCCCCATTTGTTTTATGGGCCGGTCTACCTCCCCCCGCAGTTAACGGGGTATTATATTTGTCTGTCGTAGTGTAATTTTGTAATTTTCCCACTGTTAAAGAAGTTGCTTTTAACGATAGGAGATTTCTGATATCTCCAAAGTCTCCTCCTACTAAAACATCCACTGCTAGCGTAGGTACTAAGCCTACTTTTATCGTTTTCCTCTGGACCGTACCGTCCTTCTTTGCAATTTCTATTCTTTGTAGCTCCGTTTAACATCTCTTTTCTCTCTTTTAGTCTTCTTTATTCTTACCGCCGAAACAAATTGTTCGTTATCAAATGGGAACTGAATTCTGACATTTGGTTTTTCATATTGTACTAAAATTTCCCGATTTTTACGGGGAAAAGCGCGTACAATAAATTTCGTCTCCTTATTCTCTGGTACAATCATCGCTTCATTTTCGCTTGTACTTGTTAGTGTCTCATATTCATTAAAAGTGTTCTCAAGTTTTCCATTTCTGGAAATTTTCCCGAAAAATCATTCTCGTGCGTCTTATTTTCAATATCTTGTGGTCTTTTTACTTCCGCATCCCATTTTTGTGGATTATCAATATTCTGAACGCGCGTATCAAGTATGTCATTTTTCTGACAGGGCGGCATAGCCTCCCCATTTGTTTTATGGGCCGGTCTACCTCCCCCCGCAGTTAACGGGGTATTATATTTTTCTGTCGTAGTGTAATTTTGTAATTTTCCCACTGTTAAAGAAGTTGCTTTTAACGATAGGAGATTTCTGATATCCCCAAAGTCTCCTCCTACTAAAACATCCACTGCTAGTGTAAGTACTAAGCCTACTTTTATCGTTTTTCTCGGGACCGTACCGTCCTTCTTTGCAATTTCTATTCTTACCCAAGCAGACGGGCATGGGTGCTTGTCTCCGTAATAACATAATGTTGTAATCTTATTTTTATGGTCTATCTCTGTTCTATTAATTAGGCCAGTTCGCACATAGGTTTGGTCACTGCAGGAATTAACTGCCATTTCAACTAATTCCCCGTTCAACTTTCCGTATATTTTATGCGACTCTGCAAATGTGTTTTTTTTCCTTATTATGGGTCATGGCCCAGGCTGTCGTTTTATGTGGTTTTTGGTCATATTTACTGGGGAAGTTTCTTTCAAAATGCCCCGTGGTACCACAGTTATATCAAGTTAGTTCTCCTTGCGCTGTGTTATAGTGCCTATTAATGTTATACTCTCTATATTGAAATATGTCTGTCTCCTCAACTTCCTCTCTTATTTCGGTCCACCTATTTGCGATTTCCGCCATTTCTTCGCTAGTTTTTGGGTTCTTTTCTTTCAAATATATTCTCAATTCTCTGTGGGTATTTTTTAAAAATTGTTCCATTACTGTTTTATCTATTATTTCCTTTATCTTTTCTTTTATTTCTTCCGGGTCTTCTAACATTCTATAGTTTTTTAACTCTATCCATTTTAAACACATATTTTTCAATTTGTACCCGAATTCTTTTTTAAGTTTCGTTGTCTCGTTTGCTTTCGCTTCTAAATCTCCTTTGAAAGTGCTCGGGGGAGAGTTGAAATTTTTCAAAAATGGCTTGTTTTAGTTTTTCAAAATCGTTTGAGCAGTCCATTGGTAATGCTTTGTATGCAATTTGTGCTTTGTAGTTAAGGAGGGGCTGTATTCTTGGCACCCAATTCTCTCTCGGCAATCCGCTTAAATCCGCCGTTTTTTGAAAACTGTATATGTATAAATGTACATCTTCGTTTTCTTTCATTGGTTGCAGGTTTATTGCCTGCATTACCTCTATTGTAGACGATTTCTGAGGCTCTTGGGAATTTCTCCCTGCAATCATTTTAATTATGTATTTTCTTTCCCTCTGTCTGCCTCCTCCTGTTTTTCTCTGGCTATCGTATCAGCCTCTTCCTTTCGTTTTCTTTCTTGTCTATATTTCTCTCTTTCTTTCTCCATGAAATTTAATAATTTTTGTGTCGTATCTATTTGAGTACTCCTTCGCGAGCTCCTGCTGGAAATTGAACCACTCGCCCTTTTCGGTCTAGAGTTAATCTCATCTCTTTCCGACATAATTTCAAAATTCCGTTAACTTCAAATTATCTCTTCAGTCTAAATGAAAATTCTTTTATCCATTTAACTTCCGGTTCTCTTGCGGAAAATTGTTTTGACACGCACCAATTTTAGCCTTATATTTTTGAATACTAATTAGTTGCGTGATATATTGATTCGTAAATTTTCCAATTATGATTTCACAAGGCATAGCCCATAATAGATCTTCATAATTGTATTAATTTATTCAGAATTTCTATCTTTTCTCTTTATATGTAACCACAATAGGCTACTATCACTATGCAGGCTAACTCGACTAGTCTCTTCGAAAACGCAAAATTCTTTTATTATCAACGCTGTTAATAATTCCTGTTCTTGCTGCCACCAATGTTCGTAGTGCTAGCTACCACTGGCACCACTGTTCGTGGTGTTTTGCCACCAGTGTTATAGTAGTAGGCCACAACGCCACTGGCGTGGTAATATACGGGTGTTATCACTTATTGGAGGGGAAAGCCCCGGCCCCAAATTATAATGCTATGCCCGTGTCTACCACACTGGTTCTGCAAATATCGGGTTTGGTACTACCCTATTTACAGTATACCCTGTCCCAGGGTACGATAATGCGGTCGAGTGGTCAAATGGCTACTTTCTAAAGCCCAATGTACCCGCCTTGGGTTACGGCTAGAAAATCTCTTAACTCTCTCCTTGGAGGTAACTAACCTCCCTGTCAATATAATAATGAAAGTACCCCGTAGCTTTATTTCTACCCTGCCTGGGCTACGGAAACTAGTACACAGTTGTAGAAAATACCTTACTTGTGTTCTTCCAAAAGGGTCACATATAACAACAGAAATATCCTTCCCCAAACGGGGTCAAAACGCAGACTCTTTCCCCAAACGGGGTCAAAACATAGACTAAAAATAATAATAATCTTTACACAACTGTTCATATGGGTGGACCTCCGCTTGGCCCAGCCAATCAGCTACATCCTCATTCAAAACCCAATTCAACTTCTTAGATTTATTTTTCAATGACTCCCAAACCTGGAAGTAAAAAATAACCTTGGTTCAAAGCTTACCTATTGCAAAACCACAATCGCTTAGTAACGGGAATTTAACCTGTCTTATGAAATTATACTATAAGCAAATGTAATTAAGAAACAGAAAACAGGTCATTTATCTGAAAGGAAAGAAACAGGGGTGGAACCCCAACAGAGATCATGATACAAGTGACATTTTTCTTAAACAATATTACAATGAAAGGCAATGGGAAAAGAAGAAGTTCAATACTGGTGATATAGTTTAAATCAATCAAATTAGTAATATTTTTAATACAGGAAATTACTTATGGTTCACTGAGCTTTTTAAAGTTTCATAAGTCCTTGAAACTAAACCTGTAACGTATCGCTTACTTGATATGAAAGATGAAAGGATTCTTGGCAGTTTTTATGACTATGAATAATAAAAACTGTCAAGTATCCTTGGCAGTTAAAAGTTAAAAATAAGGGGATGTATCAGAGTGAAAAATATTAAAGAGCCAAACTCAGAGTGGTAAGAGACAGTTGGTTGTTCGTTGGCCAGGACTCAACTCGGATTTTGAATATAGGATTGCCGCTGAAGACGTTCATAATGCCCAATGATTTTTATGTGACATTCATGTCCAATGTCTCTGCCCCTCTCTACGATGATTTGAATAAAACAAGCGATCTTTGAAAAAAAAATATCCCCTACCATCGAATTCGATGGAAAGGATGAAGTTGCTCTTATTGATTGTTGTCTCGAAAATGCATATAATATCCTGAGAAAAGATCGTACGGTAGAACGCTAGTAAGACAAAGTTGGACAAATTGACAGCTAGTGGGGATGGGGTTAAATTTTCTGAAGTAGATTTTAATTGTTTAAATGGTCAATATCCAGTAACACTTAAGGGAATTTGTATTCAATAGCTCAGTTTCCGTACAATCCGTTAGATTGGTTCCATTTGCAAATATGATCGCATGATTAAAGGCTTGTTTATTCACTGAATTCATCTGTGAGGGTTCAAACTTGTAAGATTAATCACGTATGTAGTTCTTTCTATCAAACTATTTCTAAAATTGTCAGGTGTTATTCTTTTTTGAATTAAAACATTAACATTATTATCAAGACATTATACATATTTTTGCAGTTTACATAATAGCCTTAGTGATTTTGAACTGAACATAAGAAATTTTCATCTTTTTTTTCACAACCCTATACTTCTTTCAGTCACAACAATCTGTAGTTCTTTTTTTTACTATAATTTTTTTGTTATTCAAGCCAAGGTTCGGTTAGTTTTCTACATAGAGGTATTGAAAAAGGCGGTTCTAATAGTGTATTTCTTTTTTTATTTGACTCTAGGTTTAGGAGTTATGGTTTTTTTTTTTGTTTGTGCAGAATTTATTTTAAATTTTCAGTTACTATGGGCTGTAGTTCGTCTTGTAATGTATTTTCCGTGTTAAGGGCTAGTTTATTTATTAGTATGGGACTTGATCGTCTCTTGCTAGGTTGCTAGTTACCGCTGCAACCCGGATTCTAGTTTTAATTAAAAAATTAAAATTATTGCTCGAACACAATAAATATTGTTGCAGTTTACATAATAACTTTAGCATTTCTGAGCTGAGAACTAAGACAAAACAAAAATTTATTTTCAAATTTTCATTTTTGCTATGGAAATATAGCATAATGTTATAGAGATGCGCACTTTATGAGTTAAGCCAAAAGAAATTGATTCCAGGAGACAATTATGACTTTGAACTGACAGATGAAATTAGATTATTTTATTTGTAATATTCAGGAATTACTCTAGTTTCAACTCAAAGATCAGATTATTTTAAACCCTAAAAGAATTACCCAATTTTACATAACTATACCTGCATGCTTTATTAATGTTAAAAATACTTTTTTTTTTCTTTATATGCAAGAAGATGTTAACAACCTTTGCAATTATAGTGTTGTAAAAATATGCAGTTTTTCGTAAAAAATTTATTCTTTTTTGAAAACTTTTTTTAAATACAAAAAGGAGTAAGATCTAGCAATTTCCTTACAAATGAGCCATTAAACGGCTCTCTATGATTTTCGAGTGACCCAATTGCTGATGAGAAAAAAAAAGAAAGAAAAAAAAGATGCCTTCGATGCAGAATATTGTGTTTTGAGCAACTTTTCTTGTTTGTCAAACTAATGAATTTTCATTGTTATTCAAGCCAAGGGACAGTTAGTTACTTATATAGGGGTATTGGACAAGAAAGTTCTGATAGTGTACGTCTTCTTCTTTTACTAGGTTGCCATTTACCACTGCAACCCGGATATGTAAAAATATACCTATGTCACTATAGCTAACATCATAATTTTGCGTTTAAAATTACGCCATATATGGTTAAAACCTAAGGTTATGACATCATTCATTAATCGTGTACATAACTCGGTATTGGAACTTTTTGCCTGTAATGATTTCTTAAGGAAAAGTTACAAATGTACTGATCCTTGTAATAAACCACAGCTCTCTCTACGACCATGATACAGATGAAACTTATATAATCCGTATTTATAGTGAACTATTTCGATCCTTTATGTAGCTTTAATATAACTTATCAATCTCTGAAGTTGCTCTTCATTTTGAACATTTCAGTTAGTTGAGGCTAGAGTATGTCTTTTATTACACTAATTTCCTTTAAAGTGAGCCATTAAACAACTCTCTACGATCTTCCAGTGCCAAACTATCTGAGGAGGAAAAAGTAAAGAAAAAAAAGAAAGAAAAGATGCCGTATATGCAGGGTATCGTGGTTTCAGCTACTTTTCTTTATTTTCAAGCCAATATATTTCCCATGTTGTTCAAGCCAAGGGACTATAAGTTTTTTATATGGGGGTTTCGGACAAGGTGGTTGTATTAGTGTACTTCTTGTTTCGATCTGACTCCATTTTTAGCAGTTATGGGTTATTGTATTTCTTGGTGTTGGAGGTGATTGCCTCTTACTAGTTTGCTGGCTACTGCTTCAACCCAGAAATCTTAATTATAATAATTACAAAAGCAAGTAGATGAGACAAATTTGTAATGCTAATAACATAAGCCATTACAGTGCTATAGAATAAAGCAGTTTTTCATAAAATAGATTTTCGTATTAAAATAGTTATTTTAATTTCAAATGGTTTTCAACCTCATCCGTTTCCTTTAAAGTGAGCCATTAAACAGCTTTCTACGATGTCCAGTGCCAAGATTTCTGAGGAGGGGAAAAAAAGAAAAAACATGTCGTATATGCAGAATATCGTGGTTGCAGCCACTTTTTGTGACTATCAAGCCAGTATATTTTTCTTGTTCTTCAAGCCAAGGAATGGTAAATTTCCTATTTAGGAGTTTAAAAAAAACGGTCCTGATATTGTATTTCTTTTTTTGATGTGGCTCTATTTAGGAGTTATGGGTTATTATATTTCTTAGTATTGGACGTGATTGTCTCTTACTAGGTTTCTAGCTACCGCTGCATTCTGGATGTATCATTGTTTAAGAGAGAATCTAAAAGGGTAAAATGAGCTAGAGCTGACTGCCTTTCGTTCATTTTTCAACTTGCCTTTAAGTTTCAACTTAACAACCCTAGGAGCTCCTTAAAAACTGCTCCTTAAGAAAAATTCCGATTTTGAAAATTTTTTATGAACTTTATAATTTCAGAGGTTATTCTTACGTTTAAGCTTATATAAACATCGAAAATAGCTGCGTTCGTTTTTGAAATCCACCGTTCTAACTTCTACTAGGATATCCTTGGTTTACTATTATATTGCGTTTTATTTCATTGTTCTAAAAACGTCGTTTTAACTGAAAAAATACCTTTTAAATTTTAGAAAGATAAAATTTTATCCAATAATAGAATTTCAATAAGCGAGATAGAATTTCAACCAAACGAAAATGTCAAGGGTACTTTTGGATGCAGCATGACAAGCACTGGAGATGCTAGAGGAGGAAACGGAGTCCGTCAATGAACTCCATCTGGAAGCTATTAGCAAATCAAAAGATGGCTGGTGGTTGGTTATTTCATGGTTTTTGATTGTCAAACTTGGCGTTCAAAAGTAATACGCAGCATGATTCTCAGTTGGACTTTCTAAAGAACAACAAACTATGAAAAGTATTTCAAAGAATGGCTTACTAGCAGAAAGAAAAATCAAAGTTTTTCTAACCAACAGCTTATTTGTAAAACCGGGGTTTGGATTTCAATAGAAGGGGGGAAAACAAACCCAGCAAATTATTTGCATCATGGTTGCAGCTTTAGCTGCAACCCTGTAAAGAGCGAACCGCAGCCCACAGTAACCAAAAGTTAAAAAATGCGTTCATAAAAAATTACCCAGTGAAAAAAATTTCCATCTAACACTGATTCAGGAAAGTTAACTATTATTTTGGTTTATCTTAATAGTAAAAGTTTATTTCGAAAAGAAATTTATGGTGATTTCAAAAATCCTGAAACCCCTCAAAAATGGCGTCAGATCAGAATTAGAATTTCACCATTAGAATCACCATTTGTGAAAACTTTGTGAAGAGAAACTACAGTCCCCCTTCTTGAACCAAAAGAAAAATCACTTTTTTGCCTGGGTATCACTGATTCGTCTCCCGTTTTTTTTTTCTCTTGTTTTTTTTGCAGGGATAAGGGGTGACCAGAACATCAAACAGAGAAGTGCAATACCTCATTCAAACGCAAATTAAATTTGCTAGTGTCCTTTTTAAGTGACAAAAAGATTAGAGGGCTACCTGCCTCCCTTCCTAAGACCCTCTCTGCCCAAAGCCATCCAATCAAAACTTTGAGATAGTCATTTTGTTCAAAATAGTTCAAAGGTCCAATTTCTATGGTTTTGGTTATGATATGACCCACTATAGTCCCTGGGGAAAGGGTTGCATGCTATATTGGTATTGGACGTATAAATATCACGCGTATCAGTATGGCCGTATTGTTAGTGGACGTATTGGTCTCCCAAATTACGGGATCGGGCACATCAATGCCGGTTTTTTTCGATCATTGTCTTCCAATATTTACAACGTTTTCTATGGCTTCCCAATATTTGAAAACAAATTTGCCCAAATCCCCTAAGAGATGGTATTAAAGCTAAATAAAAGCGCACCATTAGAATTAGCATGACTGGAAACATTGTTTAAGTCCGGAGGGACTCGCCCCCCCCCCTCCAATATTTTTTTGGCACCCTCAATCCATTTTTTCTTTTTTAAATAAACTTGCCCATTTTGTCAATTATTGGCGCCCTTGTCTTATTACTCCCCCTCCCCCCTGATTTTGCTTTAGATCAGCCTTTGTACAGAAGAATTACAGTCTTTAATTTTGAACAATTAAAATTCCTTTTGCTTTCATAGCGTAGCGGTTTGTTTACCCTTAAGCAAAAGCGCTAGGTTTTTAGATTAGACCTAGTGGCTAGTCTCAAAAGTGCTAACAAAGATCATACGTCCCGAAAAAGACCAAGATATACGAAAAAACAGCATCGTTAAATTCGGTATTAACATTTCCAGTTATGATTCTGAACCTCTTAGTCAGTTTCTCTCAGACAACTGAAGAATCAATGACGGTCCCATAACCAACGTCTACCGTTTAAAATGGCGTGCTTAGACCAGTATTCAAATCCATAATATATTACCACCCCTTTTGTTTACTAAATAATAATTTTAGATTTAAACAAAAATCTTTAAAGAATCTTACTCGGGGAAAAGATTAGTACAATTACGTAATGATCGATTGAAACAGGACCGATAAAATATAAAGCAAGTGTAACAGAGCTTAAATAGAAAAAGGTTGCTTTTGAAAACGATCTCGCAATCCGTGACTTGTGTATTGTGCCAAAAAATGGAAAGTGGAAAAGAAGTCTCTTCCCCCGCCTTAATGCAGATGTAGAACCCCAGGCCGTTAACCATGACGGTCTATTTGCTATCTGTTGATCTTTCAAGAGACAGCAAAACATGATAACTTTGTTTAATCCTACAAATAATTGCTTGCGTTCAATCACTTTCAATTATTAATCTCCTGGAATTTCCGTTTCCACTGTTGGTTGAAATTCCCTTGAAGTAGATGAGAACAAAAAACACCTTGTCTACACTTTATTTGTCTTTTCTAATTGCACTCTAATCTACATTATTTTCCTTTATATAGTTATTTTTATTTTACGAAAGGAAGAGTTCATTTTATGGTTTAAATGGCTTCTTTTTCCTACAGGGGGTAGATATTTTGTTTTCTATAGCTGGTCTTTATCCCATAGGAAAACTAGGTCCAGTAAATTCTGCTTAATTCAGAACCTGGGCTAGACCCTGGGGTTCTATATCTGCATTAAGGCCGGAGAAACGACTTCTCTTCTAATTTGCGTTTTTTTTTGCACAATACAGAAGTCACGGATTGCGATATTATTTTCAAAAGCATCCTGTCTCTCTTTAAGCTCTGTTACAAGAGCTTCATATTTTCATTGGGCCTGTTTCGATTGATCATTGCGAAATGTTACAGGTCCTTTCCTTAAGAAAGACTCTTCTAAGATTTTTTTTTTTTAATCGGAAAGTATGATATAGTAAACCAAAAGGGGTTGTGCTGTATTCTCTGTTTGATTGCTGGTCCGAGTTTTCTGTTTTAGTCTATAGAAGTTTTTTATGGGGCCGCAATTGATTCTTTAGTTGTCTGAGAGAAACTGACTGAGAAGGTTAGAATCATCAAACAGTTCGTGGTAACAAACTGTAAGTAAGGAGCGACCCGGCTCAATGGTAACCGGAACTGTAGAAAACGGAATTTTGATACCAATAGGTAGATCAAAAGAATCAGATTTTAATACTGATTTCATATAAATAAGTTTCATCAAGTTCAGTCCTACCTATCAAAAGTTACGCGCCTGAGAAAATTTGGCTGATGTTCGAAAAAAGGGGAAAAGACCCCCTAAAAGTTATAGAACCCTGATGAAAATCACACCATCATATTCAGAGTATCAGAGAACCCTACTGCGGAAGTTTCAAGCTCCTATCTACATAAAGGTGGAATTTTGCATTTTTTGCCAGAAGAAAGATCACGGATGCGTGTTTATTTGTTTGTTTGTTTGTAAGTTTTTTTTCCCCAGGGGTGATCGTATCGACCCAGTGGTCCTAGAATATCGTGAGAGGGCTCATTCGAACGGAAATTAAAATTTCTAGTGCCCTTTTTAAGTGACAAAAATGGAGGGCAACTAGGCCCCCTCCCATTCTAGTTTTTTTCCCAAGGTCACCCGATCAAAGTTTTGAGATAGCCATTTTGTTCAGCATGGTCGAAAATATGATAATTATGTCTTTTAGGATGACTTAATCCCCCAATTTCCCCGGGGGGAGGGCTGCAAGTTATGAACTTTACCCAATGTTAACATATAGTATTGGTTATTGGAAAGTATTAAGACGTTTTCAGAGGGAATTTTTTCTGGTAGTGGAGGGGAAGTGGGTCGGGGGTTATGTGGGAGGATCTTACCACGAAGGAAGTTTTCATGGGAGAAGGGACATTGCTATGAAGGTGGTGCAGGATTTCCCAGCATTATTTAAAAAAAGATCAGAAATTAAATATAATAAAACAAGTTTTTTAACTGAATGTAAGGAGCAACATCAAAACTTAAAACAACAGAAAATATTACGTATATGATCGGGTTTATCCCCTAGTCAATACCTCGCTCTTTAAGCCAAAGATTATTTAGTACTTGCATAAGAGCTATTTATTCTAATTAACGGCATTTGTGATTAAGGTGTCATTTTTAAAGAATTGGAACAAAATTCAAACTTTAGCTTAAAGAGCAAAGTATTGACTTGGTGGCGAACCCTTTAATATACGTACTAAAAATATAAGAATATAGAAGTTCGTTACGTAAGTTAATTCGTAAGTTACGTATATTTATTACTAATAAAAACGTTCGTGAATAAAATTAAACAGGTTTCGAGAAAGCCATTTGACCAAATAAAAGTAAAATTAATATTCAATTTTTTTTTAATTATTCATGTACGGTGAGCCAAAATCAAAACCTGCATTAATTCAAAAACCTTCAAAAAAAAAAAAAAAAAGTTTTTTTTAACTGAAAGTAAGGGACGACGTTAAAACTTAAAACGAACAGAAATTAGTCCGTATATGAAAGGGGCTTTCCCCTCCTCAACGCCTCGCTCTTTACGCTAAAGTTCGACTTTCTCACAAGTCTATTTTTTTAAACAATGAAAAACTTTAGCGTAAAGAGCGGGGCGTTGAAGAGGGGACAGCCCCTTTCATAAACGGAATAATTTCTGTTCGTTTTAAGTTTTAACGTCGTTCCTTACTTTCAGTTAAAAAAACTTGTTTTTTTTTATTTAATTAAAGGAAATGATAATACCAAATGTAGCAATACTGTTTTTTCGTATATCTTGTTCTCTTTTGGCATGATTGATCGGTCGTACTTCACTTTCTTATGACTGTTGAAAGTAAATATTGAGTGACTGAACTTATGCTTGCACAATTTGCTTTTTTTCATCCATGTTTCGTTTGGGAATCTTGCTACTTCCATACTATTCACTTTTTTCATAGAGCCTAGCTCATTTCTAAGTGCAATCTCGATTCGTGCAATGGTCTTAGAAAAACTAGTTACAAGATTTTACAAATGCCTGCCTAATCACTGAAGCCGTATCTTAAATATTAGTTGTGGGTTGGGGGCAGTATTGGGTCTAGGATTGGTCTCATTTGATTTACACCAAGCACATTTTTATTTTAAACCATAAGTCTCCTATATTTTTCACAAGCAGTTCATACTCTAAATCGAATATTCTTTTGCACTAAAAACACATCCAGTTACAGCATTCATTACATAGTAAAGCTTTTGAGTCTGCTTCTAGGTTAGAAATGCACAAAAGATATCTGTACATTTTTTGGGGAACTTTCTCTAGGAAGCTTTGGTTTGGGCGGTATGTCTGACGTGAGGCGTTATTCATTGGTTTCTTTAGGTATTAGATCTTTTCAAGATGGTAGCCCGCATCCAATTCAAAAAAGATTTGTCACAACTCCATTTAGAACTAAACGTTTGAAAGCGAAAATAGCTTATCTAGACGTTTTCTGTTCAGTTTTCTCAGTTCGAGGTTAAATTTATGATTAGCTAACGATGCAGAAGTCCCTGATTATCTCACTGGGTCTGTTTCAATATTTCACTTGGTATAATTTATATTAGCCTATCAACTTAGAGATAGGGGTAAATTTTTGGCAGTTCACATTATTGACTTACGAATAAAGTAAACATACCACTTGATGCCTTTTTTTATGCTCTTTCCAAATATAATAATCATTTTTGTCAGAAATGGATTTTACCCCCACCCCTATAGGCTATACACCAATTCAGGGTATATATTTGCACATTAGGGGGGTGGGGGTGAAGTTTATTTCTGATGTAAACAAGAGGTAAGTCTAAACTTTACCCCACCCCCATAATGTGCTAATATATACCCTGAATTGGTATATATAGGGGCAGGGGTAAAATTCATTTCCAAAAAAATGATTATTATATCTGTAAAGAGCATAAAAAAGGTATCAAGTAGTATGTTCACTTTATTTATATGTCAATCATATGAAGTGCCAAAAATTTAACAACAAGTCACACCCTACTTTATATCAACATTAAATCTAGGCTATGTTTTCTGTTGTGAAAAAGTAATGACTTCTGGGAAATGATAAATTTGTCCTTCATTTAGTTCCTCATTCATTATTTTTCCTTTGTACTAAGGGACAGCAATGATTTAAAGGAATTTTGTATAGAAAGTCATAATTTTAAAATATGGTGTCATTTGGATATCCCTCTATTTTAATACCAAGACAGATTTTCTAGCCCAAAAAAATGATAGCATTTAGGAATTATAAGGTAAATTTTTACTAAATCATATTATTGACTTACAAATAAAGGGAATTTACCACTTGATGCCTTTTTTATGCTCTAGGAATATAATAATCATTTCTGTCAGAAATGAGTTTTAGCCCCCATCCCTATATATACCAATTCAGGGTATATATTTGCACACTAGGGGGGTGGGGGAAAGTTTAATCTTACCTCTCATTTACATCAGAAATAAAATTTACCCCCACCCCTCTAATGTGCAAATACATACCCTGAATTCATATAAATAGGGGTGGGGGTAAAATTCATTTCCAACAAAAAAGATTATTATTTTTGGAAAGAGCATAAAAAAGGCATCAAGTGGTGTGTTTCCTTTATTTGTAAGTCAATAATATGATTTGGTAAAAATTTACCAATTATAACTCCAATGGTTTCACCTGAATGCTTAGGGTAGGCCAGCCAGTTGTTGGCCACTTTAATCACTTAGCAAACCTTTTGATATTTAATCTACTCTAATTATTCTATTATACCACCTAGAATTTTTTTTTCACAGTTAGAATTGGCTTTCTTTTCTAAACAAGTAGGTCATTAATTCAAATAGTTTTGCTTGTACAGCACTACCTGTTTTTAAATTTACTGACAGGTGACAAATCTGCTTTTTCTTGGACATAGGAAACACTCATTGACTAAGTTATTACACAATACTAGGCCTACCAAATCTTACTCATTTGAGATTTTTGTTCCAATTTATGCTAAAATTCTAGTTTAGCTACTTTTTACTTTCTTGAAAGAGGTGAGGTTAGGAAAATAAAACTTTCTGTAATGAATCCACCTAACCTAACATGGTACTCCTATGTTAAATGGACTCTTTTATATATTGCAATAGAAACCAGTCACAAAAAAAACATTTTTGATGGGATAATTCAAGACACCACTATAGAGAAATACAATGTATAGCATGGTTTTCATTGCATATACAATATTTAAACTGTTGTTTTTCGGAGTTTGGGGAATTGGGAAAGGTACCTAGGTTTTGTTAGGTTACATAATAATATATGCTATGCTTTACCACCCCCCCCCCCCCACCCCTAATGTGCAAATATATAGCCCAAATTTATTTTTAAATTATTATATATTCATCCTATTTTATTTCATTATCATTAACCAAACTAGCACTATATAAAAGAGTTGGTTTAAAATATGAGTACCCCTAACCTCTTTCTAAACATAGTAAAAAGTAGCTAAAATAGAATTGTACCAAATTTTACTCCAATAACAGCAATTGCATTTTCAGAACCAAAGCCAGAGAAAAAGAAACTGATAACTGAAAATTAAGGTAAAATGTTGTTTTGTCTAAAGTTCAATACATATAGACCTGTCATCTAGGCAAATTTCAGGACTCTCTAGAGGGAGAAGGAGTGGAGGTAAGTACTTCAAAATAACTTCCTGGGACACGCTTTAGCCTGTAGACCCATCCATGAAAGTTTCATTTTTCTAGCTTAACCCCTTTCTAAGGTAGCCAATAGTAGCTAAAATAGAATTTTACCAAATCCAGGCCCAAAAACATACTCTGTGAAGGTAATGTCAATCTTCTATGTTAATGCTTTTCTGATCTCTAAGTCTTAGAAATGTGCCTATTTATAGGCCTAGGGTAAAGGCACCAATGATTTGACAGTGCAATTTTGGAACCACTGTCAAAATTTTCCTTCAAAATAGGATAACTGCTTAGTTGTGACTTGGAACCCCAGCTCTTTAAGCTGTCATTATTTTTTGACAATGTAAAATGTTAACATCATATCCAATACACCCAGATAAGAAAAGAATATTCAATTCAATCAGTTTCCTGTTTTCAACACTAAAGGAGCTCCCAACAATCTTTATGTATCAAGATACAACTCATCTTCTCAAAAATATAGCCACATTTGCTTTTTCTTGATAAGATTAAGTTAAAATGGCAGCTAATATTATTAATTTAAAAAATAGTTTTCCAAAAGGAAGTAAAAAGCAGAGTTGAAACTTAAAATGGACCAAAATTATTACTTCACATCCTATTTAATACATATGAATAAAACTAGCACAAATAAACCAAATAATTATGTTTTCCTATGCTTTTAGGATTATACAAAACTAGTGCTTTACTGAAATCACAAAAGTCAAGTATAAAAAACAGGATTATTGTTTTAAGAGTCAAAAGTGAGTATGTAGCCTGACAACACTAAATGAATCTATAAAGCTTTTCATAGTCTTACACCAGTTTTGACATTAGTAACTTTCAGTATACAATTAAAATTATCTTAAAAACATAAGGGTAAAACTAAATTTTTTTTAAATAACTGCATAGTAATTGAACAGCTTACAGAAATATAGGATTGATTTATCAAGCAGCATTTTGGTCTTGCCAGCTATAATACCAATAGTGGGTAATATACAGTCTTAAATTGTAAGAGATATGCCTTAGTATTACTTGAAATGAAGATAAATAAGACATAATATGAACTCTGGAAATCTGATTATTTCTCTATACAACAGTGAATTTCAAACTATGATACAAATTCTAAAGCTAGTCTATAGTCCTTATCCTATCAAAATGGCTTTACTTTGAACTTGTTTACAAACTAATCATGACATGTCCTTTTCAGAACCAAAACAATAGCTGGTCATTGAACTGAGCCATTATGCAGAAGTGATACCAAACTAAACATAAAAAAAATAAAGCAAAATCCTAGAATGGAATGTTGCTTTATCTTAAAAGGGATTGATTCTTAAATGGATTGATAATATTTTTGTTCTGTAGAAAGTGTCGCTAATTGGTTCGCTTTTACTGTACCAAAACTCCTATATTTTTTTGTGTTTTCAGTAAAGTGCTTGTTCTGTATAATCCTAAAAGCATAGAGAAACATAATTAGTTTGTTTATTTTTACTAGTTTTATTGATATGTATTAAATAGGCTGTGAAGTAATAATTTTTGTCCATTTTAAGTTTCAAATTTGCTCTTTACTGCCCTTGGGAAAATATTGTTTTTTTAGATTAATCTTTGTTTGTTTTTGATTAAAGTTAAAGTAGAAACAACGCTGCCATAATATTTTTATTTCTACAGAATAATGTATGTTTGTTTTAAGTTTTAATGTCACTTCTTAGTTTCAGTTACAAACTTTTTTAAAATATAATTTCTAATTATCAACAATCTAGGGGAGATAAGACACCTCTAGAAAATGCTGCAAACAACCTTGACAGCTAACAAAAACTTTCAATCTACAACAAAACAATACATGTTTTTCATAAACGTTTGTTTTTTGATGAGCAAAAAGCTGTTTTTGCTTGGCTAACTTTGCCTGAAAAGGCCATAATGAAAACAGGGCTTAATAAATTACCTACTGACTAGCAGAAACTAGAAGGCTGCTCTAAAAAAAGAGAGCTGTTTAAGAGCTCATTTTAAAGCTTGTATTTATACCTAATTGCTTTTTATAAATTTGACTTGATAGCACATTCCCACAAAGTGCACTTTTGGTTATTTCCCCAACTTTTTTAAATGAAACAAGTGGCTCTTCCAATGAAATGACCAAAAAAGTTGTTTTTCAAAACTGAGGCAAGAGCAAAATTAAAGGGGCAAGGTCGTCCCTTCCCCTCAGTTACCACTTAGAACTAGCACACAGGCTTCATTGCAGAGTGAAGTTTGAAGGTTCAATTCAAAACTGTTGATCAATCAAGCTTAATTTTTGGTTCATTTTTAGTTGAAATTTTTTTTGTTTTAGTTAATTTGTTTTTGCAATAATCTTTTGCTTTTTGAGATGAGTAGATGATTTATGAAACTTACTAAGAGGGTCTGGAGGGGGAGTATATGTGAGGGTTTCTTATTAACCTCCAGTTACAGGCTTTGGACCATAATTATTGCAATGGTACCGTTTTATGCTTCCAAACTTTTCCACTTCAGAAATGGTAGTAAAAGGGCCGTTTCTAGTGCTATATGGCGCTTTTGGATGGTAAAATTGATAAAAAGAACGTAGATATGAGTTAAAGGTTTAAAATCAAGTTTCCTGGGATATGCCTTAAAAAAAATGAGTAGAGCACATTTGCAAAAATAGTGGATTATCTGAAAAGGAATCATTAAAAGGGACAAACCATGATTAAAAAAAAAAAAAATCCAAGCTGGAATCATATGCTTGATAATCTAATTTGAAGTCCAGCACTGTACTGACAGAACCACATCTCTAATAATGTAATTTAATATATTGGTGTTTGTTGGACTTTAATTACATAGCTTAGTAAAGGAGACTGGTGGAGGAATTTGAAGGTGTTCTTGCAAACCTCCAGGTAAGGGTTTGGGATCATAATTATTACAATGATACCGTACTGTTTTATGGTTTCAAGATTTTCCACTTAAGAAGTGGTACCAAAAATGTTGTTTTCAGTGCTATATATTTTATTTGAGCTATCAAAACTCTATCTAAGATGTTCTGGTAGTCTGCTAGCCCCACCCCTTCAGAAACAGCATAAAAAGTGTTTTTTGTGCCATATGGCACTTGCACATGGCGGAAGTTATATAAACTACATACATATGAGAAATAGCTTTTGAATGAGGTCTTAGGCATCTCTCTAAGATGTTCTCGTAACACGCTAGGTCTGGAAAAAAAAAAGAAGAAAAACGACTGTTTTAGCATTTTTTAAAATTTAGGTACTATGTGCTGTGGTTTGCTCGTTACTAGGTTGGAGCTAATGCTTCAACCATGACAAAGAGTTCATTGTAAATTCTCCTCAGAAACTTGTTAACGTTAAAATCTGTGAAATCTAATACATGGTAGAATTTTTAAAAACCTAGTAATATAAGCAATAGCTTTTAATTGAGTCATTAAACATCTATCTACAATGGTGTGGTAGCCTGCTAATGTTTCAGTAGCTTACTGATGAGCAGACCATCTATGAAACTCACTAAGGGGGCTGAGAAGGGAGTTAACAGGAGGGGTTCTTGTGAACCTCCAGTTAAGGGTTCTGGAACATAACTATTGCATAACTTCAGAGCTTTTCCACTTAAGAAGTGGCATCAAAAATGTTGTTTTCAGTGCTATATTTTACTTACAAATGGTAAAATTGAAAAAAAAACACGTATATAAGAGCAATAGCTTTCAAATGAGTCATTAAACATTACTCTTATAAGTTCTGCTAGCCCAATAGCCCCAGGTTTTCCACTTGAGACACAACACCAAAAGTACTGTTTTTAGGGCCATTTGGAACTTGCTGAAGGTGGACTTTATATGAAAGACGTAAATATGAGCACTATCTTTTATATGAGCTATAAAAGATCTGTCTACAATGTTCTGGTAGCCTGCTAGTTCCACTGCTTGAGAAATGGCACAAAAAGTACCATTTTAGTGCCACATGGCACTAGCAGATGGCCGAATTTATAAAAAGCACATAGATATGAGAAATTGCTTTTGAATGAGCTATTAAGCATCTCTCTGTGATGTCCTGGTAGCAGTGTTGCCACTCGACCGGCACCGCTCCGCGGCGCTGGCCTCGTCAAAAAGCGGCATTTCTGCGGCATCCTTGAACCAAAATGCGGTAAAAACCGCGGCATGCCCGAAATTCTCGGAAAAGCTGTGTTTTTTATTTTTGAGAGAGACCGGGTGAAAAATCTCGCTTTAATATGAATGTTGATTCAGTGTCAAGTGAAGTTTGGTGAAGATCGGTCATAAATTTGAGAGAACACGTGCTGTCTATCCTTCTTTTCAGCGGTCAAAGGTAAGTATGGTCAGCTCAGTCCGTGAACACACATTTGTCGTTAATCGTTTTCGTCAAGCACGCAACAGAGGTAAAAGTGCAGAGGTACCACAGCAAGGAAAGTTCACGATGGGAAAACCGTATAAATGTGAAGTGAATAGTGAAGAAATTAAAAGTGATTTTCCCTTGGGCCTTCAAGCCTATCCAATAGTATAATTAATGGGTAACTAGATTCTCGTATCTCAACCTTTTTCAATTAATGTTTAATGAAAATCAATATCAAAAGCTTCTAGAAGGAACATTCAGATAAATAATACAAGACAAACAGACAAGATTAATTTCAGATAAATAATACAAGACAAACAGACAAGATTAATCGGAATCGGACTGTTCACGTGTGTCACAAACAATATCTTTGGCAATACCATACACAATGCTTTGGTTCAAAAAGTTACAGTCACGAGAGGAGGCACTAGCCTTCACTTTGAGCAGACGCTTGACTAGTCTGGGTTCTAGCTGTAGCACTGACTTCCCCGAGTCAAGCCCTCCTTTAGAATTGAACTTAAGACCACACTTGGTTTTCAGTGTTGCCGAAAGAGTCGCTGCACTCAGTTAGTTTCACTTATCAATTTTCACTTCCTTGAGCAAACTGAAGAGACGCTCGGGAATAAGATTTGAGAAAGTGAGTGAGAAAAAGTCCTGAACCATTTTTTCGACATTTTGGAACATCCAACTACCATTTGGTGACTTTGTTTGCAAGATATGGCGCCAGTAAACGACAATGTCCATGTCATCTACGTCAGGGAGATCGACAGTACTAGGTAGAGCTACACTCGGTATAGACCGCCATTCCTGCTCTAGCTTTGCTTTATTCCAAAGCGCAGAATTGTAGTAGTCGAAGAACTGACGAAGACTGGGAACTTTCTGTTCATAACTAGAGCTTGGGGTAAGCAAGTGTACCAGGTCGTAGATCTTTTCAGAGAATGCAAAACGGTCAAAAATTTGTTGAACAGCTTTGACGTAGAAATCCCTCGCAGAGCGACGAATTCGGAGACTTTCCGCTACAAAACGACCAGTGATAACTTCTCTCGTTTCGAGCCCCTCAAGGAAATCGTACCCTTTGTAGCCGATATAGGCATTTTTGTCGGGAAGATAGTTGAGTTTGTCATGCGGAGTGATGTCAATAGGGTTGACTGTTCTAACATATGAACGCTTCATAAAGTTCATGGCTAATGTCCAAAGAAGCTTTTCCACCTGGGTTTTCAACAGGTTAAATAGGAGTTTTTCAGATTGGAATATGGCGTTGAGATCATTTAGCTTTTCTAAAACGTAATCGACAAAAAACATCATAACCCTCGAGTATGGGTTGTTTAGTGTCATTCTTACATGATCATTAGCATGCGATGGATCATCAAGTACCAACGAGTCCCAGTACAACGTAAGAGTATCCCACTGTTCGAGAATACGGCGTACACAGTTTTGAAACGACAAACAGCTTGTTGGAGCCAAAGCAAGGAATATGTGCTGTTCTACTTGAGTAGAGACTTGAAATTCCTTCCTATTTGCATCTCGGCGTTTTGCACTATGCCTGAGGTGATTGCACACAGTCCGACACAGATCTTCGAAGCTCTTGGACAATTTTTTGCAAGCATGACTTGTAACTAGGGCACACAGATGGCAGTTACATTTCACAACTGTATCTCTATTCAGTTTCTTGCTTACCCCAGAAATGCCACCTTCCGTGGAAATTTTTCCCCGAAAATCAAAACACACGGAAAATAGCCCCTGGATAATTCCCGTGGAACATCTCCACACGCAAAATGGAGTTGGAAAAGAGAATGTAAGACAGTTCAAAAGAATTTCGTATAGGAATTTTGTCAAATCTGCCATTGTAAAATTTCCCCTGGAAATTTTACCCCCCCCCCAAATATCTCCCCAAGAAAGATTCTCCCTATTGAAATCAACCCCAAGCAAAACCCCCCCCCCCCAAAAAAAAAAGTCTGTATAATTCCCAGTAACGAATACTATTCATAAAAAATAGGAAAATTTCATAGCTTGACCCTCCACGGACTGTGGGTGAGTCTTTTTACCCCCAAAAGACATAGTTATTGGATCTTTTAACTATACTGAACAAAATGGCTATCTCAAAATTTTTATCAGGTAGATTTGGGAAAAAAAGGGTGTGCAAGTTGCCCTTCAATCTTTTTTGATCAATATGCACAACAACAAAAAAGAATAATTTTCAGCAAGTCAACTAAAACAGGACCTTTGCTGTGGGGGAATTTTATATCTTAAAAACCTTTGCAAGAGTGTACTCAACATTCTTGTAGGATTTCTTAGTGAACAGACGAACAGTATAATAAAGAACGATGTTGGCGCAATGTATTGTTTTTTTTTTAGACCAGGGCACTTTGTATCGAGGGAGTTGTCATAGAAACTTGGAAAAAGGATCATTCGATTGGAAATTCGAGTGGCTTGTGCTCTTTTTAATAGTTGAAAGTGATTGGAAGGCAACTAACACCCCTTTCACAAATGAATGTGCATTGTCAGTTTAATATACATTTACTGATGTTCAGTAATCAAAATGTTAATATTATTTGATTTATTAAATTTATAAGAGTACAAGCATTTAAATTTTTTTCAGTAAAGTGCAAATTTTGTTCTGGCCTTGGAAAGGCATAAGGGTTTTGTGCCCAATTTATGTTAATTTCTGCTCATTTTGAGTTTGACTCGGTTATTTATTGTATTTTCTGTTCGTTTTTGGTTTCATTTATTTATCGATGCTGATTTGCGGTAGTTTCACGCTTGGTAGATTATTTGATTTTATTTTTGCTCATTTTTTGTTTAATGGATTTCTTTACTTTTCTTTGAAAAACTTATTATGTGGAAAAAGTTTTTTTAATTAATCTGCAAAAACACGTCGTATAATATACGCAAAAACGCGTATAAATATATTGTCGTATAATAATAATATTTATGACCCACTCTCTAGGTTTAAGATAGTGGAGTAATCAAAGGAAAGAAATAGAGAGAGTGCAAAATAACACACACAACAAAAAAAACCACGCAATGATAAATTCTGTTTCTAAATCTGAATAGTAATATTTTTTTTTTACCAAAAAGGGCTGAAAGACCAAATAAAATTGCGTTACTTCGTTGCTATGACTTGGGCCCATGCTGAGTTGGACACACATATTCAAGCAACGAATTAGACAGATAGGTCAATTACGATCCTTTCAATCCTGACAAACATTTCTTAGCCGGCCATATCTTTCGTCTGGAATCCGGCTTAAACCAGATAACTTGTTCTACTTATATTTTTTATTTGAATTTAACTAGATAATGGGAATAGGGGCAAGGAGATACACTAAATTCGTTTCTGAGCTTCAATTTTTCACCAGACAGGTAGCTCCGGAATTTCGGCGAAACCGGAAAATTGGCAGAAGGCAAGATCGTTTCGATCGGTATCGTCAAAATAGATATGACTTATAGAGGTAAACACACATACTGAATCCGAATCTGAACTTGGTTTTCTCAGAGGATTAGCCATTTGGCCTTAATCTGTTTCTATATATTTAAGAGTAAAAATGTTCAAGGAGTCTGGCGAAGACTGGATTTAGCGAAGACAAAACCTAATGTTTTGATTAAATATTGAATTTTGGGGATCCCATAGAACCTATGGTCTTGTTTTTCATTTTCACAGAGGCACATTCAGTTATCAGATATTTTGCGTCCAGCCAGCCGCGTCGGAGAGTAGAAACGCTGGACACAGTCGACAAGTGCTAACAAGGAAATTGCTAATTTCGAAAAAAAATTATATTTCTTAGCTGTTTCATAATCGTGATTTTGATGATCTCTTCTAGTGAGAATCTGGCTTTCAAAACTTTTGGTAGGAACTTCACCTCTCGTTGATAACATATGATGAATTCGAATTTTGAAATGATGAAGTAACTGGCAACTAGTTAAAACACGCATTTTGGTAAACAGTAAACAGATCATAGAAGCCGCCCATCCCCTATGATAGGCCAGTACTTTTTGGCTCAATAAACTCTTCCTGACCTGATTATATCCAGGGCCATAACGACTAGGCGGGAGGAGGGGTGCCCCCCCCCCGAATATTGTCAGCCAGTCGTTAAAAAGTAGCCGTGTCAACGCGCAGTGCCGCTATTGTTCGTGAAAACAGTCAATTTTTTACTTGGAAACAGTAGATTTTCCTTAAAATTAGTCGGTTTCTTCTTGAAATTAGTTATTTTTCTTAAAATCAGCCGAATTTTTGTGAACACAGTCGTTTTTTCTCAATATTATTCTTTTTTGTCTGCATAAGTGAGTCGGTAAAAAAGACCAGCCAGTCGATAAATACCTCCCCCCCCCCCACATTTTGGCTAATGACGGTTCTTACGACGCTTAGGCTACTTAAATATAGTTACTAATTACCATCAGACAATCCTGTGAAATAAGACAAGTCTGTCTGGCCTTTATTGCTAACTTGAAAACACTTGGGCTGAGCTGACAGAGGTCAATGAAGTCATGAGATGAACTGAGAAACTCGAACGTCAAAGTTTCGTCAAACCCGCAAAAATAACTCAACCCCATTCGAACACACTGGCCTCCCAGGGGACAAGCTGCCGACGGGTCATTAATTAAGGTCAGTAGTTGACTTCCGCGAAACGAGTCGGCCGCGTCTTTGAAATCCCAATTTTATGCAACAAAGACATTTGCGAAAGATAAGAAACTTAAAGTTGGACAAATTTTACATACGGGAACAAATGCGGTATAAAAAGCCATTTCGCGGCATAATCGCGGCGTGCGGCATGGTCAAAATTTTATGCGGCATTTCCCTCAGAATCACGGCGTAATGCCGCGAAATGCGGCATAAGTGGCAACACAGCCTGGTAGCCCAGTAGACCTGTGGAAAAGAAAGAAAGAAAAAAAACAAAACACAAGACAGATTAGTGCTACCAATGCAAAAAAGTGATTTTCCTGGTTGTTCAGGGAGAGGGACTGTAATTTCAAAGAGGGACACTTTTCATTTTGATCTGACTCCATTTTCGAGGGGTTTGAGGCTTTTTTCAAAATCACCATAAATTACTTTTTGCAATAAAATTTTACTTTTAAGACAAACCGAATTAATAGTTAACACTCCTGAGTCAGTGTCAGATGGCAAATTTTTTTTCACTTGGCATTTTTTTTTTCAAATTGTGTTTTTTAACTTTTGGTTACTATGGGCTGTGGTTTGGTCTTGAGTAGATTGCAGCTACTGCTGCAACCATGATACCTTGCTGGGACATGCTTTGAAAAATCAGCCTAGAAAATGACGAAAAAAAACAACATTGGATAGCAATATTCTCAATACGATAAGTGCAATACCAATGTGCCCAGTACTGATACACGCAATATCCATGTGCCCATTACCATATACAGCCCTTCCCCAGGGATTATCGAGGGCAATATCATCATCAAAACCATAGATATTGGACTTATGAACTATATTAAACAAGATGACTATCTCAAAATTTTTATAGGACCAGTTTGGGGGGAGGGGTCCTGTAGGGAGGAGGGCTATTTGCCCTCCAATCTTTCTGGTCATCTAAAAAGGGCACTAGAAAATTTAATTTCCATTCAAATGAGCCATTAAACATATCTCTATGATGTTCTGGTCATTTGCTAGCCCTGGTGGGAAAAAAAAGAAAAAAAAGGGACACATCAGTACTACCCATGCAAAAAAGTCATCTTCCTTGGTGTTCAAGGTGGGGACTGTAATTATCCTTCTGAAGGTTTTGGACCATGCTGACTCAAATGGTGCACTTTTTATTTCGATCTGATGCTATTTTCAAGGGTTTTCAGGCTCTTGTTTGAAATCACCATAAACTTCTTTTTGCAATAAACTTTTACTTTTAAGATTAACCGAAACAACAGTTACCATTCCTGATTTAGTGTCAAATGGCAATTTTTTCTCAAGAGGCAGTTTTTTTGAAAACTTGTTTTTTCAACATTCAATTACTATGGGCTGTGGTTCATTCTTTACTAGGTTGCAGCTGCTGCTGCAACCATGATATTGACAAAACTCTGTTCCAAGTTTCTAAAGTTCTTGTTTAATGCAGTGGAATACAAGACCACCAAAAAATGTTCCTTGAGCCAACTTCTAATTTAGATATTGAGTTCTATTATAAGATCCATTTCTTTTGAGAATATCTTGTAGTAACCTTGTCGAAATTTTTGACAGACAGCAACAGGCCCTGTTGAAATATAGGTGACTCTGTCAAAACTTCACTGAACATGTCAAATATATGAGAAACAATTGTTGTAGAAATTCAAGGGCCCTCTGACAAAAACATTGTTGTCAAATTTACAGGCAGTTTCTCAAAAATGAGGGATTTTGATGATTATTATTTGTAATAATATTTGACATGAAATAAACATTAAAATTTTTTTTTTTACCATTGTTTTACTGATTTAATGCTAGATGCTAGATTTTTTTGTTATCTGAGGAACTGCCACTTGGCCCCATACTATGATCATATTTTTAAGCATTTGACTTAGTTGATCACAGCATCTTCATTCATTTTTCACTGAATAAATTTGAAGTAAACCCTCTCTTAGTAAATTTTATATATGTTTTCTTTCAAATAGATCCAAGTTGTAAAATACAAAATATTCTCTCTGAACTTAGAATTTCTCATGGAACCTTGTTAAGACCACTCTTATATGTAGTATTGATTAGTGAAATTGGTAAGATTCCCTCAAAGGTGTAAATATGTAGATGCCCTTGAACTATGTCATAGAGCTATTAAAAGTGACCCCATCAAAATCCTACCCATGTTTTGGACAATGCTAAGAATTTACATATGAAAGTAAATTTCACTAAGTCAAATATAATGACAATAAACTTCTTAAAATTCTTGAAATCCACTCCTGTTTTCCTATCCCACCCAAAATGCTAGTGAAACGTGTTAAAGTCCTTGGTGTCACAAACCTCTAATAGTTTTAAGTAGGACATGTATATTTCAAGAATTCTGGACTCTCCAGACAAAGGATTGCCAAAACTAAAATTTCTTAAAGTGGATTAAAATGATAGCTTAACTTTGAAATGGCCAAATGTTGACCACACTTTCATTGTGAACAACAAAGAAATCTTTGCTGGACCATTAAAGCTGAGAGGAAGTTGGCCATTCCAGATAGCGTTTATAGAGAGACCTATATCACATAATATATTAAAGAGACCTAGGTCACACAATTACACTACATATTATTATCCAATTTCATCCTTATACTTGAGGTAAGTTTTTCAGTTTTTGCTTCCACTATTTGAATAGTGTTTTATTCATTTACACATTAAAAAATGTTGAAACAAAACAAAGAAATGAAGTAAAAAGAATAGGTATGTCAAATGCACCGGGATGTGCCCATAACTATTCCCCAAATATATTGATATGTGTTGAATTGGGTTCCGACCATGGGCGTAGGCAGCATATTATCTAGGGGGGAGGGAAAGTCGATTGTGTGATGGAGGGGGAAATGAAGTTATATTGGCATGGGAGTACGTAGCTTCTTGCCTAGGGGGGGGGGGGAGTTCAGCCGATTCTCTGATGAGGTGTTGGGGGGATAGTTGAAGTTATACTGGCAGTTCATAAAACCTTACATTGCCAGCAAGTTCTATCATACCTATGAAATCTTTATTATTAAGTAATCACCAAAAATTATGAATCATCAATATGCTTCAGCATTAATCTTCTTGGATTGGAGCTAAATCTTTCCAAGACATTATGGATTACTACATCTTGTTTGACTTTTATTCTGTCACGATGTATACTCATCATGCAGAGACCTGTAAAAAAAGAAAAAAAAAACATGTAAGTAGAAAAAATGATTTGATGATATCTATGAATGATGATATATAAGTTGTACTAAACATTTGAATAATATGACGATTCATCTATAAACAAGGAAGATATAAAAGGTGTTTATAGTATTACTTCCACTATTTGAATATTGTTTTATACGTTTACACATTAGAAAATGTTGAAACAAAACAAAGAAATGAAGTAAAAAGAATGGAGATGTCAAATACACCAGGATCTGCCCACAACTATTCCCCAAATATTTTGATATGTGTTGAATTGGGTTCCAACCATGGGCGTAGGCAGCGTATTGTCTCGGGGGGGGGGCGAGGCAGTCGATTTTGTGATGGAGGGGGGAAATGAAGTTATGTTGGCGTGGGCGTACGTAGCTCATTGCCTAGGGGAAGGCAGCCGATTCTGTGATGAAGGCTGGGGAGAAGAGCTGAAGTTATACTGGCAGTTAACAAAACCCTAAATTGCCAGCAAGTTCTATCATACCTATGAAATCTTTATCAATAAGTAATCACCAAAAACTATGAATCATCAATATTCTTCAGCATTAATCTTCTTGGATTAGAGCAAAATCTTTCCAAGACATTGTGGATGATTGCTTCTTGTTTGACTCTTATTCTGTCATGATGTATACTCATCATGTTGAGACCTGTAAAAAAGAAGGAAAAACAACATGTAAGTAGAAAAAATGATTTGATGATATCAATCCATGATGATATATCGTTAAGCTATAACGTGCAATGCCGATTCTTTGATGAAGCGTGGGGGGCTGAAGTTATATTGGCAGTTCACAAAACCTTACATTGCCAGCAAGTTCTATCATAACTATTATATCTTTATTAATAAGCAATGACCAAAAATGATAAATCATCAATAAGATTAAGCATTAATCAAATAAGTTAATCAAATAAATAAATATATTCAAAGAGATGTGAAATCTGAATGACGCTAAGCTATAACGTGCAATGCCGATTCTTTGATGAAGCGTGGGGGGCTGAACTTATATTGACAGTTCACAAAACCTTACATTGCCAGCAAGTTCTATCATAACTATGATATCTGTATTAATAAGCAATGACCAAAAATGATAAATCATCAATAAGATTAAGCATTAATCAAATAAGTTAATCAAATAAATAAATAAAAAAATTGTATTCAAAGAGATGTGAAATCTGAATGACGTTAAGCTATAACGTGCAATGCCGATTCTTTGATGAAGCGTGGGGGGCTGAACTTATATTGGCAGTTCACAAAACCTTACATTGCCAAAAAAAAATTTTTTAAACACGAAAAACGGGTTTTAATTTTCTAACAAGCAGTGAACTACAAAACAATTAATTATGCACAAAAGCTCCGAATATTTCGGCCCCACATCCGGGAGCCTTTCTCAACGGAAAAAAAAAAAAAAAAAAAAAAACCAAAAAAAAAAACAACTTAAATTACATTACAATAAAACATACTAACCACATAAAGAGAACAAAAAGCAAAAACGAAAGAAAAATGTAAATAAATAAGAACAAAACTCACATATTAATTAAACACTTCCATGCACTGAATGTCTTTCAACTGGCCTCCTCTCAGTATATAAATGGAAATATATTAAATAAACACTTCCATGTACTGAATGTCTATATTGATTCTACTCGCCTCCTCCCAGTATATAAATTGAAATCTATCAAAAATGAAGAATATATTTATACTTAGACCAAAACAATAAAAGGTCAACTAACCCCCGGTCCATAACCCTTAATTAAATTTCACAAGTTCATCAACCATTTTATGAATTATAAATTGAATGGATTCGTTTTGTTGCAAGCTTAGCTGCAGTTCGTTTACTTTTCTCATCATTTAACCCATTCTGACCTTTGTTCGCAAGGTCATCTTTCGTTTCAGAAATATTATTAAAATCAGTATTGGTTGAATATCTTGCCTGCATTTTAATTAAACTATTATAAATTGAATTGATCCCAAATTCCCCTTTATCTCTATTGATACTAGTACCCCCATATATTATCTTTTTTATTTCTATAATTTCCCTGAAGCTTTGTAAAAGTCCTACAGACGTATCTACTATTTTTGTTTGATCAAATAAAATACTGTGATGAGGAAAATTATAAAGGTGTTCTGCAACCGCTGACTCAAACGTTTCTGGTGTTTTGTTTTGTTTTAGAGCGTAATCTATTGCATTCTTTTGTTGTTCTAGCCTATTTTCTAAAGTTTGTTGCGTTCTACCCACATAAAATTTTCCACAAGAACATGGAATTTTGTATACTCCCTTTTGCAAATTTCTCGGTATCTTGTCTTTCCCTTTATTTAACAACGAGCTTATATTATGTCCTGATTTAAATGCTGTATTTATATTATGTTTTTTTAATTCTCTTCTTAATTTTTGTGATAAAATTGGTACAAAAGGAAAAGTTATGTAATTTGTTTCTTGATTTGACCCATCTTCTTCTAATATTTTTGGCTCCGTCAACTTTTTTTCCTCTTTTCAATTATTTGAGAAATCATTTTTTCCGGAGAGCCATTACCTATTAGAATATCCTTAATAAAAATTAGTTCATTTCTTATGTATCCTGGTGATGCTAATTTTAATACCCTATCCACTAAAGAAATAACCACACCCCATTTTACTTGGATCGGGTGATTTGATGTGAAAGACAAATAACGGTTGTTACTAGTCGGTTTACGGTAAATTGAAAATGCTAGTTCATTATTATTTCTATGGATCAAAATATCTAGAACCGGTAACTTATTCTCTGTTTCCTTTTCAATTGTAAAATTTAACTCTCCTCCCAAATTATTTAAATGTTCCAAGAAACTTTCAATTTCTGATTCCCTGTAATTCCAAATAATTAAAATATCATCCATATATCTGCACCAAAATTTAGGTTTTAAAAAATATGTTTCTATAGCTAAATTTTCAACATACTCTACATAACTGTTTGCTAACAACGGACTTAAAGGCCCTCCCATTGCTACACCCCTAATTTGATGGTAAAAATTATCTCTAAACTTGAAATAGTTAGTATATCTGCTAGTTATTTTTACTAAATTTAATATAGTTTCCAGTTCAAGTCCCGAAGTTAATTCTTCTATCTCATTTTTTCGTTCCTCATTTTTTTTGGATAAAATAATAAACGATTTATCAAAAGGAGTATACGTATACATGGATTTTATATCGAAACTGAACAATCTAGATTCTTCTGATATTTCTACACTTATAAGTTTGTCTTTTAAAAATTTCGAGTTTCTTATATACGAATTTTGGACATATAATAATGGTTTAAGTGTCATTGCTGCCCATTTCTTGATTTTTACAGTTGGTGAATTTGTTGTTGAAACAATAGGTCTTAAGGGGATGCCTGTTTTATGTATTTTTGGCAAACAATATATTCTAGGGCTAACTGATCCCCTTGGAAAGAACTTGTGATACATCTGGGGTGTGATACTTCCATTTGTTTTAAGATCTTATAAATCTTTTCTTAATCTTTTAGCATACAAATTAGTTGTGTCCGAGTTAATTTTTATATATGTTGAAGTATCACTTATAATTGTTTCTATTTTAATCTCATAATCATCTTTTTCTATGAGTACTAGTTTAGTTCTCTTATCTTAGTTCTGTATTTTTAGATTATCATCTTTTTTTAAATCTTTAAAAAATTTAAACTCTTTGTTCTTAGCTTTTTCTAGATAACTAAAAAAATCTTTTAAAATATTCAAAAACATTCTTCTGCCCTAATATACATTAGATATATCTTTTGGAAACTTGTAGATCCCTGTTTCAATCTTTGAAATAATTTACTCTATCGGTAAATTTTTAGGATGTGGTCCAAAATTTATACCTCTTTCAAGGATTTCCTTTTGTTCTTTGGTTAACTCCTTTTTGCTTAAATTAATCACCCCAGGACCTGGGACATATTTAGGCTTATGCATTGATAGTTTCTGTTTTTCCTTTTCACGTTTTAACTGCAAAAATTTTTTTGGTTTAGTTTTTGCTTAGATAATCTTAAAATATGTTGAAAAGAATTTTTAAATATTGATATAATTTGTTGGAAATCATTTGTATTAAGTGAATTACCAAGGATATATTTTAAAAAATATATTTCTTTTACAACTTGTGATCTCTGAAAACGTTTATCTTTCAGCACATGGTTTAGGTCTAGTAAATTTACCTTTCTCGTGTGCTTTTCTTCATTATATGTATTTAAATTATAATTAGAAAGAAAAGATCAAGTTCTCGTTTCGATAATTGTTTTAATTGATAATTAAAACATTGCCAGCAAGTTCTATCATAACTATGATATCTTTATTAATAAGCAATGACCAAAAATGATAAATCATCAATAAGATTAAGCATTAATCAAATAAGTTAATCAAATAAATAAATAAAAAAAATTGTATTCAAAGAGATGTGAAATCTGAATGACGTTAAGCTATAATGTGCAATGCCGATTCTTTGATGAAGCGTGGGGGGCTGATATTTTCAGTTCACAAAACCTTACATTGCCAGCAAGTTCTATCATAACTATGATATCTTTATTAATAAACAATGACCAAAAATGATAAAACATCAATTACATTAATCATTTAGCATATAATTTGATGAAAGACATAAATAAAAAATTGTATTAAAAGTGATGTGACATCTGAATGACGATAAGCTATAACGTGCAATGCCGATTCTTTGATGAAGAGCGAGGGGCTGAAGTTAAATTGTCAGTTCTCAAAACCTTACATTTCCAGCAAGTTATATCATAACTATGATATATTTATTAATAAGCAATGACCAGAAATGATAAATCATCAATAAGATTAGGCATTAATCAAATAAGTTAATCAAATAAATAAATAAAAAAAATGTATTCAAAGAGATGTGAAATCTGAATGACGCTAAGCTATAACGTGCAATGCCGATTCTTTGATGAAGCGTGGGGGGCTGAAGTTATATTGGCAGTTCACAAAATCTTACATGGCCAGCAAGTTCTATCATAACTATGATATATTTATTAATAAGCAATAACCAGAAATGATAAATCATCAAGAAGATTAATCATTAATCAAATAATTTGATCAAAGAAATAAATAAAAAATTGTGTTAAAAGTGATGTGACATTTGAATGACGCTAAGCTATAACGTGCAATGGCGATTCTTTGAGGAAGCGCGAGGGGCTGAAGTTAAATAGGTAGTTCGCAAAACCTTACATGGCCAGCAAGTTATATGATAACTATGATATCTTTATTAATAAACAATGACCAGAAATGATAAATCATCAATAACATTAAGCATTGATGAAATACATAAATAAAAAATTGTATTAAAAGTGATGTGACATTTGAATGACGCTAAGCTATAACGTGCAATGGCGATTCTTTGAGGAAGAGTGGGGGGCTGAAGTTAAATTGGTAGTTCGCAAAACCTTACATGGCCAGCAAGTTCTATGATAACTATGATATCTTTATTAATAAACAATAACCAGAAATGATAAATCATCAATAAGATTAAGCATTGATGAAATAAATAAATAAAAAATTGTGTTCAAAGAGATGTGAAATCTGAATGACGCTAAGCTATAACGTGCAATGCCGATTCTTTGATGAAGCGTGGGGGGCTGAAGTTATATTGGCAGTTCACAAAATCTTACATTGCCAGCAAGTTCTATCATAACTATGATATCTTTATTAATAAACAATTACCAGAAATGATAAATCATCAAAAAGATTAAGCATTAATCAAATAAGTTAATGAAATAAATAAATAAAAAAATTGTATTCAAAGAGATGTGAAATTTGAATGACGCTAAGCTATAACGTGCAATGCCGATTCTTTGATGAAGCGTGGGGGGCTGATATTGGCAGTTCACAAAACCTTACATTGCCAGCAAGTTCTATCATAACTATGATATCTTTATTAATAAGCAATGACCAAAAATGATAAATCATCAATAAGATTAAGCATTAATCAAATAAGTTAATCAAATAAATAAATAAAAAAATTGTATTCAAAGAGATGTGAAATCTGAATGACGCTAAGCTATAATGTGCAATGCCGATTCTTTGATGAAGCGCGGGGGGCTGAAGTTATATCGGCAGTTCACAAAACCTTAAATTGCCAGAAAGTTCTATCATAACTATGATATCTTTATTAATAAGCAATGACCAAAAATGATAAATCATCAATAAGATTAAGCATTAATCAAATAAGTTAATCAAATAAATAAATATATTCAAAGAGATGTGAAATCTGAATGACGTTAAGCTATAACGTGCAATGCCGATTCTTTGATGAAGCGCGGGGGCTGAAGTTATATTGACAGTTCACAAAACCTTACATTGCCAGCAAGTTCTATCATAACTATGATATCTGTATTAATAAGCAATGACCAAAAATGATAAATCATCAATAAGATTAATCATTAATCAAATAAGTTAATCAAATAAATAAATAAAAAAATTGTATTCAAAGAGATGTGAAATCTGAATGACGCTAAGCTATAACGTGCAATGCCGATTCTTTGATGAAGCGTGGGGGGCTGAACTTATATTGGCAGTTCACAAAACCTTACATTGCCAGCAAGTTCTATCATAACTATGATATCTTTATTAATAAGCAATGACCAAAAATGATAAATCATCAATAAGATTAAGCATTAATCAAATAAGTTAATCAAATAAATAAATAAAAAAAATTGTATTCAAAGAGATGTGAAATCTGAATGACGCTAAGCTATAACGTGCAATGCCGATTCTTTGATGAAGCGTGGGGGGCTGAAGTTATATTGGCAGTTCACAAAACCTTACATTGCCAGCAAGTTCTATCATAACTATGATATCTTTATTAATAAGCAATGACCAGAAATGATAAATCATCAATAAGATTAAGCATTAATCAAATAAGTTAATCAAATAAATAAATAAAAAATTGTATTCAAAGTGATGTGACATCTGAATGACGCTAAGCTATAACGTGCAATGCCGATTCTTTGATGAAGCGCGGGGGGCTGAAGTTATATTGACAGTTCACAAAACCTTACATTGCCAGCAAGTTCTATCATAACTATGATATCTTTATTAATAAGCAATGACCAAAAATGATAAATCATCAATAAGATTAAGCATTAATCAAATAAGTTAATCAAATAAATAAATAAAAAATTGTATTAAAAGAGATGTGACATCTGAATGACGCTAAGCTATAACGTGCAATGCCGATTCTTTGATGAAGCGTGGGGGGCTGAAGTTATATTGGCAGTTCACAAAACCTTACATTGCCAGCAAGTTCTATCATAACTATGATATCTTTATTAATAAGCAATAACCAAAAATGATAAATCATCAATAAGATTAAGCATTAATCAAATAAGTTAATAAAATAAATAAATAAAAAATTGTATTCAAAGAGATGTGAAATTTGAATGACGCTAAGCTATAACGTGCAATGCCGATTCTTTGATGAAGCGTGAGGGGCTGAAGTTAAATTGGTAGTTCACAAAATCTTACATTGCCAGCAAGTTCTATCATAACTATGAAATCTGTATTAATAAGCAATCACCAAAAATGATAAATCATCAATAAGCATTAAGCATTAATCAAATAAATAAATAAAAAATTGTGTTCAAAGAGATGTGAAATCTGAATGACGCTAAGCTATAACGTGCAATGCCGATTCTTTGATGAAGCGTGGGGGGCTGAAGTTATATTGACAGTTCACAAAACCTTACATTGCCAGCAAGTTCTATCATAACTATGAAATCTGTATTAATAAGCAATGACCAAAAATGATAAATCATCAATAAGATTAAGCATTAATCAAATAAGTTAATCAAATAAATAAATAAAAAAATTGTATTCAAAGAGATGTGAAATCTGAATGACGTTAAGCTATAACGAGCAATGCACGTTAAGCAATGACGTTAACGCCTGGGTAACGCCAGAGCAAAGACCATGACCTGACATTTTAAAGTTTTCAGTATTTCAGCCAATGTTTGACGTCGGAAAGATTATATTGATTTTCATCACTGAATTTGTAAATTTACTGTGAAATGGGGCTCATTTAAAAGTTACTTACACTTATTGAAAAGGTGACGGAACTGATTTTGTACCTTACTGAGGAATACACTGTATTCAATAAAGTACTGGTACTTTGATGCCTCTTAGAACAC
This sequence comes from Artemia sp. Qi Xiang Cuo, assembly GCF_049724085.1. Lineage (NCBI taxonomy): Eukaryota > Metazoa > Arthropoda > Branchiopoda > Anostraca > Artemiidae > Artemia > Artemia sp. Qi Xiang Cuo. The sequence goes on from NC_142805.1 coordinate 6,570,055, forward strand.
TACACGCCTTGAATGGTGTAGCAAAATATGGTGGGGAAGCTTATAGGGCACAGATAGCTGGAATCTTGAAATCATCTGGAAGTCTCGAAATTTTTCTGATACCTTCAGTACATGAAAAAAACTTGCATAAATATATTGTTATGCATTTTATAATACATCGATTTTGATATTTGCCTAAGATGCTCATCTGTACATCAAAAGTAATATAACGTTCATTGTTCTTCGTTCTGTGATAGTTGGGGGTATTTATTTTAATTTATTCTATGTGGAAAATTCTGTGAACTGGCAGTACTGTACTGTCTATAATGTCGATAAAAAAAATAGCACCCTCAGAATGGTATCTTTTTTAATATCATTTCCTAGATGAGTGGCTATAAATGCTGGTCAAATGGTTTGGATTAAAAAAAAGGTGGTCATATGTAGGGAGTGCTCTGATTAGAGCTTGCTTCGAATTGTTTAGCATGCTGCCAGAAGTGAGAAATCCTTTGTTTATACAGCGTCTCATACAGAAAATATGCCATTTTCTGGCCGAATTCGTAGTACCTTTCTTGGACGATAACTGATAGAGTATAAGTAGTGTTTTCTTTATTTTGCTTGTGATTTTACCATTTTTAAATTATCTAAGTTCAAAAAGATTACTTTCAATAAAGTTTACTCTTTATATTTTTACTGTAAGAAATATTTCTTCTTAAACATTGTTTACATTTTATTTATGTTATTTTGATATGTATGTTACATTTATGTAACTTGCTTCTGAAACTTTAACTTTTTTCAGATCATTGTTTAGTCGTTTTTTTTTTCATGCCTCAATTTTCGTTAAATCTGCTATAAATCTTCATTTATGGTTCTAGGCTTGTGTTTTGACCCTGAATCAGATAGGCTGTATTGGGTCAATGGCCAGTCACATACAATTCAATACTATGAGATGTCAACTGGCAAAACAAAGACAGTGAAAATACCACTGGTTAAGCAACCGTCAACTATGTCCATATATAGAGACAGCATATATGTGGGAGATAGTGAATTAAACGCTATTGTAGTTGTTGATGCGGATGGAAATAGCGCTCAAATTTTGAGAAACAAAACTGGTAAGAAAAAAGTTGCTTTTATATTCCCCCCCCCCCTTCATTCCTTATTTGATTTGTATTTTAAATCCCCTTTCTGTAATTCATATTATAACATATTATAAAAGCAAAATCCGTATTCAATCCAATTTTAAATGGCAGTATGCCAAACTACCTATATTTAAAGTCAAAGTAAGTTCAATGTTTTAAGGAACGAGGCAACCCGATTTCCCCGAACGAAGGGTGGGCTCATTTGCAAGTATGATAACAGTAGTTTTCTTACGGTGTGCAGTATGACTTACTGCACATATCTACTACTACTAACAAATTACTGCAGCACCAACCCGCCTGAGGCCAACACAGCTACGCATCCCCCTCCTCCATCCGCGTTCTTCCGAGTATCGGAATATCGAAATGATAATCGACAAAAAAAAATTAATACGTTGGTTTATTTTGTATTGTATTTGTATATGTGTTGCTAGCTTATTTTGCTTTTATTTCATTGTTTTCTTGAAACAGAATATAACACTGGATCCTAAGTTATAGTTTGACAATGAATTAACGTTGAAGTGAAAAATAAATTCTCCACGCTAGAAATAAAAGTAATAATTGCTATAGTGGACATGGGAATGAAACGTGAGAATAACACGAGAATCAAAAAGAGGGTAAAAAGAGAAAGAAAACATATTTCAATAAAAAAATAGACGGGACAATGAACGGTAAAAGCAATAGGAAATTCGAATAAAAAATATGGTGAAATGTGTATAAATCTTGAGGGTTTTGGTGGCCTGAGCCTAAAGGCCCCTTAAGTACAAGCCTAGCCCTAAATACAAGATATCTCCTACATAACTGTAATGATACTAGTTTCACAGGTTTTGGGGAAGTAGAATAAATTAGAAACAATTTCTCGGTAAACTAAGCTCTGAGACTACACTAGATAGAAAAAAGTGGGAATTACAGGAGCCACCCTCTAACAGGAAAAGTAAAAATAGAGTTGGTAAAAATAAAAATAAACATATTTCAATCCAAAGAATGAATAGGACAATGAATGCAAAACAATAATTGAGCATTCGAATAAAAAACGTAGAAAAATGTAGATAACTTAAGGTTGTTGCGGCCTAAGCCCAAAGGCCCCTTACGTACTAGCACATGCTCTCCCCTACATCACGTAATGATGGTATTTTCACAAGTTGTGGTAAAAGGTGAAAAAAGGAAAAAAATCTTTTCTTGTGGAAAAGGGTGGCGAGAGCATCTCTGATGCATCACTAAAATTTTGCCCACATATTTTGTCCATTCTGATGCGCTACTCCATCTCTGATGCTGATGGAGTAGGCATCTCTGATGCATCGATGAGATTTTGTCTAATTTGGTACATCACTCCATCTATGATGCGGATGGAGTCAGTATCTCTGATGCATCATTGAATTGTTACTATTATTCTCCATGACCACACTGCCTTTTCTATGACGAAAACAATAAGAATTCCACGTAGGGATAAGTCCTTTTATTAGACAGTGAAACGAAAATATAAAACAAAGACTCTAAATATTTCGATGACACAGTCGTTTATCATCATCAGTAGAATTACTGACTTATAAAAATTAAAAAACACTGCTTTTTTGATAAATAAAATAATCACTTCGGTGTCGAAGCAAGTTGCCGGTCCATTGACTTAAAAAGTTCACTAACTGTTCTTGAATTTTTTAATACTGCGTTGAGTAAAGGTGGTACAAGTGTCTTCAGAATTGCAGGTCAAAGCAGGTTACCGGTCCATAGACTTAGAAAGTTCACTAACTGTTCTTGAATCTTGTAATGCTGTGTTGAGTATTCTTCTAATTAAAAATAAATTCTAAATTTACAGGTGATAAATTTATCATTTTAGTCTTCTAATAGCAAATGAAATGTTGCTGATTCTAAAGCTGGTCTGTCATACCCATAGATCCGACATTACTATTATTTTCCATGAACAAACTGCCTTTTCTATGACTAAATCAATAATAAGTCCACGTAGGAATGTAATTTTATTAGACAGTGAAACTAAACTATAAAACAAAGACTCTAAATATTTGGATGGCACAGTCGGTTATCATCATCAGTAGAATTACTGACTTATCAAAATTAAAAAAAACTGCTTTTTTGATAAATAAAATAATCACTTCGGGGTCGAAGCAAGTTGCCGGTCCAATGACTTAAAAAGTTCACTAACTGTTATTGAATTTTTTAATACTGCGTTGAGTAAAGGTGGTAAAAGTGTCTTCAGAATTCCAGGTCAAAGCAGGTTACCGATCCATAGAATTAGAAAGTTCACTAACTGTTCTTGAATCTTGTAATACTGTGTTGAATATTCTTCTAATTAAAAATAAATGCTAAATTTACAGGTGCTAAATTTATCATTTTAGTCTTCTAATAGCAAATGAAGTGTTGCTGATTCTAAAGCTGGTCTGTCATCCCCATATATACGACATTACTATTATTTTCCATGACCACACTGCCTTTTCTATGACGAAAACAATAAGAATTCCACGTAGGGATAAGTCTTGTTTTAATTTTGATAAGTCAGTAATTCTACTGATGATGATAACCGACTGTGTCATCCAAATATTTAGAGTCTTTGTTTTATATTTTCGTTTCACTGTCTAATAAAAGGACATTCCTACGTGGAATTCTTATTGTTTTCGTCATAGAATTGTTGCACAAATTTTTGTCCAACCTTATACATCACTCCATCTTTGATGAGGATGGAGTAAGCACCTCCGATGCATCACTGAAACTTTGCCTAATCTGACATATCAGCCCACCCCCGATGCAGATGGAGTAAGCATCTCTGATGCTTTGTTAGCGCTACTTTTCTTGTCCTCTTGTCACCTCGTAACTCACCGGTTTCAAATTAAGCCATCCCTCAGAGTGATTGATTTACATTTGATATTCTGACTTATTGTTATATTGCTGTATTTCTTTTTCAAGCATTGCTTCGAATGCAGATGAATCCTTTTCTGGCAACTTGTGTAGCTAATTTCTTATTTGGTGTCGGTTTACGTTGGTTTATTCTTTTCTTTTTTAAATTAATTAAAACAACTTTTTCCACAAAATAAGTTAAATACAAATAAATGTGCATTGAAAAAATATAAATGTTTTTACTTTTATAACTTTAATAAATCAAATAATATTAATATTTTGATTAATAAATATCAGTATATGTATTTTAAACTGACAATGCACATTCATTTGTATTTTTTTTTCAGTAAAGTGCAAATTATGTTCTGGCCTTGGGAAGGCATAGGGGTTTTGAGCCCTAGTCATGTTAATTTCTGCTCGTTTTGAGTTTGACGCGGTTATTTATTGTAGTTTCTGTTCGTTTTGGGTTTCATTTATTTATCGAAGCTGATTTGTGGTAGTTTCATGCTTGGTAGATCATTTTATTTGATTTTTGCTCATTTTTGTTTTAACGGAGTTCTTTACTTTTCTTTGAAAAAATTATTTTGTGGAAAATGTTTTTTAATTAATTTCTGTTCGTTTTATATTGACATAGTCTTTTCAGACAAAAAGAAAATAATAGTTAAATCTTTGTGTTTTTTTAAGACTTTATTGTATGGCCTGCTATTTATATGCTGGAGAAAATTTTTGAGTAATTTTTAACAACATACACCCTTTTAAAAATCTGGACACAAATAGTAGTGTTTAATTTAGTTTCAGGCCTCCTCTAGTTGACCTGAAATAGAAAATTTGATAACTTTCGCAAAAAAATCTGTTTATTTTCTTTGATAGATTGGATACACTTACGCTATTTTGATTTGGTAAAATTTTAAGAGCAGAAGTAACCCCAAAAGTTTGAACATAATACCCTCAGTCGTTCCGGGATACTGCTGAGATGCCTTATTGGGAATTAGAATTAACACAGTGCATTTTAATTTAATCTTAAGGCAACATTTGGTTTTTGAACATAATGTGCAAATGAGAGGGTGGGTGTGGGAGGGGGATTAGTTGCCCTCCAATCACTTTCAACTAGGGGTGATCGTATCACTTCCTCAGGGGTGATCGTATCGACCCATTGGTCCTAGAATATCGCAAGAGGGCTCATTCGAACGTAAATTAAAAGTTCTAGTGCCTTTTTTTAGTGACCAAAAAATGGAGGGCAAGCCCCCTCCCACGCTCATATTTTTCCCAAAGTCACCCGATCAAAATTTTGAGATAGCCATTTCGTTCAGCAGGGTCGAAAAATATAATAACTTTGTCTTTGACGATGACTTAATCCCCCACTGTCACCGGGGGAAGGGATGCAAGTTATGAACTTTGCCCAATGTTTACATATAGTATTGGTTATTGGGAAGTATACAGAATTTTTCAGAGGAACTTTTCTGGTAGTGGGGGAGGGGGTCGGGGTTACGTGGGAGGATCTTTCCCTGGAGGAAGTTTCCATGGAGGAAGGGACATTGCTATGAAAGGGGCGCCGAATTTCCCAGCATTCTTAAAAAAAACGATCAGACATTAAATAAAAAAAAAATAAGTTTTCAACTTAAAAACTTTTCAATTGAAAACTTTTCAACATCAAAACTTAAAACGAACAGAAACTATTACGTATATGATTGGGTTCGCCCCCTGGTCAATACCTCGCTCTTTAGGCTGAAGTTTTTTTTTTAGTACTTTCATAAGAGCTATTATTCTAATAAACGGCATTTATGATTAAGGGGTCATTCTTAAAGAATTGGAAAAAATTCAAACTTTAGCGTAAAGAGCGAGGTATTGACTAGGGGGCAAACCCCCTAATATACGTAATAAAAATATACGAATATAGAAGTTCGTTGCGTAAGTTAATTCGTAAGTTACGTATTTTTATTACTAATAAAAACGTTCTTAAATAAAATTAAACTACCTTCGAGAAAGCCATTTAGCCAAAAAAGTAAAATTAATATGCAAATTTCGTTTTAATTATTCAAGTACGGTAAGCCAAAATCAAAACCTGAATTAATTCAAAAACGTTCAGAAATTAAATAAAAAAATAAGTTTTTTTTAACTGAAAGTAAGGAGCGACATTAAAACTTAAAATGAACCGAAATTATTCCGTATGTGAAAGGGGCTTTCCCCTCCTCAACGCCTCGCTCTTTACGCCAAAGTCTGATTTCTCACAAACTTTATTTTTTAAAACAATAAAAAAAACTTTAGCGTAAAGAGTGAGGCATTGAGGAGGGGACAGCCCCTTTCATATACCGAACAATATCTGTTCCTTTTAAGTTTTAATGTCGCTCCTTACTCTCAGTTTAAAAAACTTGTTTTTTTATTTCATCTGGTTAATGACGAAAGGGGTCCCTTAACATCGCCAGATGAAAACGTCGGATTTCAAGTGAACTTGGTGGGAAGTGAAAACTAGGCTCTTAGTGTTGCCTTTGGACGGGTCTGCATTTCGTAAGGCATTGGCTAAACTCTATTCAACATACTGCGACCATTCCATTCTTTTTCTATCAGGTTTGCGCCCATTTTTTAATGCTAGTGATATGCAGGATATTAGAGTTTTGTATTTCCGTTATTGTAAATATCTTTTGTATTTGCCTCGTTGGTATAGAAACCGTAAGATTATTCGAATGTTTAATGCAACTGATATATTGACGTCATATAATGAGTTGGACGCCAAGTTAAAAGATGAGGCCTGCAAGCGGTTAGGTCCTTTTCATCCGCTTGTGCGATTGTTCTGATTTGCATTTGTAGTTCTTTATATTGATATTGTTTTGCATGTGTTTGTTTTGTATGTCTTTTCCTTTTATTTTCTTTTGTTACTCCACTTTTTTGTGGGTCAAAAATAAATATTATTTGTTATGCTGTCTGTGGGAACGTGGAAATCTGGTTTCAGAATCTTCAGTCAGCAGCCTAATTACTTGACGATCTGGGGAAATCAACCAAATCTGACCAACAGCTATTCTTTTGGTTTTAGATGTCTCTGGTATGGAAGGGATAAATTCTTGTCATGTGTATCCATCAGAAGGATTTGTCGTATCTCATTTAAATCTTGTAAGGATTTACGGCTCTTGTCCTAAGTCCCACCTTTAGGAGCTTAAGTCTTTTGTGACATAGTCTCATGGGTTACTCTGCAATTATCACCCATGGATCACAGTCACCGCAACATTTCAAGGGACCATGGTGCCAAGTCCCGAATTGATTTGTTTACAATTAATAATTAAATAAAGAACAAGTAATGACTATTTCTTAGTCGTGATCTTGAGATATTCGTCTTTGTAGACAAATTAGTATCTTGTAATCCATGGATAATATATTTAATCCATTGACTTAAAAGTTTTCCTGTTGCGCGAACGCATAGAACTTTCGCCCCTTGATGAAAACTAAATAAAAGAAAATAAGTATTTTCAGCTAAAAGTAAGGAGCGGCATTGAAACTTACGGAAAACGAACATAAATTATTCCTTATACAAGGGGATTGTCCCTTCATCTACCCTCGATCTCTACGCTAATTTCTGAAAGTTCTCTAAAAATACTTCTCGTTCAAATTCGACTGCCCTTTTATTTGAGCATTCTTTCTTGAAGAATTATGACAAAAGTCAAATTTTAGCATAAAGAGCAAGGGTTGAAGAAGGGGCAGCCACCCTCATATGCGAGGGTGTTATTACGGTTTATTTCTAATCGTTTTTAAATAATGCCAGAAGATTATTTTTCGTCCTTCCGTGTAAAGTTTCCCCTGAAAATTCCCCCCACCCTAGACCCGTCTAAGCTCTGCCTCTTCTTGAAACAGTAATTTTCTAAGATTTTACATTTAGTTGTTTCAAAACTACAAATTTTTTACGGCAGTACCATATTTTCATCAGTGTTGCCATGTTGAACAACTAGAATAAATAAGCAAAACTTATTAGCTAAACTAGACAGTGCTTTTCATCCGTATTCAAGCATTAACAATCTGCTGATTCCCAAATAATAATAAGAAGATAATAAAGATAAAAAATAAAGAATAATATATAAAGAATAAAAATAAAAAGTAGAAATAAAAAATAGAAATAAAGAAATAAAGATAAGAAGAACCAAATCAACGTCTTTCCTCTTATCTTCAAGAAACTACAGAATCTCTAAGATTCTGAAGTTGTTTGGTTCAATAGGTTTGTAGCCTGTTTTCTGCTGATTTTACATGCCATGTTTAATTTTTATAAATTTGGGGCCGGCAACTACCAAAAAGTACATAACTGGATATGGAGGCCTTTTTATCATATGTCTCCATATTTGGAGCCGTCTTTATAGGGCTCCATATTTTATTTTTAAAATATGGAGCTCTTTTTCTTTAAAGATTGAGTTCCTGATTTACCTAATCTTTAAAGATATATATGGTTAAGCAAGCTTCCACTTAACTAATTCAGACAGATTGCTTTTCCTCTGTCTTTGGTACCCAAGTTAATTTAGACGTTTATTTTACTTTGTTTATTTAGTTAATTCTTCAACTTTCATTTTGCTTTGACTTCATTGGAAAATTGTTGTATTAGTTTTAGTGTGTTAATTTTGCAATTTTTCATATAGACAGCGTCTTGCATTTGAAAGTATATGACCCGGAAATACAAAAAGGCTCAAATTTGTGTAGTAAAAACAATGGTGGATGTGAACAGATCTGCTTGACCGTCTCAGCTGTGGATAGAGTCTGTAAATGTGCTATTGGATTCCAAGCGGATCCACAGGATGATACTAAATGCAAAGGTAATATTGTTGACATTCAGCTTTGAAGATTTGAGCCACTTTCAGCTTAATCTTTCTTTATTTTAATTTTCTCTTAGTTTTTTCCATCTTTATTCTTTTTTTTTCTTTTATTATTTTTATTCTTTTCAAATTTTATTCTTAGTTTGCCATCCATGGAATCAACGCTCAACCGCTTTAACTACTTCATCTTCTTGTTTGAATTAATCGCTTTAGTATAATCTCTTTTTAGTAAAAAGCAAATGTTATAGCATTACCTAAAGCTGGGAGTTCAACTGACCCTTCAGATTATAGAGGCATTTCTCTACTTTCGGTTTTCAGCAAAATTTTGGAAAAACTTGCAAATAGTCAATTACAAAAACATTTATTTGATAGTAAGATTTTACACACGTCTCAATAGCGTTTTATAAAAGGAAAGTCAACTGAACTGGCAATTCATGAGCTTTTACTGAATATTAATGATTCACTAGATGAGGGTCAACACGTGTTGGCGATTTTTCTTGATGTCGCAAAGGCGTTTGACACCGTAAATCCTTCGTTGCTTCTTTTTAAACTAAAGTCTTATGGGTTTTAAACACAGGCTGTTAAATTTTTTTCATCTTACCTTTCTGGGAGACGACTAGATTGTGTTGATAAATCTCGTGATCTCCGTTCCGAAACTTTTCCAATTACTTACGGAGTGCCTCAGGGCTCTGTCCTTGGGCCTATTCTATTTCTTCTTTTTCTAAATGATTTGCCAGAAGTTTTGCCTCTTTGTAAAATTATAATGTTTGCTGATGATGTAGTAATTTTTGCTTCTCACCGGGACCTATCAGTTCTTTTGCAGAACCTCAAAAGTACGTTGCTAACTATATCTTATTGTTATTAAAGGAATTTACTAGCTCTTAATGAAAAAAATGCCAATACATGTTATTTTTGCGAACTGGATCAGTAGTGTCAGATACCTTCTCTCTTTTCTTGAATGGTCTTGAATTAAAACGGGTAGATCAGTTCAAATATCTTGGGATTATTTTAGATGAAAATTTGTCGTTTCATAATTATGTAAAAACACAGTCGTTAAAAATTTCCCGAAATATTGGCATGCTAACTCGTCTTCGTCATTACTTTCCTGAAGCTATTCTAAAATCTATTTATTATTCTTTTGTCCACCCATATTTTCTCTATTGCATTTCGGTTTGGGCATCTACATTTTCGTCTGTTTTCAAGTATCTCCAAATACTTCAGAATATAGCAATGAGGATTCTATTTAATGTTTATTGCAGAACTTCAGTTAGACACCTATATGGGACTTCAGGAAATTTCCCTTTGGACCAACTTCAGTTAATTTCTATCTCTAGTATTTGTCACGATTATCAATATAGTAATTTACCTGTAAATTTCTCTGGCATTTTCCCAACTAATTCTTAATTTCATAATTATCCTACTACGCATCGTTCAGACTTTTCGTGTAATATTCGCCCGACATCGAGAGCGGCATTCAGCATCCGTCACACTGGACCAAAAATCTGGAACTCAGTTCCAGCATCACTTCGGGGCTGCAGCAACAAATGACTTTTTCTTACACTGGTGAGGAAATACTTTACGAAATGCTAAGCATTTTGTTCATTGGAGTTTTCTTTTTCGTTGTTGTAAAATTTAGTTAGAAAATGGCTGTGTATTTTCGTTGGCAATATTTTCAGCGCTAAAGTATGCCATCAGGCATGTGCGCTGTTTTGTGACATTTATTTGTGTACGTGTTATAAATAAAAATATTCTACTCTACTCAAGCCCACAGTGTGTCGCTGCAGCTGAGGCTGAACTTGGGGTCCCTGTGATCAATCCCACTCTGCCACTAAAGGACCATCTGCTGTAAAAAAAATAATAAAGTCTGTTCAAATGAAATCAAAGTGAAAAATTGAAGCTTAAACGACAGAAATTATCCTGTACGAGTATATGAAGGAGTCGGCCGTTCCCTTTAATCTGAGGGTTTATTTTCAATCAAAGTTACAAAATCAATGTTCTCTTATGTTATTAATTTTTTGTTCACAATTTTAAGCTTAATGTATTTTAAAGATTTGGAAACACAATGAAAAGAATATTGTTTTCATCAAATGTTGTCATTAGAATTCTTCATTTTAGAGTTTCGGTTACCATTGGCACCACAAACAGTTTGAAAAACAAAGTATCTCCTGTAAACAGAACTAAAACCTCTGTGATAAGTTGCACTGTAGTCGAGAAGTGCAGAGTGAGAGAGAACGAGATAGTGAGAAAAAAAGAGAGAGAGAACCCCAAGCAATATTGATTTCCATCTCCAAGAATATCCTTTAAATACTGCTAATAATCTGAACAAATTTCTTTCCTCCAATGTACAGAGCCTCCTCTCCCAACTCTCCAGACACTCTTTACTTTTTAATGTCTCTTGGTTCCTCAACCAAACAGTGGAGACAAAAATTAAGAACATAAAAAGTGCAGCCCTTGTCCACTAGACATTCCCATAGAAGTAATTAAAGTTTTTACCGGTGATATTTCAAGTCCTCAATCCTTAATTTTTAATGAAATTATCTGTAATAGTAATTTCTCAAATTCTTGGAAACTAAAATTTTGTTTGAAGTTGTCTAACCCATTAACCTTATTCCTGTTTTCTTAAATTATATGAAAGCCTTTTAGCTAAGTTTTTGAAATTGAAGATACTCATATCGAGGAACTCCAAAGATATTCATTCGGCTATTTTTTAAATTGTTGGAACATGTCTTTAAGACTGTTGAATCATCAACAAATTTTAGTCTATCCGAAAGATCAACACAAAGGTTGTTTATCACTACAAGGAATAAAATTATGCCTAAAAGCCCCGAGGTATGCCCTTGGAAATTGGTAGGATTTGGAGGATATTCTTCTAGCATACCCTTGTCAATCGGAAAATATGTTTAGGAAAATCGGAAACTACTTGTGTTCTCTTAGAAAGGAAAGACACAATTATTCTAGGTAAATAGGGGTCAACTTGAAATTCATATAAAAAATTTTCCTCGTTCAAAATGCTTTGTGGCTAATTAAATCGAAAGTATTTTTAAGCCCCGCTATAATATTTCAGGTAGGTACTGGGGCAGGTACTGGGTTTTCTAGTGTGTTACATATTGTGCTCAAGAAATGAAAAAGAAACTATGTGGTGGATATAACGTAAGTTTCCGAATCTCCTGACATCAATATTTGGGATTACTTTGAACCACTCAGCTACAAATTTTTCATATAATTTGGAGAAAATAGGAGTAAGTGCAACGGGTCGGCCGAAATCCATCTTGTTATCTGTCTTTTTCACAGGAATAGTAAGATTCTATTTTTCCAGAAATTTGAGAACTTATCATAGTGGTAGTTTCATTACTAATTAAGGACACAGGTCTAGGGCTAAACGGAAAGCAGGTCGTCCTCGTCTGGGTTGGGAGGACGTCATAAAGAAAGATTTAATGGAAATGGGAACTTCGTGGACAGGTGTAAAAAGGGAGGCTTTGAATAGATTGGGGTGGAGGAGAAGCATGCGTAGCTGTGTTGGCCTCAGGTGGCTTGGTGCTGTGGTGAGTTGTTAGTAGTAGTAGTATTAGCAAAGCTTTAATTAATTCTGTCGTAAGGTCTAGTGGACAAGTGCTGCACTTAATTATTTTGTTAATTTTGTCTGCACGTCTAAGGGCGAAATGAAGGGGGATAAAGGCAGTAAATAGTTAAGAATGTCTAGAGAGGTTTGGGAGGAGGCTCTGCACTATGGAGGAGAGAGATTTTTAAGAGTTTTAGTATGTATAGTATCTAAGGACTATAATTACTATTTTGGGTTGCCCCACAAATATTTTTCGTTCTTTTATATCATTGCTTTGGTTCAGTAGAAAACAACACTTGTTCTATCAAAATGCTAAATTATTGTGATGTTTGGAACAAGTAATTACATTTCGCCATTCTTTTACCTACAGGCTTTTCATCAAGAACCATTTGATCAAGCGTATTATGTAAAAATTAACTTAAAACCACAAAGAAAGAGAAAAATATTGAAAGCACAAAGAAGAAAAATAAAGAAATGAAAAACACTTGATAGCTAGCCATGGACAAAAGCTTACTAATTACACTCCAACTCAAACGGCGATCGAAAACTTCTTTTTTTTACTTTTTTTTTTTAAAGGTGCCAAAGAAGTGATATTTATTAATTTATTGATTCAGATTTAATAATATTTACATAGTATGCTTCTTGTATGTTGGTTATAGTGTAGAGTATCACTTTTTGTTGTATTACGAGCAAGTATCTCAAGAAAAAATTAATAAAATAATTATGGAGGAAAAACAAAGAATAATGTATTACATAAGATGATTCTCTGTCTTAAAGTGGCTTTGATGGTTTCTATCCTTTCTCCTCTTTTCTTTAGTTCTCCTACCTCAATATTGAGAGTTTGTTATGTTTAGTTTTAACACATGGTAAAACGCTCTCCGAGTTTGTAAAAATAGTTCCTTGCCCTAGAAAGACCTGGGAAAAAAGCCACCCTCTTGTTTACTTTTTTCTCAAGCTGAATAAAGTCCTGCTAAAGACTCATTCAAAAATAGAGTTAATGCCGAGATTTGTATGCCGCCACAATTTAGTTTTTTTTTCAATGGAGATATAATTTATACACAAAAAAATAAACAAAAGAAAGCATGAAGTCCAGTAACCTGGGCTTGTATGGCCACTCCAAAAAAAGGCATTAATTTACATCAGTGCATTTGTTAACATCAACATCTTTGCTAGCATCACAGTAATTCGTATTAAGGTTTATCTGATTTACTATTTCAGATTAGCTAAAAATTCTAAATTCCTATATATTTTTTTTCTGTACAGCCAAGAATTGATTGGCTGGCCTTAACCAATTTCCAAAAAAAATTTTCTCAAAAAATAAATCCCATTTCTCATAATGAATTGTAAATCCTGAGTGTGAACCGTGAAAAAAGTTTATTCAAATCTCGTATCTTATTGTGATCTAGTTATAAATTCTCATTTCTATGTGTTTAAAAGTTCAGATAAGTCTTATTTCTTATTGTGGTCTCCTTGTGAATTTTGGAATAGGTACAGATAAATTTGATTGTGATCTCAACGTGAATTATCATTGTCAATTGAGAAAAAGTTCTGGTAAATCTAATTTCTCAATGTTTGAAACGTAAATGGAAAATAAATAATTCAGATTAGTTTTATTTCTCTTTGTTAATGCACATAAGTCGTTCTTCTTCCTGTTTTGCATTCATTTTTATATTAGACTACGGTTACGTTCTATACAGATTTTGTTTTGATTTTAAATATTATATTAATATAATCTGACAACTGCAACGTTGTTTCAGCCTAAGAAACAGCTGTAATAATGTCGTTGAACTTCACATTTTTTACTCCCACGAAATTGCATAATATTTCGTTTTGTTTATTTCAGGCGTGGACGAGTTTTTATTATATTCAATAAATTGGGAGATTCGAGGAGCTCGGCTCTCGGATCGAAACGATAGTACAACAGAAGCACTACCACCCATCTCTAAAGTGATCATGGCAACATGGATTGACTTTGACGCAAGTACGAAATTAACTATTTTTCATTCATCATTTTAAACATAGGGTTAAATGAGATCCTAAATCTGCAGTAAATGCATATTCTGGAAAGCTACAAGACTGATATGTGGGCTTTGCCGAGAATTGAATTAACTTAGCTTTAAAGTTCAGTCGCTACTCGCTGGCGCAATGAAAAGTTTTGTGTGGACTGCGAAGTATCATTAATTCATGGATGTGTGTTTTTTTCAAAGGTGATCGTATCGAACCAATTGTCCTAGAAGATCGGGAGATGGCTCATTTAAACGGAAATTAAAATTTCTAGTGTCTTTAAGTGACCAAAAGATTGAAAAGTAACTAGACCGCACCTCTTGCCCCTTTTCCCCCAAAGTCCCGACTCTTTTGGAAGATGCGAATCACGTCGTTTCGTGTATATAAATTACCGTTATGATATAACTTATATTCTTAAGCGCACCCCTGAACCGTTACCGAGGTAAAAGCATTAAGATCAATATGTTGATTTGAGTTTACCACGGCAACAGAAGTGCGCTGAACTTGTAAATCATTCGTCAATTTAGCGAATGCTCATGATAGTTTTTGCGCTAGATGGTCTTATGCTTTCTGTTGATTTTTGTGTTTGAAATTGCATTGCCGCTAAGGCAATTTGCCAAATTTTGTTATTTAAAGCAGTAACGAATAAGAAAAGTTTTTGAACAACGAAATAACGTTATTTTGTAACAACTGAATGTCTCGACTAACCCAGAAACAATAAAAACAAGAACCCAGTGTAAACCCAAGCTCTTGGGTTTGCTCTTTAGTTTAGCTATTCTAGTGGTTTTAACTCAAATAGAATCGTGATAAATAGATAAGTATCACCTTGACCTTAAATTTTTTTGCCATCTCCTTTTTTTGTATATCTTTATTTAGTCTCTCTCTCTCTCTCTCTCTCTCTCTCTCTCTCTCTCTCTCTCTCTCTCTCTCTCTCTCTCTCTCTCTCTCTCTCTCTCTCTCTCTCTCTCTCTCTCTCTCTCTCTCTCTCTCATCCCTCTCTTTCTCTCTCTCTCTCTGATCTCAGTGTTCATCCAAATAACGCTTATAATTGATGTTCTGTTATAGGAACGGGATACCTCTACTGGGTTGATACAGATCATGGCTCGATTCTTAGAATAAAGAAAGATGGCACTGACCGTGAAAAGATTGCAGAGGGATTGAACCAAGTAGAAGGCATTGCTGTTGACTGGATAGCGGGTAAGTTTGGTTTATTCTCCTTTTTCCTTTTTTGAATTTCAAATCTCTGTTAGTGCATTTAATGATTTTGAGAGCAAATATAATATGAAACTAATACTGATGTTGAAATATGACAAAATCTTGTTTTAAATCTCCTAAGTTGAGCTTTAGTACCTTTTTTGCGTCAACCATACCAGCAATTTTGAATAAATGGATATTCATAACGTGGTAAAGTTAACTTAAAAAAAACTTTTTCGCATTATGACCAATGGTCCGTGTAGCGCAGGTGCCGATCTACTTATTCTCTGCCTTTGGCCGGGAATGCATTGCGTGGTTGGGGGCAAATCATCCGAGGCTTCCCGTTTTTCCCCCCAGACTTCTCCAGGTACCCATTTGGAAGTTAACTATACCCAAAGTTAACTGTTAAAATATTATAATATTCTGACTATGGGTTTTCTCAAGAATATGGTTACAACGGAACTAAAATAATTGAAATAATAATTTTTTAAACTATAAACAGTTTTTAGTGTTTAATTTAAAGCTTTAAAAAAATAAAAGATTAAATGTAAGGAATTAAATTTAATTACAAACAGAAAATTTTGTTTGTCCTAGTTGGCAGGTCAGCACTTTAGCGAGAGCTAAATCATCCTACGAGCGACAATATTCTGTATTTTTGATTCTTTGTTTTCACTAGAATCCGGTGAAAAATTTAAGGTGACACGTTTAATAACTGGACTTAGGATTGTTAGAAATCTTTTACCATGGTGTATAATTTGTTTCGCTCTTTCAAATAGTCTATATGGGGACTCTGTACAACCCTCTGTTGCATGGACACAGAAAATTCAGCTTTATCTCAATCAGCAACACCTGGTAGCAACGCCTGAGAGCAAAATTATCCTATCCCGCTTATTTGTTAT
Organism: Artemia sp. Qi Xiang Cuo; assembly: GCF_049724085.1. Taxonomy (NCBI): domain Eukaryota; kingdom Metazoa; phylum Arthropoda; class Branchiopoda; order Anostraca; family Artemiidae; genus Artemia; species Artemia sp. Qi Xiang Cuo. The sequence continues at coordinate 6,586,454 of NC_142805.1, forward strand.
CGCTATCGTTTAATGGTTGAACGAAAAAAAAATCAGTTGAGCTAGGGAGCGCTCGAAAAGGAGCGTTTAAAATTTTTAATCGCGGTTCTGTCGGAACTAATTTTTGAGCAGTTAACAATATGGCTCGCAATTTGCTGGTGCCAGTTGGTAAAAGTTTTAGAAGAGCATCAGTTTTTCTGGCTACCTGCCCCACGTTTTTAATCACTGGCAACGTCTCTGGCTACGGATTTAGTTGCTCGTAGTTTGTAAACTACAATTTAGCAAGTAACTGCGTTTGGTGAAGGATTGCGTTAACAGAATTGCTGCCTATTCCGTACTTTTCCTAATTATTTACGAAAAATGTCGGCATTTATTAAAACGATTTGACAAAATCCCTAAAATCAATAAATTCCCAACATTTTTCTGACTAAAATTTCCGATCAAATCCTTGGACACGCCAATCTTTTAAAATAATTCTCAAAAAAATGAAGTTTTTCACATTAAGTAAAGAGGTAAAGCTTAAAATGGCCATGAACTAAGTTATATTAGATTTCAACCTTTAGTGCGAACGGATATTGCCGTTTACACTAAGACAGAGTGAAAACGAACTCTGATTTAAGTCTCCCAGAAGGTCAGAGTGTCATTTTTGCTTTACTGAAAACTAATTCGATTGTTTAAATTTAAAGTTCCTTTCGGTTGATTGATTTTCGGTACATCTGAAATGAATGCTTTAAAGAGTAAGAAAAGATATTGTGAATATTTACATATTGTGCCAGTAAAAATGAAAGGATTTATTCAAATATAATTATGCCAAAATAACTTTTTTGAAGTTTTAGCAGTATTTTTTATTTTCTTTTTAATTATGTAGTAAAAAACATGGACGAAAATTGATTAAAAAACATTTTGTATAGGACTATTCTCATTAAGGTGATGTATTTATACCAACATATCACATTTAGAGCAACAACTTCAATCTAACTAAATGTGTCTTCAACTTATAGGAAATATATACTGGACAAACCCTAAATTTGATGTCATAGAAGTTTGTCGTGTAGATGGCAGTCATCGCTATGTTGTTGTTAATGATGACTTGGACAAGCCGTGGGCTATAGCCACAGATCCTAAAAATGGTTATCTCTTCTGGTCCGACTGGGGAAAAGAAAGAATTGAACGCGCAAGACTAGATGGTTCTGGCAGAAAATCTCTTGCTAATGAAACTATGCCCTATGTAACTGGTATTACTTTGGATTCAGAGGTTGGTTTTCCTCTTAATCTATTTTTTTTGTCGCGACGGGGGGGGGGCATTTTATGTACAGAGTTGAACTGTCGTATGTAAAAACGTAGTCCATAGTTTATATTAATGTTTTTATTTTAAATGGATTAATTGCTGCTGTTGTCTCCTATACTGGCTTGTATAGCTGGAGAAACCCTTGGACATCTCTTTTTGTCCCATTTCATGTAGCATCACGTTCAATAAAATCTTGTAAATTCAAGTTTTGATTTTTGATCATTTGTTTGTTCATATTATATTTTGATTTTTGGACTGCTGGGTTGAATAGTAGTTGCTTATTATTATTGTTCTTTAGTTGATTTTATAGCTGTCCTTTGGCCACTGGCCAATTTTCAATGAAGTTTGTTTTGAAACTTCAGCATCTTTTTTTTTTAATGTATACTTACGTTTGCACAGTCCATCATTTATTTTTGTTCCCATAGTGGCTATAAAAGTGTTCTAGCGATGAGTAATTTGTATACCATGTGTTATTATTATTTCCCCCTCCCCTCAGGCCTCATCAAATAGAGCGGATGGTCGTTGGAATTTGGGGAAACATTTAATCATAATTTAAGAGTTTTAGTTCCTTTTTGAGGACCGAGAGCCATTTGGGGTGAGCAGCCACTCGTTCAATGCCGTATGTGCCCCTCCCATTTTACCAGCCACATTCACTCAGCCACAAATGGCATCACATAAAAATCTCAAAATAATTTCTTTCATCAGACTGCCTTTTGATTTATAATAGATGAAAAAAATTATAATAACGAATGAAACGTATAATTAAGGCATAGAACAGTTTTTCATTGTCTTGATTGAACGTTTTACCCGCTATTGTGTTCTCATTGTATTTTAATTATAAATGAAACTCTCAAGATAACTGTTTTAACTAAAAAGATCCAAGAAAATTTGCGTCAGAAAATTTGACGTTTCAGTTGCTGGGTCTTTTTTGGCAGGGATGAGTGGCAAGTCGGTTGCCCAGCCTTGCTCCCGCGGGGCCCGATCCTTCGGCCTCGTATTGCTGAGTAGAATATATGTAGACTAAACGTACAATATAGTGATGTCTTCTTTTGTATCATGGAAGCATTTTGAATATAAAGTAATACATAACTTTCATCTGCTTAATTTCTCAGAGCTGGGAGGGATGGGAAAAAATAAAATTTGTCTGAACAGTTTCCCTTATGAACAGTTTGACTTATTTTTGTATTTCAAACTCCATCCCGCCCGCCCTTCAGGAAAATTTACAAAGTCACTATCAATAGTGATTTGAAAAATAGAACCGACTAGAAAACAACTCACACAAATGAAAATTGAAATAAAAATTTGCAGATTAGAGTGGATTATCCTCTTTTAACAAAGGCTCACTTTTAACCCAAAAATACTCCTTCAGGCTAAGAACTTTTAGGATTTTTATTTTGTTCTCTCTATATATATTCCTGTGCCCCTCTATCTCTCTCTCTTTCTCTCTCTCTCTTTTTTTCTCTCTCTTTTTTTTCTCTCTCTCTCTCTTTACTCTCTCTCTCTCTTTACTCTCTCTCTTTCTCTTTACTCTCTCTCTTTACTATCTCTCTCTTTACTCTCTCTCTCTCTCTCTCTCTCTCTCTCTCTCTCTCTCTCTCTCTCTCTCTCTCTCTCTCTCTCTCTCTCTCTCTCCTTCTCACCTTAGTAACTCACTGACCTTGTAACATAAGCAGGCTGACAAAAAGGCGACGCTAGTTTCAACATCAAATTTTACTAACTTATATTTACCTGGAGCCTTATACTCCTGGCCATGGAGTCTGTGTTGAAATATTTTTTATGTAAATTTCTGTTGAATAAATAACTCTAGCTATAAATACAACAATCAAAACTAGCCGTCTGCTAACGTAATAGATCAACTTCCTCACTTCTTGTGAAACCAGAAACTTAGAATTTTAGCCTGAAAAATAACTTCTTAGTGAAAAATGGCAAACTGTAAGAAATGGTTTTTCATCTAGTGTCAAAACATCCGCCATAACGAGTAGATCATTTTAGAAGTACATCTATGGCTCAGGTACATAAATGTCTGAGGATTCAAATTTGAATGACGAACCTTTGCCTTTCTTCCCTACACATATAAATGAATCTAAGACCCCGTGACCTACATTTTGAAAGAATAAGACCCCGTGACCTACATTTTGAAAGAATAAGACCCCGTGACCTACATTTTGAAAGAATAAGACCCCGTGACCTACATTTTGAAAGAATAAGACCCCGTGACCTACATTTTGAAAGAATAAGACCCCGTGACCTACATTTTGAAAGAATAAGACCCCGTGACCTACATTTTGAAAGAATAAGACCCCGTGACCTACATTTTGAAAGAATAAGACCCCGTGACCTACATTTTGAAAGAATAAGACCCCGTGACCTACATTTTGAAAGAATAAGACCCCGTGACCTACATTTTGAAAGAATAAGACCCCGTGACCTACATTTTGAAAGAATAAGACCCCGTGACCTACATTTTGAAAGAATAAGACCCCGTGACCTACATTTTGAAAGAACTTGAGCTCCTTTTGAATGCATAAATACGTTCTAAGACCAAACTGGCTATACATGACGTTCAAAGCAATACGAAAAAATCTAAAAAAAAGAAATAGAAACCAAGAAAGGAAAGTGATTTTCAGCCAGGGAAAAGGTGTTCTTCTCAACATTGGTCAAGTGGACTTTTTGTTGCCTGTATCCTCCTTTCTTGGTTTCTTAATTATTTCTATTTTCTTAGATATATATTTTCTGTTTTTATCTAACGTCAAACGTTTTTTATTTGATGTTTCTGGAAATGCTCCCACAAACGTCAAACGTCAGTGTAGTCTTAGAACATATTTATGTCAAGCTTACGTGGAGTATTTGACCAATGTTATAAAAAAGAACTTTTCCACTGTCTGAAAATCCCCCTCATTTCTAGGTTTTTTAATTATTTTTGGATTTTCCGGTTTTTTTCAAAAATTCCGAATGCATTTCATGAATCAAAATATTTGTCGCCAGTTTAATTCACTTGTACCATCAATATTTTTTAGAGCCAAGTCGTTTATTGGTGCGACCCTAGAAAAGGGGTAATCGAAAGGATTTCATACGATGGCTCTAATCGGAAGATTCTTCTGGAGAAGCCGATTCTAGGCTACCCTCTGAGAGTCTCTTTCTACAATGACGTCATTTACTGGCTGGATACGTAAGTGGCTATCCCAAAAACTAGTTTTTTTTTCTCCTTCTTGTTTTGATTAATATCGAGACGCTTCTGCATAATCTAATCACCGGAACCAAATTCCACACGGAAATTTATGGATTTCCACATAGAAGTCAATCTTTGAAAAACCAAACTTAAAAAACTAGCTACTATTTTAAGCAGCCTGTCTTATCTTGATTTTCAAGGATTATTTATATTAAGCTGTTTCATTTATTATCATATATGTTATTCACATTAAGTTGTTTATATTAAGTTAGTCTATTTGAAAAGTAAGTTATTTAGATGCATCGATTAAGAAAATTATTTTGGATCATTAGAATTACCCAAGGCCTAGTCTGTAAGAAATTGGCAATTACCGTAGCATGCTATTCATCGACTCTACTGATAAGTGAGTTTCAACTTCTGGCAAAATATTCAAAAAAGCTGAAGCACACCATCAACGAGCCATGTGGTAGCGCAGTGGGTTTAATCTCAGATTGTTAATACGGGACCCAGAGGTCGTACCGAGCTTTAGCAACGCACTGCAGGGCCGACACAAGGACCTTAGTGGCCAAGAAGCGTTGTTAATCCGACACAATGCAATGCAACGCTAGACAAATGATGGCGGAAGAGTGTCATCATTTAATATTTGTCTCATTATAAAATGACAAGTTTTCTATATTTCTGTCAATTTTTAAGAATAAAAGAAGCATAAGAAACAACCAGTCTGTATCTATGATTCCCAAACTATGCGTTGTAACACACTAGTGTCTCCCAAAAAAATTGCGAACATTTTAAATTATCTAAAATGTTTAATAATTTTGATAATTTAATAATTGTATTAAGCAATAAAATAAAATTGTTATTTAGTTTTAAGTTATTATAATTAATAATCATTTTAAATTATTATAAAATTAAATTATTAAATATTATAATTAAAAAAATAAATATTATAATATTATATGAAGTATAATATATGATTTATTATATGATCATTTATTAAATTATATGAAGTCTCTAGAAATATAATCTGATTCTTTAAATTAGTTGAGTGGAAAATTAGACGACCATATGCGTCTTTAAAAATAGGAATATCCGGGAACTCGATTTCTAATGCAAAAGATGTTTAAACAAGAAAAAGATGTTAACTTGTAGTGTTTTTTTTCTTTTTAAAATAATCCACCCCTTTCCCCTTTTTGACAATGTTCGAGGAGGAATACAAAATGCGTGGGAGCTCTTATGTCTTTCGAGAAAAAATCATTCTTTGTTAAAGGCTATAATCCATGTTCACTACGACACTTTCAAATGCCGTCTGACGTTATACACTATATTGACAATAGAAAATATTGCCTATATATTGTATGCAGTAATATTTCTACAGTGTAGTCAATATTTACTAGATGACTATAGACAATATTGATGTACAGGCAATATATATAGTCTATATTTTCGTATAGACTGTATACACTGTTTCTAATCTTTGCCAGGTTGCGTCACAATTAGAGAACCTGAAGAATTTCCGCATTTATCTGCAGAAAAATTTTGCCCCTATCAGCTAGCATAACTTATTCTTTTTTTTTACAACCTCATAGTCTTATGATTAACCAGACTCCCACCAGAGAATAAAACTATGTTGCTAAGTAGAATATGCTTACATTTATAACTTTATATACTGACGATCAAGTCGACTCCCACCAGATTATAAAAATATGTTATTAAGAGGAACGAGTTTATGTTTATAGCTTCATATTCTTATGATTCAGACCCACTGATATTTGCTAAAGATATGTACTTAACTCATTCTAGATAAGACTCCATAAAAAAAATGCTGCTAGGAGGAATATGTTTTCGTTTACCACCTCATATTCTTGTATTTAAACAGACTCCCACTAAATTATAAAAATGTGTTATTAAGAGATGCTTACATTTATAACTTTATATTCTTATTATCAACCAGACTTCTACCAGATTATGAAAATATATTACTAAAAGGAATGTTCTTACATTTATAACTGCATATTCCTACGATCAACCCGACAACCACAAGATAATAAAAAAATATTGTCAAGAGGAATATGCTGTTGTTTATCGATACATGAAATGATTTTTAACTCTATACTCACCAGTTAATAGAACTGCACTACCAAATGGTATGAGTGGTTTTTTACCACTGTATATAACGGTGATCATCCCGATATCCGATAAATTCTAAAAAAATGCTGCTAGATGAAATAGGTGTTTGTTAAACTAAGTAAGAAATCGTATTAATAAAGACTTCCACTAGATGATAAAAATATGCTGCTAAGGAGACTATGATGACAGTTAAAAACTAATGTTCCTATGATCAACTCTACACTCACCAGATAATGAAAATATGTTGCTAAGAAAATTAAGATAATATTTAAAACCTCAAAATCTCATGATTAACTCTACATCAACTAGATAGTAAAAATATGCAAATAATAGTAATATTTTTAAATTTATAACTTCATGTTCTTATGGTTACCTAGACACTTGCTAGATAAAAAAAATGCGTAAACAATTTGAATTTATTTACATTTATCGCTTAATATTCTTATGATTAACCAGACTCCCACTAAAGAAAAAAAATATGTTGCTAAGAGGAATATGTGTACATTTAACACCTCATATTCTTATGATTAACCAGACACTAACAAAATACTAAAAATATACTGATAGGAGGAATATGCTTTCATTTAAAATCTCATGTTCTTGTAAGTATCCAAACTCCTACTAAAGAATAAAATTGCTCAACTATAAGGAATATGCTTACATTTAAATCCTCATGTTCTTACGATCAACCAAACACTCACTAGATAATAAAAAAATGTTGCTAAGTGGAATATACTTTCATTTACAACCTCAAATTCTTGTGATTAACCAGACTCCAAATAGAGAATAAAAATATGTTGCTAAGAGGAATATTCTTACATTTACAACCTCATATTCTTATGATTAACCAGACTCCCACTAGAGAATAAAAATATGTTGCTAAGAGGAATTTGTTTACATTTACAAACTCATATTCTTATGAATAAACCAGACTCCTAATAAATTATAAAAATATGTTGCTAAGAGGAAAATGTTTACATTTACAACCTCATATTCTTATGATTAACCAGACTTCCGCTAGATAATAAAAATATGTTACTAAGAGGAATATGTTTACATTTATAACTTCATATTCTTATGATTAACCAGACTCCCACTAGAGAATAAAAATATGTTGCTAAGAGGAATATGCTTACAGTATCAATTGTCTATGGTTTAGTGTTGACTTTTACCAGTCATGAATGAACTTAAATGTTCAAAGTTCACAAAATTTCCTATAATATTATTATAAATATTTGTTATTTAATTAAGAACAAAAATTGTAGCATAAATTAATAACTTTTCTAATTTACACATCTTTTTTAAAATAGGGCTACATTTCTATTTACTCCTATTAATGTTTGCCCCCTTTTCTTACAGCCCCTTTTACAATGGTAGCATAATGGGAGTTCCTCTTTCAAATCTATCAGATGTATCAGTGTTTCGATCTGACATGAAAACACCACTAATGGACTTAAAAGTTTATTCAAAAGAAAGCCAGAAGGGTGATAACCCATGTGGCTTTGATAATGGTGGCTGTTCGAAATTATGTTTACTTAATGGCACATCTCCTGTCTGTGCTTGTGCTCATGAACGCATGTCAGCGGATGAAAACAGCTGTGAACGTGAGTCACCATTTTTATTCGGTATCTTAGAAATATTTATTAGTAAAAAGGAATAAAGGAATTAAGGAATTTAGTATAAAGGAATTTTTATTAGTAAAATCAAAGAGAAAACAATTGAAAGATTGTATAACAACAAGGTGTCCTCACTGTAAGGGAGGAAAATCGTTTAAAAAAAATATGCTTTAAAATAAAAATAGGTACTAAAAGAACACCTTGACACTACAAAACAAATGAATACACACTAAAATTTAATAAAAGTAAAAGCAGAAAAAAAATTCAGGTATACAGTTGAGTTACTCGTCTCAAATCTAGAAAGTCAATAAACTGACCGTAGCTGTTCATAATAAGGGTGTTTATTCCAACTGAAATTAACAACTGAAAAAATGAAATTAGTGAGTCCAAAATGAAATTTCTCATGTAAAGAAAAAGAGAGAGACAGAGTAAAAAAAAATAGAAAAACCAATTCTAGCAATGTATGTGCGTATAGATCGTGGCCTGGACCAAATCCCATCTCGAAATATCAAAACTAATCCGATTTTTTTTTCTCAATTTTCTATTATTTCCCCCAGGATTTTCTTTTCAATACCATATTCTGTTAGGTTTATCGTTTCCACCTCCTTTGTTTTATTAAGAATTTCTGTAATTTCGAACAAGATCTGAATAATATCGTATAAGGTATGGGAGGTTGCGGTAATTTTTAGAACTCGAAGCATACAAAAAGTAAAAACTCATAACATTTTGTCCCAAGATCTAACTTACGCCATCAGAGAACGAATTCTTGTAATATAACTGAAGATTTGTTATATAACTAATAAGTATTACATTTTTTAATCCTATAAAAAACAGTAGATCACTTCTTCTTTTTCATAATTTCAACTTTTCCAGACTATGATGAATTTGTTGCATTCAGTTCTGTGGTTCGAATAGAAACAATTAATGTCGATGTTGATGAAGCTTTGAATGCACCGTTCCAACCTATTGAAGATAAGAATTTAACAAGAAACGTGATTGGATTAACATACGATTACAGACGGAGGAAGATATACTATTCGGATATTCGAAGCGGAAGCATTAATATGGTTCATTTCGATGGTACTGGTCATACCATACTTCTAGATTGTAAGTTGACTCAGAATATAAATTGATATTATTTTATTTTTATCATATTTATCTAAATTTTTTGTATTGTTGCGCTGGGTGGTGTGAAGTATCAATGGCGCCAATTGTTTTTAATTCGGATTAAACTCCCTGTCTTAAGTGTTTTTACGTGTCAGTTTTCCATACTATTTGGGGAGGGCGAAGTCGGAATTTAATTTAAAAGAGGTTCTACCAGTGGAAGGGAGGGGTATCTGAATCCTTGGCGAACTTCATCAATCGTCCTTATATATCTTTCCATATTCAAGAAACATGATTGTCTGATTATGCCAGAGTAAATCGAAAGTTGTTTTCAAAACTCAGTGAAATTTCAAATTTAACCATATAGAAAAATGTGTGTTTACAGCCTGTTTTAACAATATTTGGTTACGGTCCTACTTTTATAAGAAGGGAGAACTAACCTGAATTCCTCATTCCTCAGGCTTGTAACAAAAAAAGTTCAGTTGTCTATTGGTCGTAAATCTCTAATTAAATGTTCTCCAGGTAATTCTTTGTAAAAAAAAACTTACTTCAAATACTAAAGTGATAATAATGTTTTATATATTTCAGAATCAGGTATGATACCTAATTATATTACAGCTTCAACAGAAAAAGTACGGTATACATAGGTGCATAATATCAATATCCGATGGGGCTAAATCAGAAATTTTTTTTGGAGGGGGGAGGGGTGAACGCTAAAACTTGTTTTTACAGGCATCTCTTGTTTCAAGTTTATCAAGGGAGTGTCTTTCAGAGCAGCCTTTGACGTCTATGTAAAAACTATTCTCCTTATCTTTTCATCGAAGATCGGCAGTACTGTTTTTATAACCTGTTTTCTTTCTTTTTTCTTTTTTTTCTTTTTTTCTTTCTTTTTTCTTTTTTTTCTTTTTTTCTTTCTTTTTTCTTTTATCAGAATCAGCGGTCTGTTGGTTGTTAATTGTAAGAGGTGGAAATTCAAAACCATTTTCTGGTACAGAGACTGTGAAAAAGAAAGTTCTTTTGAAGTTGGTAAAAAATTTCCATCAATTTTGCACCAAGGCATAGAAATCAATTCTTTTTTAGTGTACTAAATTTTCATTAATTAAATTTCTATAAATTTCCATTATGCTAATTCCCATCTCTAGTCTTCTTGTCGTAAAAACAGTTGTAATTTTGAAATAAAAGATTATGTTCGTGTGCTTATCCACACAAAGGCAGAAGAGATTGGAATCTCTTAAGAGAAATCTTAGCCCGATAGCCTGCCTCGAAATTGTAGACATCACTATCTTAAAAGTTTAAGACATTTTAGACCCCCCCCTGCTTTCTTAAAAAATTTTGTAGGTGTTGCGAGGACAATTATGGAAAATTTCAACTTTACGAAAAGGAGCGGGGAGTTAAATATGAAGTTAAAGACGGGATAAAAATTCAGAAAAAACGGAGAGAAAATGGAAGAAAAAATTTTTTCAAATGGAATTTATGGTTTAAAAACGAACATAAATTATTTTGTAAATTAGGGGATAGGAGACATATTAGTTGATATCCCCCCTCACTGTTTACTAAAGTTTAGCTTATGCTTTATTGAGAGTATAATTAGTACCTGTAATGTGGAAGTTTTAGTATAAGCGGTGGGGGGGGGGCTGATGGGCTGGTACCTTTCCTCACATATAGGTTAATTTTTGATCTTTTTTTTTAAACAAAATCTGAGAGAAGGAGGCTTTTATCTGTATTTTTGAATAGAATACCTAAGAGGAGTTAGGAGAAGGGAGGGGGAATTTGTTATAAGTTAAAACATGAAAAAAGGAGAAACCAGGGGAGTTAGTCCTCAACCAAAATGGATACCCAACTTTTGGTTTTGGGCAACACTTTCTCGTTTTACTATCCACCAATGGAGGTTTTTGAATTAATATCAAGCTTTAACTGGGGAGAGGGGGGGAGGATAGATTAGTTTCTGGCCTGTTCAATTTTTTACGTCATTAATTAGTTTTGGTTGTAAAAAAGATTGTTTAGGGAAGGAGGGGGGATCTTCCGGAGTCTTATCATTTGCATGTCTTTTTTATTTCCGAAGATATTGGTGTTTTTTTTATAGAATCCTGGAAGGGTAGATGCGAGACAGGGGGGAGGGGGTGTCACCCCACCTGAAGGTCAAGACCAGATAGCGACAGAAAATCATGCCAATATCTTTTTTTCCTTCTGTTTGACTTGAGTGTTCTTACAGTGAATCTTTGATTAACTTTCTTACAAAAATGTACGTTTTTTCTTTTCCCTTTTTCGTTTGGTGTTAAATTCTTCTTAGTTATTGGACCCTTTGTATCTTGGGCCTCATTTTCTTTTATCATTGATTTCCTTCTATTTGAAGACTGGCAGAAAAATAAGTCAACCTTTTAGGAAGCAAAATGATTTGAAGAAAAAGCATTTTAATGAGCAATTAAATGAAAGACTAAAAGATTTCAAGAAGAAAAATTAGCGAAAAGATGATCTATTGGCCTTTAATAACAAGGATATTGAAGAAAAAAAAAATAAATATAGATAAAAAGAACGCAAAAAGAATACGTATTATCATTCTTAACCCTTAAAGTAGTTTGAAAAATAAAGTTTCAGAGGTTGAAGAGATTTAGAAATGCCCTGAAGAAATGTCTACGTACGAAAAGGGAGAGGGGAAGGGGGTCAAGTGGGAATTTCATAAGGTTGGTGCAGAGCACCCTCTGCGAAAATATTTTTATTTGAAACTTCTGATATATAGAGGCACCCCATCCCTCTTAATAAATCTTCCAGTCCCCTAGAAATATCTTTTAAGTCCCTAGTCCTTTGTCAATGATGGTTTTAGACAGACTTTACAAAGCCTTCTAATATGAGGGAATGAATTGAGGTGATTCTCTATTATTTTTTTCAATTCAGACCAAGGTGCTATCGAGGGTCTGGCTCATAATTTCCCCCGCGATGCCCTTTTCTGGACTTCTTCCAGTGATGATACAATTAGCAGACTCTTTTTGAGTTCAAGCGATGCCCCAGTAGTATAGCTATAACGATAAGTAGCAAAGTGTCCCCCCATATAGATATAACGATAAGTAGCAGAGTGTCCCCCTATATAGCTATAACGATAAGTAGCAGAGTGTCCCCCCCCCTATAGCTATAATGATAAGTAGCGGACAGTCCCCCCATATATCTATAATATAAGGAAGCGGACAGTCCCACCATATATCTATAATGCTAAGTAGCGGACAGTACACCTGCCATACAAGCAGACAGTGTAATGACCGGAATTCAACCACCGTGAAAATTCGTGCTGATCTCTGTTCAAAGTGCTTGATGTTTTCATGGTATGGTAATTCGTTTCCTTTACCCTATAGTAATTTCCTATCTGTCTGCTACCTTTAATTGTTAGGTGTGGTTGACTTATGTTTAACCTTGAACACGGATATAAAAACTCCGACAATTTGTTATCTTCTCAGTTCAGAATTGGCATTTGAAATATAATGATGCATTCAAATAAAAGGAATATTGACGAAAGCTACACGCAAGAAGTAAGTTATTCTTTTATATTCATAGTGGGTAAAGAAATTAATTCTACTAAAATTTATACAGACCCTATTATAGTTAACAGATTGTTAAATATTTTTTGAACCTGGATCTCCAGAGGTCGGTAAAAAGCAATATCAAAACAAGAAAAAAAATTATGTAGACACTGTATTTAAATGGCTTACGAGCTTAGCACATGAGTTAAATCATACCTATTTTTTATTCCGGACCAAAGTTCCAGACATTCGTTCCCCACCGGCCCCACCTTCGTTCCCCACCGGCCCAAAGTGCCACGATCGTCCACCCCCATTCCTCCAACCCCCTCCCTCCAACCCCCCCCCCCCATCCAACTTTTTTTTACTTTTTTTTACGTTTTTTTACATCTCTTAGAATGTCATGAAACACACTTAAAACACAAAAAATTCATATTTAATATTTTCCAACTTCAAAATGGGAATGATATAGATATATGTGTCGCAACTTTTACTATTAGAAAAATAATGTTTGTAGTGACCAATTTTTTTAAACTTTTTTTAAACTTTTTTCAACTTTTTTTAACTTTTTTTTACATCTCTTAGAATGTAATGAAACACACTTAAAATATAAGAAATTCACATTTAATATTTTCCAATTTCAAAATGGGAATGATATAGATATGCGTGTTGCTACTTTTACTATTAGAAAAATAATGTTTGTAGTAACCATTTTTTTTTTAGTTTTTTTTAACTTTTTTTTCTGACAGTTTTTTTTACTTTTTTTAAACTTTTTTTTAAACCTTTTTTTTACATATCTAAATCATATCAGAAAAATATAATTACAATTTTAATTTTAAAAAACTTATTCTTGTTCATACTATTGATGAGTACTGATGTTTATCTTTAAAGATTTTTTTCATTAAAAAAAAACTTTTTTTTAGTATTTTCCAGAGCTCCCCCTACCCATTAAGAATATAAGAAGGGGTGAAGCGACTCCAGTGGTCAGTTCAAACAGACCGACGGCTATACAACAGGGTCTTAGGTCGAATCCATTAATACCATCAACTAAGAAAGTATGTTCACATGATAGTGTTATTGTAGCATTGAATGCTGACAAGGAGAAGTATTTAAACTATGAAATAAGTACAAGTGGTAGCGCCATCGGAAACGTATGCGTGAATTGTCATGACAGTAAGGAATTAAATTTCTTTGGAGTACCAAAATATTTAACTCTTATGATGGTGGATATGCGAGATTGAGATCTCCGGAAATGATTGCACTCAAAGAGAATGCCAACATAAAAATAATAGTTGTTTAAGAAGGGCATCTTCTTGCTAGTGCTTGTGGTAACATGTTACCTAGTGCTAAACCATATCGTCAGCTTTCGGGTATTAGCATTCAAATGAAAGCGAAGACGAAAAGAAAGGCCTACTTTTCTACTAATATCATCAACCATATCTTGTCTACGTGCCGGAACTGTTACCTCTGTAAAAATAGTGTGATAATAGACAGTGAAGTTGCCAGAAAAATAAAAAAGGCATTGGCAGTAAATATCACTAAGGAATATAAAGATGAATCGATGAAAAACAAAGTACCAGCAAATGTTACTGCCATTGATCAAACATTCAATGAACCAAATAATACTAAAGACGAAAAGCATATTGAGCCTGTCGATGACACACCTGTAAAAATTGAGTATGACTCAAAATGGAATACTGATTATTCTACTGATTACGAACTAAGAGAAGACAACAGCTATAGTATCAAGAGAGAACACGGTGAACCATTTTATGGAACAGATTCAAAATGACCAAAGTTGTTCATTGATATTAATAATGTATAATAACAATATATTTTTTTTGTGTTAATATTCTACATGACATTATTTCATTAAAAATATATTATGCATTACATTGTTATATGTTCATTATTTTTAGAGTAAGCTAGCATATCAAACGTTTAGAATTTCTATTGAAACATCGGAGATGTAAGAAAAGGAATTTGCATTCATCAGATGTCGGATAGATAAGTTAACATAGAGAAAATATAAGTATAAGAATGCATAAATTCTCTACCAACATCTATTGACAGATACTTGGGATAGCATTAACGGAATCTAAGTATTAGAGTGAGTAAATTCTTTATCAATGTCTTTTGACAGATACATTTGATAACACTGACATAATTTAAGTATCAAATTGAACAAATTCTTTATTAAAATTCCTTATCGATATCATTTGTTGGCTACGTCAGATAACATTGACAAAATCTATCTAGTATAATGAATAAATTCTTTATCATCCGCCGTTGTCGGATTTGTCATTATGAAAAAATTGTAAGTAAGTAACAAACTCTTTCTTGAATTCACCTGTTGCCTACACAATACAGAAATTATAAAAAAAATAATTAGACATTGAGATAGGTAAACATCCGCCCAGACACATAAGCAGAGGAAGTGAGAGAGGCAAAAACACGTATAAATGTAAGGATTCAAGCATACAAACCGACAAAGACAGGTAATGAGATAAGCAAACACCCGCCCAGACACATAAGCAGAGGAAGTGAAAGAGACAAAAACACATATAAATATATAGATTCTGACATACAAAACGAAAAAACAGTCACTGAGACAAGCAAACCTCCGCCCAGACACATAGGCAAGGAGAGTGAGAGAGACAAAAATGCATGCAAATATATTGATTCAGACATACACACCGACAGAGACAGGCATTGAGATAGGCAAACATCCACCAAGGCACATAAAAAGAGGAAGTGAGGGAGACAAAAACACATATAAATGTAAGGATTCTGACACACAAACCAGTAAAGACAGGCATTGAGATAGGCAAACACCTGCCCAGACACATAAGCAGAGGAAGTGGGGGAGACAAAAACACATATAAATATATGGATTCAGGCATACAAACCGACAGAGACAGGTACTGAGATAATCAAACACCCGCCCAGACACATAAGCAGAGGAAGTGAGAGAGACAAAAACACATATAAATGTAAGGATTCTGACATACAAAGCAACAATCACAGGCATTGAGATAGGCAAACATCCGCCCAGACACATAGGAAAGGAGAGGGAGAGAGACAAAAACATGTAAATATATGGATTCAGACATACAAACCGACACAGACAGGCATTGAGATAAGCAAACACCCACCCAGACACATAAGCAGAGGAAGTGAGAGAGACAAAAACACATATAAATGTAAGTATTCTGACATACAAAGCAACAATCATAGGCATTGAGATAGCCAAACATCCACCCAGACACATGGGCAAGGAGAGTGAGAGTGACAAAAACACATATAAATATATAGATTCAGACATACAAAGGAACATTCACAGGCATTGAGATAGGCAAACACCCGCCCAGACACATGTAGCGATGGAAATTTTGTATTTGTGGCGATGGAAAAATAGGCTGGCTATACTAAATGTGGTACTAAATACTGACCGCGTCAAAGGCAATATTATGCCCAAAGGTCGTGAACTTACACCTTGTAATTTCTCCGAAAATAAAATGTACAGCCATGTAAACGTGACCTCTTTTTCTCGAGCTATCTGGAGATCCGATTCCCTGGGAGTGTTTACCTTCGAGACATGCGAACTAATTACCTATTATCAGACTAGATGCAGATATATAGAATGAAATAAACACAGATAAAAAAGGCAATAGATTTATTGAACTTACATACTTAGGTGCACAGCAATGGGTCACTTCACATGACAATAACGGTGACAACGATGGAAGAATATAAGAATTTTGTCTGAATGATCTTGACTCTGATCTACTAATAATCTTAAAAAGCACTTCTACCCCACTATCAAACATAGCTTTTCAGTCCTGCGCCGTGAGAACTGGCTCACCATTGGCCCGGGTGGACCAAGGATGTGAACCTTTCGTCCAATAATTTCATTTAAATATTTCTGATGATTCAGACGTTCACAAGGTTCCTATCGTTTAAAGTTCCTTAGAAATATTGTACGTAGCATATTTTTTTTTAGTCAAATCTAAAGCCTGGATAGTGCCGTTCTTGTCAGGGGGTGACTACACTTTTTCTCTTTGCTGACTAGGGACTTCATTTTTTAAACTAGGTTTAATTTAATTATAGGAAATCGGAATTATCTTTAGAAAGAAGGAACTTTATTTTGGTATTTTAAATACATTGCATTTTACTCATGCTACACACATAAGTAGAGAAAGTGAAAGAGACAAAAACGCATATAAATATATAGATTCTGACATACAAATCGACAAAGACAGTCACTGAGATAAGCAAACATCTGCTCAGACACATAAGCAAGGAGAGTAAGAGAGACAAAAACACATGCAAATATATTGATTCAGGCATACACACCGACAGAGACAGACATTGAGATAGGCAAACACCTGCCCATACACATAAGGAGAGGAAGTGAGGGAGACAAAAAACACATATAAATATATGGATTCTGACATACAAACCGACAAATACAGTCATTTAGATAGGCAAACCTCCGCCCAGACACATACGCAGAGTAAGTGATATAGACAAAAACAACTATTAATATATAGATTCTGACATACAAATCGACAAAGACAGGCATTGAGATAAGAAAACATCCGCCCAGACACATAAGCAGCGAGAGTGAGAGAGACAGAAACACATGCAAATATATTGATTCTGACATACTAACCGACAAAGACAGACATTGAGATAGGCAAACATCCACCCAGACAAATAAGCAGAGGTAGTGAGAGAGACAAAAATACTAATAAATAAATGGATCTCACATACAAACCAACAAAGACAGACACTGAGATAAGGAAACATCCGCCCAGACACATAGGCCCAGAGAGTGAGAGAGACGAAAACCCATGCAAATATATAGATTCGGACATACACAGCAACAATGACAGGCTTAGAGATAGGCAAACACCCGCCCTGACACATAAGCGGAGGAAGTGAGAGTGAGAGACAAAAAAAAACATATAAATAAATGGATTCTGACATACAAACAAACAATGACAGGCATTGAGAAAGGCAAACTCTCGCACAGACGCACAGTCATAAGGAGAGAGATATCCACAAAGTTGAGTTGATCTAGGTTCACTTAGAGTGGCGCGCCACCCAACTTTTGGGATATCTCTCTCCTTATGACTGTGCGTCTGAGCGAGAGTCTGCCTATCTCAATGTCTGTCATTGTTGGTTTTTATGTCAGAATCCATTGATTTGTATGTGTTTTTTTTGTCTCTCTCTCTCACTTCCTCCGCTTATGTGTCTGGGCGGGTGTTTGCCTATCTCTAAGCCTGTCATTGTTAATTTGTATGTCTGAATCTATATATTTGCATGGGTTTTCGTCTTTCTCACTCTCTGGGCCTATGTGTCTGGGCGGATGTTTGCTTATCTCAGTGTCTGTCTTTGTTGGTTTGTATGTGAGAATCAATTTATTTATTAGTGTTTTTGTCTCTCTCACTACCTCTGCTTATTTGTCTGGGTTGATGTTTGCCTATCTCAATGCCTGTGATTGTTGCTTTGTATGTCAGATTCCTTACATTTATATGTGTTCTTGTCTCTCACACTTCCTCTGCTTATGTGTCTAGTGGATGTTTGCTTATCCCAATGCCTGTCTCTGTCGGTTTTTATGCCTGAATCCATATATTTTTATGTGTTTTTGTCTCCTTCATTTCCTCTGTTTGTGTGTCTTTGCGGATGTTTGTCAATCTCAATGGCTGTGTGTGCTGGCTTGTGTATCAGAATCCTTAGATTTATATGCGTTTTTGTCCCTCCCAATTTCTCAGCTTATTTGATTGGGCGGATGTTTGCCTATCTCAATTTGCCTATCTCTTTCACTTCCTCTACTTATGTGTCTGGGCGGGTGGTTGCCTATCTCAATGCCTGTGATTGTTCCTTTGTATGTCTGAATCTATATATTTATATGTGTTTTTGGCACTCTCGCTCTCCTTGCCTATGTGTCTAGGCGGATGTTTGTCTATCTCAATGATGGTGATTGTTGCTATGTATGTCACAATCCTTACATTTATATGTGTTTTTGTCTCTCTCACTCTCCTTGCCTTTGTGTCTGGGCGGATGTTTGCTTATCTCAGTAACTGTCTTTGTCGATTTGTATGTCAGAATCTATATATTTATATGTGTTTTTGTCTCTTTCACTTACTCTACTTATGTGTCTGGGCGGGTGTTTGCCTATCTCAATGCCTGTGAATGTTCCTTTGTGAACCTGACTCTATTTATTGATAAATTTTTTTGTCACTCTCGCTCTTCTTGGAGATGTGTCTGGTTGGTTGTTTGAATATATCTATGATTGGAGGGGTTGATTGTTATTACAGAATAATACAGTTTATGTGTTGCTGTCTCTCTCTCACTTACTCTGCTAATGCGTCTGGGCGGGCTTTTACTTATCTCAGTGCCTGTCTCTGTCAGTTTGTAAGCCAGAATCCATATATTTATTTGTGTTTTTGTCTCTCTCACTCTCCTTGCCTATGTGTCTGGGCGGATGTTTGCCTATCTCAATGCCTTTGATTGTTGCTTTGTATGTCAGATTCCTAACATTTATATGTGTTTTTATCTCTCTCACTTCCTCTGCTTATGTGTCTGGGTGGGTGTTTGCTTATCTCAGTACCTGTCTCTGTCGGTTTGTATGGCTGAATCCAAATATTTATATGTGTTTTGTCTCCCTCACTTCCTCTGCTTATGTGTCTGGGCAGGTGTTTGCCTATCTCAATGCCTGTCTTTGTTGGTTTGTGTGTCAGAATCCTTACATTTATATGTGCTTTTTAACTGAAAGTAAGGGGCGACAGTAAAACTTAAAACAAACAGAAATTATTCTGTATATGAAAGGGGTTTTCCCCTCCTCAACGCCTCGCTCCTTACGGTAAAGTTTTTATTGTTTTAAAAATTAAAGTTGTGTCATACAAAGAGTCAACTTGAAATTGATAGTTATGACCTTGTGACGCAGAATAGGGAATCACGATTACATGGTGGATCGGCTTTATATTGCAGGAAGAATATTACAATGAAAATTAAAGAACACTCAATTTGACTTTTTAGAAAGTAGTGATCTTCAAGTGAATGCAAAGTTTTCATTGTGGTATTCAGAAATAACTAAATTACTAAAAGAAAGTTGTACAGTTCTAAAAAAGCCGGTTTTTCATGTTACCCCTAGATGACCAGGGTCACTAGAAGACTGATGAAGGCCATATCAAATCGGAGACTGCTATATAAATATTCTTTAGTGTCTCCTGAGGCGAAAGTGAGACATAAGAAATATAATTGTGAACTCAATAGCCTATTACGAACAGCGGGAATTAATTATTATATAAATGAGTTTAAAAAAAGTTCAGGTAATCCCAGGCAAACGGGGAGAGTAATTTAGTCTTTTCTGAGCCCTTCCAAAAGTTCAATTTTACCTGAAAATTTCAAAACTGATGCTTCGATTGTAGATAATATGTCTGACGATTTTTCTATTGCTAGTAAACAGATGTCAAATTCCAAATCAAAATTTTCTGAGGATGGAACATACCACCAATTTTTACCTAAGGAAAGTGATCTATCTGCATATCTGAAACCAGTGACTGCTAGTGAATTACGTACCAAGTTGTGGAAAATGAGAAATAATGCTTCGGAGGCTGACTTCCTTTCATTGCGTGTACTTAAGTATTTTTCTCGGAAATGTGCGACCAGGTTTGTGTTCTATTTAATATGATCCTAAAATTTGGTGTTTTTCCCGATTTTATGAAAATTACTAGAGTGGTTCCGCTTTTTAAGGGCAGAGAAAAAAAATTTGCCGAATGATTATAGGCCAATTTAATTGCTGCCAGTTTTATCGAAAGTTTTTGAAAAATTGATTAGTGGCAGGATGGTTGATTTTCTTGAGAATAAAAAGTATTTTAGTAAAAATTAGTTTGAATTCCGTAAAGCAATGTCGACAGATCAAGCTCTTCTTTTTCTCACGACTTTTGTGAACGATGCTCTGGACCAAGGGTGGAAAGTTGCATCTGTTTTTTTGGACATTGTGAAAGCCTTTGATGCAGTGGACCATGGAATTCTTCTCGTGAAGCTGAGAAATTGTGGTTTTCAAGGTATGTTTTATCGTCTATTGGAATGTTTTCTCCAAGATCAAAAACAGTTTGTCAGTCCTGGTGAAATCAAGTCAAGTGTTGAATTCGGTGTCCCTCAAAGGTCTGTTTTGGCGCCACTACTGTTTCTTATATATATTGATGACCTGCGAAATGCTATCAATGGACTTTCTTTTGATTTAAAACGTAGTGAAACTGGAACATCAAAATCTATTTTGCCTTATTTTGCTGATGATACGTATCTAACTGTTGCTGCAAAAATTGGGAAAATGCTGATACAGAATTTTCAGACTGGCATGTTGAACATTGAAAAATGGATGAGGGTTAACAAAATTCAGCTAAACCTTGCAAAACCCCATTTTTTAATGTACGGGAGAAGTAGCAATTACTACCCTTGGATCGACAAAATACAGTTCGGTGAAAATATTCTGCCTCGGGAAGTTTGGACAAGTATCTAGGGGTGATTTTTGATGAGTCCCTTAACTTCAAAGAGCACATTTCACTTGTTAGCGGCAAGGTTGCAAGAAATATTGAGATGATGAGGAAACTGAAGCACTTTTTCTCCGAAACTTATAATGAGATTGCTTTATTTTTCTTTTGTTCAACCATACCTTCTATATGGTTGTCTCATGTGGTCAAGTACGTTTTTAATTCACCTTCGTCCCGTTAAAAGTTAAAAAAATATTACCCTACGTGTTTTAACTAGAGATCATCATAGTATGTCTGTTATACATAGATATAATCAAGCAAATATACTACCGATCGCTGGATTATTCCATTTTTATAATGCTCTTTTTATGTTTAAATATACACACGCGTTATTACCTGAATGTTTTTGGTGCTAAGTGGTGTTAATTTTCATAACTACTCGACTAGAGCATCAACACTAGTTCGGTGACCTCAGGTTATTACAAAGCGATCCTTTTTTTCCATAAGACATGTTGGCCCTAGGGTGTGGGAACCATTATCTTAGGCAATTTCAACCATTGATGAGCTAAATGAATTTTGCAGTAAAGTAAAGGGACAGTGTTTGTCTACATTCAAGTTTTAATTCTTGCTGAGCGAATTATCTCTCAAGTGATTGTGACACTTTTTTGGGTCAGGGTGACGAGAAGATAGAATAGAAGAATGATTTTAAACTTTGGTGTCTTCGGTATCCAATTAGGTCGTCTATTTTTATTGATTTATTTCGTCTATTTTCAACTAACTTCGTCTATTTTTATTGATTTATTTATTAATTTTGTATGTACGATTTTTTAAAGTGTGATGTCTGTCCATACAAGTTTAATAAACTTCAGGTTTTGTTTTGATTTGTTTTATTTTTTTTTAATAAAACGCTTTTTTTTTAATTTTTTTAACAACGATGTCTATTAAACTTCAAACTTTTAGTTTTTTGTTTAAGGTTTTTGAATTTTTGTAATCCTATGTTCAAATATGTAAAAATGTTTTTGCAATTACCATTTTTTTCACTTTACATAATTTAATATCTTTCAATTCTGTGTCTTTTCAAAATCATTCGATCATTAAACCAAGTCTAATTTCCAACAACAATTTCTACTAAGTTTCAAACATTGACGAATATTTTTGCAATTACCAGTTTTTGCTCTTTACGCAATTAAATGTTTTTTCATACTGTAATCTATTCAAAGACATTTGATTATTATAGCAAGTCCGATTTCTAACAGCGATTTCTACTAATTCTCAGACTTTTGATTTTATTTTTTAAGGTTTTTGAATTGTTGTAATTCCTTGTTAAAGTATAAGATAAGATAACGTGTATTTCAAGCCAAAATGTGGCCATGTACACAAATAACATACAAGATTAACAAATTACAGCACTCGTCACAATAATAAGGAAAAAAATAAAAATAAAATAATAACGACTCTCTTATTTTTGCAAAATACTCATCAAGATATTTTCAATATACAAATATTTCTGCAATTACCAGTTTTTTGCTCTTTATGCAATTAAATTTATTTTCAGGCTACAGTCTATTCAAATATTTAATACCTAAGTGCACTCGGCACGCAGCAGGCTCCTATATATGGATTCTCATTGTCGGTTGTCTTCTATCCATAGACAATTTGTTGTCTTTTCATACTGAAGTCTTTTCAAAAATACTTGATTATTAAAGCAAGTCCAATGTCTAGAACCGATTTCTACTAAAACTTTTGGTCCCCTTTTTTAAGGTTTTTTTATCTTTACCCAATTGAATCTCTTTTCATGCTAAAGTTTATTCAAAAATATTTGATTATTATACCAAGTCTGATTTCGAACAAGGATTTCTACTAAGCTTCAAATCTTTGTTTGTTTTTTTTTTTTTTATTTTAAATTTTTGTAATCCCTTGTTAAAATATACACAGATATTTCTGCAATTAACCATTTTTTGCTCATTCTGCAATTCAAAGTCTTTTCATACTGTAATCTATTCGAAGGTATTTGATTACTACAGTAAATTCAATTTCTTAAAACGATTTCTACTAAGCTTCAAACTTTTAGTTTTCTTTTTTAAAGTTTTGGAATTATTGTAATTCCATGTTAAAAAATATACAAATATTTTTTCAATTACCAAATTTTCGTTCTTTAGGAACTTTAATGTGTTTTCATACAGAATCCATTCAAAATTATTTTATTATAACAGATAGTCCGATTTCTAACAACATTTTCTCAAACGCTTCAAACTGTTGCTTTTCTATTTTAAGGTTTTAAAATGGTTGTAATCTCTTATCAAAACGAATATCTCTACAGTTACCAGTTTTTTTCTCTTTAAGCAATTTAATGTACTCCTCCATATTTGAAAATCGTCAATTTTTCATCATAGGTGTGACAAGTGTGGCAACGTTTTGCAATACTGATGTTCTTAAAAATGATCTTACTCACATAAATATGGTCTTTTATTACCCACTATAAAAAAAGCGGAATACATCAAGAACAAAAAAAAAAAAAAAGCAAACTCGCACACTGAACAATTTTTTACATGAAACGACGTAAATTATGGCGCGCAGTAGGACCTGCAGATAACGACAGCTTTCCGACAAGCACAGTCACTTTTTCCCGTAAATCAGGGAGGCCAAATTGCGATATTAAATGCCGGTTCCAGAACCACGGAGGGAGGCACAAAAGGTACCGAGAAAATTTAAAACAATAAGTACGGATATAATTCAGATCTTTAGGCTTCAGAATAAAAAGAAACCCAGATAAAAAAAGAATAGAAGGATCGCAAAATGAAGAAATTAATTTCCCAAGCGCTTATCTATTGTACCTCCCTCTATTTGCAACAATTTTGGAATATCCTATCTGAATTTTTTTGCATTAGAAACTGTCAGAGCCCAAAGTGTTTTGAGATTATTAGTAGTGTGAATACCAAGCCACCGAAAAAAAAGAGACACAGGGAATAGAGAAAAAACTTCGGTTTAGTGGGAGACTCGGACTCGAATTAAATGAAGTATATTCGCACTTATCATGGTTCAACATAAGCACAATCCATCTGAACTGGTCTGAGATCTAGCTGACATAATGTGAGAGCCCAGCCCTAGAACAACTGACAAGGAGAACATCGTCCGCATAAGCAGGACACGAGACATCAATTCCATAAGAACTGAAAGTCGAAGGCTAGGATGGGAGGATAGGAGCAATTCATAACTTAAAAATAGTTGGAGAAAGAACATCATCTTGATGGACCGCACGCCAAAGAAACACCTTTGAATCAGAAACTGCTCCATTACATTTTACCCGAATAAAAGATTCAGAATACCAGTACTGTAACAAAACAACAATAGAAAGGTTAATATTGTTGGAAAACAGGGAATAGAGTGCATGTGAGTGGACTATACTGTCGAAAGCTTTCGAAAGATCAAGAGCACAGATATGAAGAGGAGATTTATCATTAACAGATTGCACCAGGAGGGAAGCTAGAACACGATGGGCGTGCTGACATCCCACCCTTTTTTGAAAGCCAAATTGGTTTCAACGAAAATTAACATTTTTTGAAATGAAAGGGAGAAGAATATATTCAAAAATTTTGCTAAGAGTGCACGAAACAGTAATTGGGCGATAATAGCTACACTCTGACAAAGTTTTTCCACGCTTCAAAACCGAGGTGAGTGTGCCACAGAGAAAACTGTCGGGAACCATAGATGTTGATAAACACATCTGAAAAAGTAGCTGAAGGTGATCTATCAATGTTGGGTAAACTACTTATGGATGATAAGATAAATTCCGTCTTGATCAACAGAGCTATATTGCATGTTCTTAATAGCTTGACCAATATCAACAGTAGGATCTGGTAATATATTACTCTAAGAAATACGATTAAGCAAACACGATTCAAGAAGGTTACTAAGAAGCTTTTCAATTTCCCGGTTCACCTTGCCGAAAATATTATTATAATATGACACCCAAGTATGAACTGCTATAGGAATTTCAGAAAAATCACTACTAAGCTTATCTGAATTCAGAACATGAGACCACTCCTTTCTCGACGCACGAAGATCAAAACCAGATACCCTAGAGTGCCGTAAACATTTTTTATAAGGACGATTGGTTCTCTGCTTCAGATCGAAGACAACTCCTCGATTTGGCCGACCGCAAGACACCCATATTCGTAGCCAAAACTTAGCTTTATTCTTTACAACTTTTAATTCTGGGTCCAAAACCAATTCTGGTTTTCTAGTTTTAACTTTAATCTTTTCTAGAGGAACAGTAGTCGCCTCTGCTTGTTTTAAGCACCAAATTATTTTATCATAATATTCATCTAGAGACCACTTATCATTTGAGGAACTGTCAGTGACTTGAAGCAAATGGTAATAAACTTTTATAGATCCCAATAACGCCGACAACTTAGTAATATAAACTGCAAAATTAGATCTACTCCAGTTATTCCTGTAAAACCACAACCACATAGAACTTTGTGTAAATGTTCTAGTAGAACGGGAAGCGACTAGTGAAGCTGAGAACGAAATCGGGAGGTGATCAATATCATGATAGTCTTCATGAACAAGAACAGTCGATGTATTAATATTTGGCGAGGAAACTACATGGTCAATATTAGACAAACTTTCAGATTGGCGAATATATGAATAATCAACACTTTTTTCGACTATTTTTTAAGCAAAACAAGCATCAAGGACTATATCGTATCGACCTGACTGACTTGTAATATCTGTGTTGAAGTCACCAACCACTATGAAATCATAACCAGTCGATACAACAGACGCAAAAATAGCATTAAGATTTGCCAAGGCTTTCATATACGCGTTTAAAGCGGAAATAGTTTTTTTGTTATACAAGAGATACACATTTATCAGCACAGTATTACCAACCGCAACCAAACTGTAAGGATGAATTTATCACTGTGAAAACACACTGGAGAGAGCAAACTCAGGTGATTCTTAACAATGCAAGCGAGGCCTCCAGAAGGTCTACCAAAAGTGACCTCAGCATTAGTTGTAAAAACGGAATGATTACGACTTCTTTTTAACACGTTAATACTAGTAGAAGTCAGGAGGTGTTCTTGAAGGCATACTATGTCAAACTGGTCACACATTTCATCCATCATATGCTCCTTTAAACTAGTACTATTTATATTAAGCGAAACAGTCGAAACAGGCACAATCATTTCTTCTTGGCAATGATATCTCTCAGCACTTTGCATCTAAGACTAAAGGAGACATGACTTTCACCAGAATTGGCACAGCTTGCATCAAGCTGGCAGGGAGAATTCTTGGTGGAAATATGAGGGCTCGCACAGCGTGAACACTTCGCAACCAAACTTGCACAATCAGCTACTCTACGGTGTGGCGAACGGCATTTTAGACAGCACCGAGGTGCCAACAGATATTCTTTCACAGATAAATATTACTATCCAAGTTTAACACCATTTTGCATAGCCTTGGCTTTTGACATGGAGTCACAAAACTCAAGCTTAACCGTACCAGTGTCACCAAGCCGCATAGGTTCCACCACACCTGGATATCCTTGAAAGAATGAGAGGTCTAAGTCTCTCGATATTCTTCTGACCATCCCGGAAAACCGCTTAGTGATCGCCTTGGATGGAGATCTGCTAAAATCACTGAAATAGAGTCCTTCAATTCTCAGCCTGGTAACTGCATCATGACAGCTCAGTTTATCGAGCATTTCTTTGAGTTTTATTGGGTCATTTAGTGTGTAAGGTTGCCCCTACTTAACAGGGCTAATAAATTTGGTAGCGTGACATAAACTGAGGCGTTGGATAAGAATCGGTACTCAGAAATCAGTGACAACTGATTTTATTTATAAAATAAGATAGAATGAAAAATATTCTAATTCTATCTATGTTGGCTATTTCCAAACCTCTTCTAAGGTCAAAAGATCTACTTGTTCAAATCCACCGATGTATACCGAAAAGAAAAAGATTAAGTTAATCCTAAGCTAACAAATATTTCAACTTAAAAGGGTTACACTTGAACAGCTAGTCAAGGCTTGAGTTCTGGGTTATAAAAATCCTTTAGTTCAAGCTATTTTTGTGCTAAGCTAAGAATAACCGTACTTGCTTTTAATTCCAATTTCCATTAACCTAAACCAAGAGATTCTTTTATTATTTCTTGATAGGATTGTGTATTCCTTTGACCATTATTAAGCTTTAATTTTAGCAGGGAAACTTAATTGAAAATATCTGGACATAAAGGTTTAGAAATTCTTAAGCTGGTAATATTGTTCCTCTTTTTCCCCTGACCTTCCTGTACAAACATTAAGGTTACTTTTGTATAAACAAGTAGTAGGGGTTAACGAAATGAAAGAGTGATTAAAAGGGAACGTTGTTCCTCTTCGTATAAACGTCTGAGGGTTGCACAAAGGGGGGGGGGGGTGTTAATTTATGTTATTGTCCGATAATTCCAATTTTGGATATAAGGTCTTTATAAAGTCAAGCTAAGCCTCAAGGGACTCTAGGCTGAAAAAGAGAGAGCACAAATGGCTCCTAGCTTTCTATTCTTGGTTGAGGTTTCCTTCCTTCTTGAAACCCTCAGTTATTCGAAGCTTAAATTTCTGGGAAGAAATTTAATTTGGCTTATTATAACCTAAAAAAATGCTCTTTTGTCCAAATGGCTCAAGTCTAGACTAGATGCGAATATTAATGAAACTATAAGTCTCAAATCATCAATTTTTCTTATATACGTATTAAAATTATTTCCAAATGACAGAAAGCCTTTTAAAGGTTTTCTTTCTTATTTTAACCTTTATCTTCAAACTTTTATCCCCAAGGAGAATTTCAGACAGACAGTGGTAGCTTATCGTTATTACAAAGTAAACACTTACTCTTTGTTCGGTTTCCAAAAAAAGACAACCCTGTTTTCGCTCCTCAATCTCTATTTTAATTTCTATCTATTTTGTTCTTCTTTCCTGTCATTGGTCAGAGACCAGTTTGATGTCATCCTAATAATAGTTCTTTGTTCACAGATTGGTTTCCACTTTCTCTATTAAAAAACCCTGTGTTTGGTCATGTGATTCAAATCGCGTAATATACTTGTCGCTGACTCCTCGAGTTTCAAACGGCAGTCTGATATTTGTATTTGCATGTTATTGTCCTTGTTGAGTCAAGGGCACAATTGTTCAAAATCTAGCTAATGTTGTTTGTTTCCTTACACAAAGAAATTTAATACTTCGTTACTGCAAAAGTCATACTTTGCTATGTTTACAATTTATTCAGGTTATGATAGCTTTCCCACATTTTTACAACCTCCCACACTTAAAATTCTTAGTACAGTTATTTTTTCTTAATGAAACTATAACTTGCTAAGAATCAATTTAGTTCAATCTCTTCCTGTTCTACATTTACCTGGAATCCTTGAGACTTTTGTTTCCTATAGTCTAACCATAATTTTCTCAATGTTTTGAATATAATTCCAATAGAGACTAGTCCTAATAAAGATAGAAATAGATTAAGGGTATTGAAAAAAAAATGTCCAATAGCTAGCCGTTTTCCTTCCTTTTACTTCCTTTAAGGAAATGTGCATTTTTCTTATCTCAGCTATGCCAATATGCGTCTTGGTGTTGTTCTGGAAACATATAGAGATTAAATCTTCAAATTCTTTGCTCCATTCGTTTTGTATGCCGGCTATGGAGAGGTTTCCTTCTAGGCTAATTATCGATATATTTAAAGGTGCCATTTCCTTTGTAATCTGCCCCCTATACATACTGTTTATCTTTAACATTTCTGCAGTTAGAGAACATTCTTCTGGCAATTTCACTATTGAGCTGCCTTTTATATATGTGAACTTACTGTTTTTCTCTGTTTTACATTCGAAATGTATTCTTATTTCTTCTTTGAAAGGAGATGTGATTATATATTTTTTCCTTCCAATTCTTTGGATTAAGATTTTATTTTCCTTTATAATTTTGGTTTGGCACTCTTTATTAATTAATGCATTATTTTCCATATAGTTTGCTAAACTGCAGGAGTTCATTTGTGTGCTTCTAATAATAAATTGGTGGTTGCACAATAGTGGTATACTCTATAAATTACATCTTCTTTCTATATTGTCATCTTCAAAAAAATATGTCGTTTGATCTTTACTTAACCCAAAAAATTTGAACTCATTTTCTATTTGAAAGAAATACGAAGTGTTTGACACTGTGAACTGAATGTTGAACATTTTGAACATTCTGAACCCATCTTGCTTGTTTGATATAGAAAAATCACAAATAACCAACAATTTCAATTGTTGTGTCGCCACATTGCAGCTAGTCGATTTATAAAGTTCCAGTAAGCTGAATCGTCTGCAATTTACCGATGTTCTATAGCCTATTGGTAGTAAATGTTCAATTTCAAAAATTGTCCTAAGCATGTCTGCCGGATGTGTGACAATGAATGGGAAACTTTTATTTTCTGCTTGAAGAATAGAAAGGATTACTGTTTCTATTTTCTTTACTAGCTTTTTTATTTGGATAGAACTTTTTGTCATTTCTTTGTTTATCTGTATTTTTAGGAAATTTATTTCATTAATTTCCTTTGATATATACTCGATAATTCTCTTGGAGGTCCTTCCCAAAATTTCTAAGCTTTTGTTTCTTTTCCATTCTTAATTCTCTGTCGAGGTCACTTATTAACGATATAGATCTGTCCAACATGTGTATTGACTTTTAATTTTTTTATTTTGGTTAAATAATCTACTTGATGAAGAATTGTCTCTATATTTTCTTCCGTTGCTAGTCCTGCGACCCACCCTATTTTGTCCCCAAAGTGGTAATAGACTCCGTTTGTTTCGTTTTGTGTTATCCGTCATTAATGATTCTAGTATATACATATGTCGCCTTTGCGCGTTGGGATACAACCCTTTTTGAATCCCTATGGATGCAAACCTTTTTTTTGCTTCCTTAAGAGGTAGACGCAACCATTTCTTGCATCCTTAAGAGGTAGACGCAACCCTTTCTTGCATCCTTAAGAGGTGGACGCAACCCATTTTTGTATCCTTGAGAGGTGTCCTCTCAACCTCCCTCTGAAGTCATTTTATGCGAGAATTTTTTCTTTCACTAAATTTATACCTGGAATAATTATCCCTATTTGGTCTTGACATATCTTTCTTTTTAGGAATGTCTAAGCTCGTTGCGAATCTTTGTATTTCTCCCCCTGTATAACAAATAGTTTGATTAATTCTAGCACTGTCATTTTTTGTAAACTCCTCTGTATTTGTTTAAGGGTGGTAATCCATGAATGGATTTCATTTGGATATGTCTGTAACGAGATGTTAGGCGCTTGCTCCACAAATAGGCTTTGAAGCCTACTTGTGACTGTGGCATCTCTACATTGCCCTTCTAGAGCATTTATTCTAGACTACGCTTGTTGTAGTGCAATTTCTAACTCTTTGATTTTGTTTTCATTTGAACTCAGGATTGTTCTATCCTTATAAAGTCTTAATGCAGGAAACATTTTTAACCTTTAAATTGTTTTAAACTACTAAAATGAGCTAGTTTATAAATTGCGTAAGAATTAGCTCAATATCTCGATTTAAATTAACCCTCAAGGCTAATATTGTAATTACACACTCTTGAGGATGATTAACCTATGACTTTTTTTTGTAAATTATAGACGCTTCAGACACTAGAACTTGTAGCAAAGAGAAAGAAAACGAGAAGAAAGAAAGAATCTTAGGAAGATAAAAGATAAGTCTGTCTGAGTTTCCCCCTTAGGTTAAAATTTCCTTTAATGACCCTTTTTCAAACTTTTCTGTCTTGGATAGGTTTTGAAAACTGAACACACACCTTCTTGTGAGGAACCGAGGACTAAATTTTTCCAAATTTTATGAATTTAGTTGATCTTCCCCCAC
The DNA here is from genome assembly GCF_049724085.1 of Artemia sp. Qi Xiang Cuo. Lineage (NCBI taxonomy): Eukaryota > Metazoa > Arthropoda > Branchiopoda > Anostraca > Artemiidae > Artemia > Artemia sp. Qi Xiang Cuo. Next base: position 6,617,620 of record NC_142805.1, read on the forward strand.
TTAAACGAAAGTTGTACCGAACTTGAGTACCGCTGCTACCAGTTGTAAGGTTGCCCCTACTTAACAGGGCTAATAAATTTGGTAGCGTGATATAGACTGAGGCGTTGGATAAGAATCGGTACTCAGAATTCAGTGAAAACTGATTTTATTTATAAAATAAGAGAAAATGAAAAGTCAATACACATGTTGGACACATCTATAGTGTTAATAAGTGACCTCGACAGAGAATTAAGAATGGAAAAGAAACAAAAGCTTAGAAATTTTGGGAAGGACCTCCAGGAGAATTATCGAGTATATATCAAAGGAAATTAATGAAATAAATTTCCTAAAAATACAGATAAACAAAGAAATGACAAAAAGTTCTATCCAAATAAAAAAAAGCTAATAAAGAAAATAGAAACAGTAATTCTTTCTATTCTTCAAGCAGAAAATAAAAGTTTCCCATTCATTGTCACAGATCCGGCAGACATGCTTAGGACAATTTTTGAAATTGAAAATTCACTACCAATAGGTTATAGAATATCGGTAAATTACAGACGATACGGCTTACTGGAACTTTATAAATCGACTAGCTGCAATGTGGCGACACAACAATTGAAATTGTTGGTTATTTGTGATTTTTCTATATCAAATAAGCAAGATGGGTTCAGAATGTTCGAAATGTTCAACATTCCGTTCCCAGTAGTAGAAAGGGGGGTCTGACTCGTGGCAGTACAAAGTTCGGTTATCAAAAGAATATATCTCCCATCAGTACACCAAATAAGGGCATGGAATCCCCAGGGAGAATGATTGCTTAATCAAAGTGGGTCAATGACCTAAATTTCCAAAGGTCGATTTATTTGCTGTTGTTGTTGTTTTGGCCAAGTGCATGCTCGAGGCGAATGTTAAGACCTAACGGATTAGGAAACAGTTATATCACATGTTTCCTTCTCAGCCAATCAGAGGGCTCGCTTACATATTAGCGACGGAGGATTGCAGAGAATATAAGGAAAGGGTTTTTGCCAAAGTTTTATTAGTCTGTGAATAGAATTCAAAGGAGTGAGAAGAACAACAGTTTTGACTTTACTCATTTGGATATATATTTGTGTGTGTGTTGATGATGGCGAGTGGAATGTTTACCCTATTAGAAGTTGATAGTGGAGATGAAGGTAATAATAAAAGAGCACCAAACATTGCGGTGGAAATCACGAAAGGATCACGGCTTTGTCTGGAATGGGTTGTAGTATATGCAAGATATGTGATATCTTTGAGCAAATTTAAAATGAAGGATCAATTATTTTTTGATACTAAAGTTGATATAACACATGTGAATAGACATCAATGTGCTTTATGTGCATTAGTGAAACATATCGAAGATAATAAACTCTATCGCTAATTGTACATGCTTGGTATTATTGTTGTTGTTGTAATTATTTAATAAAATTGTTTCGAAATCGAAAATGTTCCCTTTCTGGTTAGGTTAGGGCTAACGAATAAGGGTAAGTCTAAAGTCAGCAGTCAGAGTGAAAGGATTGAAAAATGAATAAATTTAAGAAAGAGAGAATCAGATCGAATCTAGTGCTTATGGAAAAACATTTGATTTTGGATGACGATTTTCTTTAGTTATCTCTACAATACAGGATATTCTCTCGTCAAGGAACACTTGAAAATGTAATGAAGAGTGATTCTCCCTCATGAGACTATTATATGAAACTTTTAAAATGTGACTCAAGTGCTTATAGTCAATTTATTGATATATTAATTGGAACAAAGCAGAATCGTATCGTGGATATACTTTTGAAAATATTTCCAATGGATTCAATGTAGATGGCTCCCCCCCCACCATTCGAAAGAGGTAACGTCAAAGAACTACTCCTCTCCCCATTCCTCTCACTGAATTTATCGATCAAGAACGATCAGTTTCATTTTAGCTATGAGAGAGTCAAGTGACATCGGAAACCAAAAAAAAATGTTCGATATATGTCCATTATGCATGTACACTCTTGGCAGTTGGAATCAATGTGAGAATTGTACAATTATTGAGGACTACAGTGAAAGGTGTAAATTGTGAAATCCCTGTAAATCACATAGAGGCTATTCAGTACATATTAAAGGATGTAACTCAAATCTTGAAGAGATTTGTGACTCTCACCCTAGAAGACACCTATGCTCCAATTGTCACTATGATAAATGTGATCAGTGGGAGAATACTTACCCTGCTATGATTGGAAAGAATCCCAAACATGATTTTAGTTTATTTCTACGAGATTGGTATCGTCGTGGGTTTAAATTATTCTGGGAAGAGGAATCTGGTCTACGATTCAACTGTTGTGGTAACAAGACAATTCGGTTTCAATGTCATCGTTCTGACGACACTGCCTATTATGATTATAAACCAAACGATTTTTATTTGGCAGTTACTGAATATGATTCACCATTTGAAAACACTCTATGTGATATTGCTTCAAATAGACAGATTGAAACTCGTGAATTTTATAATATGAATGCTAATAGTATCTTTGACTATACAAAGAGACATGACCAGAGTGAAGTTACATTATACTGTAGAGAATGTGACCCTGACTTTGCAGTCAATCAAGATAAATATACAGTGAATCCAAATGATTTACCGGCATTAGTAGTTCACGACAGTTGCCTATACACCAAAGAAGAAGAAGAAGAAGAAATATAAAGTGAAGATTTAAAGACATTGTTGTATATATACATGCATTTTATTAATAAACAAATTCAAAAACATTTTTTAAGCACTTTACTCTTAGGGCACTGAAATCAATACTATATAGGTCTGAGAGGATATTTTCCACTAGAAAGTCGTTCAGACGTGGATTGTCAAAATAAATGTGGAGAAACTGCTTGTAGGTATAGTCGCGACATCGGAACACCTAATGTAGTAGTGCGTGGAAGCCACAGCTTTTAGTCGTTAGATCGTGCGCCCTCTTCCGATTTTGCATAATAGTTTTCCCACTGCTCTCAATATAGTTGCTGATGTGGGGCGTGTAGAATGTATAGGGTAGACAAAGAGGATCAAAAAATTCAATCGTCTTCATTGTTTGAAAGATGCACAGCCAATGACCCGTCAGCACAGTCGACGGACGGATATTAACAATAATTAAGGTATTGTTGACAATTTGAATTTTTCCAAGAAAGTCCGAGGGCAGATAATAGAATTTGTACTGTGACATGTAGGGGTCCATATTAAATACATTGATTATTTGACTGGTGTTCATGGCGCCAAGTCTAGTAGAACACTGCCTTCGGGAGTGATTTCCCAATAGGTTTCATATTGATTTAGTGAGATTAGTGCAATACTCTCAGCCAATGGGTCGGCAAATGTACACTCTAAACGCACACTCCCCGTACGTACTATACTCATATCCTGTGTACCCCACAAATCCAATACAAAGATAGAATGTGTTTTAGCAAACATATTTTCGGTTATATCATTTTCAAATAGTTGCGAGTCATGATCTAGGGTTTGCATGGTCAACTCATACAATGTTCTATAGGATTTATCAAAAGATAGATTGTAGAGTGGGATACCATTCACTTTGCACACAAGAGATGAAAGTCCAAACATCTCGAATTTATGTGGACATTCAGCCCATGATCCTATTGCACTGGCGCTTTTCACAAATGCCAAAGTGACTTTTGATGGAATTTCGCCATTGATAAAGGATGAATCGGTGAAGGTGCGTGAGCCCATGGCAATATGACGTTGATTGGTGATTGTATGAAGAACAAGTAGTTTAATATTATTTCCATTGGCTCTCAATTTTTCCACTGCCAATGCAACAGAGCTCGTGACCTGTTGTTTGCGTACATGCAGTATTGCCGAGGTGAGGGAGAGACTCATATCAGGATTGGCGGCAAGTTCTTTTCTCAATATGAAATTGGAGGGTGCAAGCGTTAGTTTTATATCCACTTTAACATTGGGTGGCAGCCATTGGGGTATATTAAATATTTCATGATATATTTTTCCAACTAGATTCACTAGTTGTAGCATTTTTAAGTGCATCTGTACTATCAGTATTAGTAATATATTCATATGGATTGGAGATGCCTCTCAATTCCTTGTATGACTTGGGTGTCATCAACATGAATTGCATATAACTTGTATAATTTGAGATTGTTGCTTGTGCTCACCAGTGTGCGATTGATGTAGACACTAATTTGATGAAATAGATTGTGTAGTATACAATTTTCATAGGATATTCCATCAGCCCGAATTGGCATTGTATTATCGGATTTCCGGACTTTCATTTGTAAATCTATAAATGTTGAAGACGTGTCCATAAAGTAGTCTTCATTGGAATAAATTTGAAAGTGGATATTATCGGAGAGGGGTTATTGTGGATAAAATTGTTCATAGTATCCATGCTTGACACTCACATCAACATTTTCAGCATTGAATAGATTCAATGAGGCGGTGATTGAAGGTTGAGAATCCTTATGCGGTAGGTAGGACATATTAAGAGAAGAAATCTAGTTTTGATCTAACAATTTTCTTCCTATGACTTCTTCTTCTGTTTCCACCGGGTGTTGGCTTTTTCCTTCTTTTCTCTGACAAGAGTGATGATTTCTTTCGTTTCCAACCTAAGTAGAGATTGATGAGGGATGCATTCTTTCTCGACCTTTTTAAGCCTTTAACATTTTGTTTTACTTTCTCGCCAAGGGTTCGCGCACTGGACCTAAGATTTTCCGAAGCATTTTTTTTCAAATTCTTGCCAGAGCCCCAATCGTATAGTGTAGAGGATGCAAAATCTGTCGCAGCAGGTACAATATAATGTCGGGCAAGGGTTAGCTGATATTATAACAGATTTGAAACGACGCGACCCAGAATATAGACGGACATTGACGAGCAACCCTTGTAGTAGTCTATTACTTGGCCCAGTTGTTTCGAACGAATTTTCCTAGCATAGAGATCCCTCTAAAGTTAAGAGTCTGCAAGTTTTTTTTTAGACATCTTGCTTTTGAAGGATGGGACGAAAATGGCATGTAATCACAGCCAAACCCTTTGAAATCGTTAAGGGATCGCTTCATTCACCTCTTAGTGTTTATTAACAGAGGTCCAAATACGAAGTGTATACGGAAATATGTTGAAGATGCTTTATATTGTAGTGGTGAATATGCTCTTGATTGGTTTTTCGTTCAAGAACTCGTAGGAGGGGAACATTTGAATTACCAACCCGAGATACTTCCACAAATGAAGCGTAGAGAAATATAAAAGTGTCCGTGGAGAAGGCAGGCGGGTAGTCAGCAAAAATGAAATTAGTGTTTCTGGCACTTTTACCATTGATTATATTGAGCTTAAAGCCAAGAACATCCCTCAGATTATCATTGAGAATAACCGTTTCACTGGCAATAGGTGAACTAATGTAAATCTTGCCCTCCTCCTTTGAATAGTTGAAATGAAAAGCTCCTTTTTTACGAGCGGAAATTCTTTTATTAATAGAACGACATAAATAATTCATACAGGTGATTTCATCGTATGGTAATTCAATATATGGATAATCCATCCAATTGATTTTTTGAATTTTTTCTTGATCACCTGGCGATGTTGGTGGCCAATCATAGAGTATAGTTTTCATATGATATTTACGATCCTTTCTCAAAATGTCGTAGGTATTTTTGAGGATAAAGTCGACAAGAGCCACGTCATATTTTCCATTGTCGTCGAATTTGATGGTGGGAGAGAGTTTCGTCCAAAAATCAATTGTTCTATTCAGATCATTGTAGAGAGGATCAGAAACATTGGACATGAAAGTCACGTAGAAATCCTTGGGTATTGTTAATATCTTCAGCACTGACCCAAGAATCAAAGTCTGAGTTCTATCCTAGCAAACAAACAAGCAACTGTCTCTTGCCTCAGTGAGTACGACTCTTGAATGTCTTTTCAATTTGATAAGTTTCAACACTGTTTCTAAATTCTTGCAGTTCATATTCATAAACACCTCCAAGAATTACATTATCTCTGGTGTCTCGCAGTCAACATGTCGTGGTTTCGGTGTCGAAGATTTTCGACACTTTAAAAAGTTCGGTGCTCCATAAATAATTCCCCTTTTCAAAAATATTGGTGGTTCTATTAATTCGAACAGTATCACCAACACTGAATTTCTTCTTCACATTTTTTTTTCTTTGTCACCATTGGAATGTGCTTTAGAAAAGCAACAAATGTATTTTCACTGCAGTGAACTTCCCAAGGTCTTGAGTTGGACAGAGATCGATGGGGTGAGGGTTGTATATCTGCATGATTTTATCTAAATCATGAATAAAAGCCGGTTTATTCTTCAGGGTAAAATAACTTAAAATTATTAAATAAATTGTTCTTATTAATCGTTCAACCAATGCAGCCTTTATCAGGCTATGACTATGATATAGTGTTGTATTAAATTTCGAAAGAAACTTTTGCAAAGGGGGATTAAAAAAATTCACTACCACGATCCGATTGAATTTTTCTATATGAATCCTGTTCGAGAATACTTTCAATGGCCCGAGCAACTTCAACACCTCTCTTTGACCGTAATTGAATGGCATAGAGATAGCGACTAAAGACACTGATTGCCACCAGAATATATTTGTAGGGTGCATTGTGACGCCGTTGAATTGCGTCTAAAGTTAAAACATCCGTTTGCATTATATGCAGAGGGAAAAAGGCTTAAGTTTGTTAATATTGTTTGCTGCGAAGCCTGTGATTCCGTTGCAGTGTGTAACTCGGTTAATTCTATAGATACTGTTTTGCTTTTTTCAATTTTCTGCCGAATAAAGCCCTAAAAAGCGTTTTGGTGAAAATTAAACTTCACACTCCGAAATTATTTTTGTGAAAAGCTTTCTGAACTTTATTTACTTGGAACGTAAGGGCGTTGTGTAATGACCCCTTCCCTTTGGCAAGCTGGAGGATGAATCAATTCGTCTTCCCTTTTGAGCAAAAACTACAGGTGTTGTAAAATCAGCGGTGCTGCTGCTACTGCTACTATTTTCAAATACTGAATCTTCTTCTTTTTTAAATGGAGTCGGTGTTGGCGTTGTTGAAGGACTATATTTTCTTAATTTCTTTAGAATTTGATTATTGCAAATAAGACTTTTGGGGAAGTTTGATATACCTAGAAAGGTGTATAGATTATTGTCAATTGAAAAAAGTCCTTTACTATTCGTCACCATATCACAAATTAAATCAACTAGATTATAACTTTTTCCCTGAATTATAATTCGTTTCCCTGTGCTGTCGACTTGAACTTGATGAACATCATCAGTTTCCAACATGAGATATGATAATACTCTTTTGCTCTGTTCTCGATAGGTCAGTGGCAATAGGTTCCTAATTTTCATTACAATTGAATTCAAGTCCTTCTCCCTTGGTTGCGCAGAATCTTGAGATGTTTTTTGTTTAGAAAGATCTGTGACAGTGGCAGCGGTGGTGGGTCTCTCAAGATTAGGTCAATGCATTTTACAATTACGAAAATCAAAACAGAGCTCCAGCAATTTTTGATGGGCAGCCATAGGTCTGCCGTCTACGTAGTAGTTATTCTTTCCCTCTGACTGTATAACGATTAGGAAGACAAGCTCGTTTGGGTACAAGTCCCAGGGGTCAGCCATTCTCTCTCTAGAGAAAACTGTTTGAAAGTTCTGCAAGTATCAATAGCAAAATTGTGGAGAGGCAAATTCCTGCTTGAAGGAGATATTTTCTTTTAAATATGTTTCCCTTGTTTTCTCTATCCCAAGTACGTAGATTGGAACAAGATATCGTCTTCCGTCGTCTGGAACCTTCTAACAGTTCAAAATTGAACGGGGCTAAATTTAAACAAAGTTAAGATATTAGATTAATGAAATCATTTTCAAAACTATGTTTGAGTATGGCCTTCCTAAGCAATGGTTTTGAAGTGCTTAAAACGCAAAATAAATGCCGTTGCTCGTGTTGTTTCTTCAGTGTCATAATGCCAACTAATAGCCTTTTCTACTGTTCACCGGAAGATATACTGTAATTTAATTGTTGAAAATTTCGGTGACTACACGTAGATCCTCGAGCATGCTCTGATTAAGATCCAGCAAAATGTAACCGTAGGGCTTGCTAGTCGCCTGAGTGTACGCTGACAGCAGACATTTAGGGGTGCCTGGATATATCTGTTTATTGAGAGTTATTAGCGATCTAGAATCACGAACAACTTAATAGATAATATGTATGGTGTAATTCAAAGCAAGGGCTCGCATATATTTGCTCTGGTGAGACAGAATGTGTAGAACTAGGATTATGGAAATTTATTCATGGTGGGAGCGAATAGTGAACAGTTGTAGTATTTCCTGTGAAAACTGTTCAATGGATTCAGCCAAATCATCAATAATCAGCCACGAGTTCGATTCAATACTATTGAAAACATCAAGTCCCCGTATGAATTGTATTGGTATGGCTGTGGCAATAGCTTTTATTTGATCATAGGACTCCTGCCAAATACTATAGCAATAGTAGATTATTTTCGGTTTTTCCGAAAACATTTTCTGACAATTTTGAATTATTTTAGCTAAAAGTGTTGTTTTGCCTGACATTGAGGGCCTACACAGAAATAACCTGAAGGGTATTTTAGATTGATACATGCTGTTGCTACTGCTGCTGACAACAGTCCAACTATAACTAACTGTAAATCATACGTGTCCAATGAATAAGTAGTAGTAGTAGTAGTAATAATTATCCCGTAGATCTATCTAGTACTGGTTAACAACAACAAAAAACAAAATTATTTCATGGCAGCATTTATTTCAACAACATGAAAATGCAGATTTTTTCAACATGAATCTGACAACGAAAAAAATAACACTTGTTCAACAAAAACAGTTGACGAAATTTCATGGTAGCATTTATTTTGCACTGCATGAAAACTCTATTTGTTCAAAATTAACAATTGACAACTATAAAAATGACACTTTATGGACAAAATTAAAACGCCGATTTATTCAACATGAACAACAACGATAAAAATAACACTTGTTCAACATGAACAGTTGACAAAATTTCATGGCAGCATTTATTTCGGCACTGCATGAAAACTCTATTTGTTCAACATGAACCTGACGACAACGACGATAAAAATGACACTTTATGTACAACATAAAAAAAAACACTCTTTATCCATCAACAGCAAGAACACTGCACTTCGATTGTCAACTTAAACACTTTATGTACATTGAGTAGCAAACACACACACTTTTCTGTACAAAAACAACAACACTTGAAAAAAAAACACATGAACTAGCACAGTTGAACATTATGAATTTAAAAGTGGGCCCCCCAGGGCCGCGGGGCCAAAGGCCAGCCGTGGGGGGGACCCCCCCCCCCCTGGGCGGCCGCGGGCGGGAACCTCATCCCCCGGGAGCCGGCCGCGGGAAGGGCCCCCCCCCCCCTGGGAACCGCGGGGGCGAAAAAAACAGTACAATAGTTGTCGTCACTGCTGCTACAGGTTAGGTTGGGTTAAGGTGGTTAGATTGGGTTAAGGAAGTTAATTTATGAAAGGGTTGGATGGGTTGTTCAATTTATGAAGGGGTTGGGTGGTTAGTTGGTTAGTTAGGTTAATTTATCCAGGCCAAGTTGATTGCGATATACTATGCATTCAACTCGGTCTGAAATACGGTAGTGGCCATGAGGCAGGACACTTACACCATTCTTGAGCACGTAGACTTTGTCAGATATACACGACATTGCATTTTTTTCCACTCTCAGAGTATAATTTCTATACTGTAGAGAGCAAATTGCAAGCACATGTGCTCTTAGCACTAGGTTACTTTCTACACAGTCTCTGCACACGCGCATGTTGAAATTGCTCTTTACAAAATGTGTAGGCACCCCTTTACACGCCTGCTTTTCATCCCCACTATGTGTTTTAACGCAATTAACTTTGGGACCCGGGAACACCCCCCTGGATATCAAATCAATCCCCGTCTCTGATTTTAACATTAATAGTTGGTTGGGGGCTTGACGTTTCACCAACTCGGGGTAGTGGGACGGATTTCAGTTGGTGAAATTTATCCGAGAGCTGATGTGTTCCCCCTTTTCTAGATCACCCAATAAATCTTCGGTCCCATTTACCTTTAACCGCAGAGAATCTGTATCCCCATGGTAAACTTGACCCTCCCCCGCCCGTGGTCATTGTAACTTGCACAAATTGTAAAAGAACGACAGCATGAGCTTTTTGGAAATTTCCAGTACTGAACTACCGCCTGCTATGTTCTTGTTCAGTACCATATTTCTCTTTTTCCTATGTAGAAGAACCATGCCAGCCTCTATTCTCGTGAACGATGTAAAATTGGGGTCGCTAATAATTCGTGCACGTTTTAGAGGGTCAGTCATAACGTCGCAGTAAGATGTATTACGTATGTTTTCACACATTTCGCCAAACGCTGAATTTAGAATCAGTTTATACATTTCCTTCTCCACTCTGGAGTTTGCCCTAGAGCGTTTATCGACAAAAGTGTCGATACACTTTTTCAAGTTTGATCGATGATTGAATTGCTGAACCCTATGCATTATGGCGATTTTGAAACCATTCCTCACCATCCAATTCAGAAGTACATTGTGAACAACAATATTTTCCTTAGGGTTCAAATCAGCAATCAGTTTTTTGTTAGAGGGAGTCCAGTGCATCCCCATATCCTCAACCAATGATCGATTGTAGGGACTCAATGAGTCCCTGCTCACGGGTCGATTGATACAGGGAAAAACAAAATCTTTGACTGAATCGTGAAGCGCCAGCGGAATGTGACCGTCAATTTCAAAGAACCATCCTTGTGGCCCATTGTCCTCGACTGTGGTAATGTCGGGGAACTCACAAGGATTCTCAAGCCATTGATAGTTACCAAACGGCAAAGAGTAGTGAGACAGTGCTGAGGAGCACACTGAGTTCATGTCCAAGAAAACTTCATTTGACTTTGCACAACTGCTATTTGTCTACTCAGATTGGTTGAAAAGACGCGGTCCCCATGAAAAACATACCCTCCCCTCATTGAACGCTCTACAAAAAGGTGCTGATCTACGTCGGTGATTGGGCCTATTTCCTCCCTACTAATTTTTAAAATCAAATCCATCACCAAATGTGGCGTGGAAAAATAATAAGCTATATCTAACCCGAACTCTGAATAGATTTGGTCTGTGTTCTTGCAGACTATATCCAACAGAGTTAAAACGTCACTGGCCAAGTACAGTCTACAATAATCCCACCCATTTTTACAATTTCCCTTAGCCCAAACCTTCTTGGCAAACTCTTACTCTTCGGCTGTGCATTCACTACTGGTCAGTGAATTGTTAAAAGCTTCAATTAGAGGTAGTTTCACCTCACTTAAGCGAGCACCAGAACAGTAATAGTCATATGCGTATACACCTTTGCAGGTCAATAGGTCATACATTTCACTGTCTGGAAAGTGCTGTTTAAGCAAGGAAAAGCTATCAAAATTGTCGCTTTTCTACACTTGAATCAATTGACTCAATGCCTTGCGAAAAAAACTAAAGGAATCTAAAAACCTGATTTTATTCCAACACGTATGCCCATTATCCACTGCCTGTCATTTCATTTCGAGAAGCAACAACTTCTCGGCCGATTTGGGAATAATGTTATTGGTAAATGAACTGTTTACCCATGGACTATCTACTCCCCCTCCCTCCCTGTGCATACATGCCAGTGCCGGTAAAATAAATTTTAAGTCGTAATTTGAGTTGTGAATAAAAACAGGAATAAAAAACTGTTGGCTAACATTTAAGTTGCACGATTGATGCGCAACCACTCTAAAATTACTAGCCCGAAAGAATTAGTCTACCACATGTTATTATGGTCTCTGACTGTCGCCCTCCCCCCGCCTCTTTTCCAAGTAGTCCCTTTCTCCCCCTCTACAAAAGCCCCCGGACAAACCCAACAAATTTTTTCTTTTTAATCGCGAGACGATCCTCTGCAGACAGCGCCATTAGGTAATGAGTATTTCTCAAACGAGAAATAGCAACATTAGCCGTGCCAATTAGTTTAGTCAGTGCCTTGACCATGCACTCGTCCTCCTCCTCATCCAATGTTTCTACTATTTCTTACAACCGCATTGTGTTAGAACTGTCTCTTTGGGCATGGGCATGGGACACTGCAATGGCCTGATGTTCTTTGATTCGGTTTGTAAATCGAGGATTATTCACCTCCACCAACTTAGCTTCACAGTCAAAAGATTTTTTCTTGCACTGGAGGAGGGTTTTTTGGAAATTTTTAAAGCGTAAAATAGCCCAATCCCCTGAAATCGTTTCCACTGTCTGGTAGCCATATCGTCTATAATGCCTCACGTGATCCCATATTTTTATATCGCTACGGCATCGAGATGGACATGTTGGACAGTAGAAACGTACTCCCCTTTTCCGACCCTCCCCCAGAACTCTACTAATGTCCGTAATCTGATTAAAATGACCAATTTAATTGGCAAAGTCACTAGATGGTGGTGTGTACAAAAACCAAACCCAGTATTTGACTAATTCATTTGACGGGCTCCATACAGGAACGACCACTCCCTTCTTTTTAGAACGAACCCCATCTTCAAATTCAGTTTTATACTGAACCACAGTAACGCCGATATTTAAATGGGCATTAGCCCTTTCAAAATATCAATGGATCTTAGCGTTACTGGGTATTTTCCCTCTAAACAAGTGAAATCTACAATGGGGAAATTGGATCCCTCCGTCCCATGTACAGCCCAATCGTCTAAATTCGTCTTGGTAGCGTCACGTGCTAGAGGCTCGAATGCTGATATGAGGAAAGCGTACTTGAAACATTTTTCATCTGTTTCATAAAAAATCCCCTGGACACCTTTACAACCTTCTAGATCTGGATTATATTTTACTGCCCTTGGCCCACTCCCCCCTTAAAATAAAATCTTTCTTAAATTTACGAATATTAATGCTTAAATTTTCAACATAAAGAACTACAGAGCCGCTCCCATTTTCATTAAAGTTCTCGAGATGCGCAATAATTTGACCTACCCACTCGCAAAAGGCACCCTCAAAATTATCTAAATTCGGATAGATCAAACGCATCTCGGAATGTATATAATGATGGTAAACTTCCCTTTTCCCCTCATTTAAACAAAAAATCTTTAAAACAATTGAAACCTTAATTGAATCCCTCCCCCACAACTGAATTTGGTTCTCCATAAGTGAAAGAATTTTATCTACATAGGCATGCATAATTTCTACGGGGTCAAACACAAAATTTCCCCCCATAAGTGAATTAAAAGGGTCCCCAAAAGTCACAGTTTAGACAACTATATTATTTAATATCGAATTTGACAGTTGAAAGTCTGGAAAAGTTGTAAATTGGACATTACCCCCTCCCCCTCTTGTCTCTTATCAACACTCCCTCCCCCTCCCCCACTTTGTTCAATGGTTGGGGTATGTGAATGCTCCACTTCAGTTGTTTGAAGTGGATTCGTTAGAGTATCGGTGGCTGGAGGAGGAGGAGGAGGAGGGTTTCCAGTTAATTCATTTGTAAAATCGTCCAAAAGCTGTAGTGTGTTTGGACTTAGCAAAGGTAAGTCCCCCTGCTCAACTGCGCTATAATCTACATTAAAATAATCAACTAAAACCTCATCAATATTTAACGACGACGGTATTTCCATTGAATTGTTGGAGAGGTCCTCTCCTTCTCCAACTGATGAGGACGGTGACAATGAATATGGGACCAATGGTCGTCCAACCTATAAATGAAAAATAGCTTATTTTCAAAGTGTTCAAATCACCCCTACTGTTTAAAATTTGGATTATAATTTACATATTATTATTTAAAGTCAGCACTTAGTAGTAGTAGTAGTAGCAGTATGCACATAGTAGCATTTGGTTAATTCACTGTTCCCCACTCCAGTGATATTCTGAAAGTTCCAATTTCCAACCTAATATACGATATTTACAATCTAAAACACTTTACATAGAAGTTGTAATTTGATTTTGTTCAAAAAATAGCTTATTTTCAGTGTTCAAATCAGCCCTACTGTTTTTTTTTTTGATTAGAGATGACCACGGCGCTTCCCGCGGCGCTTCTCGTGGCGCTTCTCGCAGCGCTTCCCGTGGTCGGAACCCTCGGCGCTTCCCCCGGCACTTCCTGCAGCGCTTCTCGAGCCCACCGACGCTTCCCGGGCCCACCAGCACTTCCCGGCCTGCACCGTGGCGCAAAAAGCTATCTTTTTTTAGGGAGGGGGGGCAGAGAAAATTAAAACAAGGGGTGTAGGACTATAGAGAAAATAAAATTTTTTAAATATCTCTGAGAGACACGTTTAAACAGTGTTGAAAAATAGTGAAAAAGAAAAGACTAAAAAAAAACATTGGAAGAAAATAGATATATATTTCTATAAGTAGAGGTAAAAATGCTCACATTTGCAAATCCTAGCTGCACTTGAGTGCCAGATGGCCCGGGTAGCATGTGTTGGAGGATGAACGGTGCGGTAACATCATACTCTTGTGTAGACGGGACAGGTATTAAAGGTCCATGGAAATCAGCTGCCCACTCGCTCTTTAATTTTCGACCTGGTTGTATTGTTGCCTGCACAGATGAAACTTGGGCAGTCAACACTTGTTTTGGGGTCGTGTAAGGGCCAGCATACTTAATAATGGATGGTCTCACGGGGGCTGCCTCGTCCACTCTCGTTTTATTAGATGTAGGGGGCATACATTCTTCATAATTGTCCTTAAAAAAGAAGAGAAAAATTTAGTATGATAAATAATTTCACCCTTTTTTTACAGAAGGATAATTAGTACCCCCACCCCCACTAACCATAATTGGCTAGTGGGTTATGTCTAGAAAAGTATTTATCTCATTTCAATAAAGCAAAAAGTAAAATTTCGCGAAAAACGAAACGCATATATTTACACCTTAGTTTAATTTCGTTTTCTAAGAGTTTCAGTTAGTATTTGGCCGAGTTGCTCTTTTTTACAGTTCGTCACCGTAAACTGTTTGATTCACCTTGATAAAGCCACCTTATAGTTCCTTATGGTACCAAAGGTGGCATTTTGGTGCCATTTCAGAACTGACAGCTCTGAGAAGCATAGTAAACCCACGATTCTAATTTCCATGGTCTAAACTAGGAGGTTTATAGTTCTCCGTATTGCACAGACACCCTTCCTGATCCCTTAAGTATGAAAAAAAAATTAAATCTCAGTTTGGAAAAAAAACAGAATGCCAAAATTTTTTATTTAATTTTTCATTGTGTTTTAAGGAACGAACTAATGTATCTTATATTGCATTATATTGCATATGCAGATGAATTACGGCTTATTAGCCGTTCAAACTTCAGCCTATAAAAGTCGGCCTAGTTTGTTTCTAAGCTGTTTGAAGAAAATCTCCTTAATACTAAACGTTGAAAATGTGAATATTTAGTCTTTACTTATTTAGCCAAACATTGAAGCATTGATCTAAGCTGTGCTTCTTTTTCAGTTATCCAATAAATAAACACAAGTTTTTTCTAATTGAAAGTAAGGAGCGACATTAAAATTTAAAACGAACAGAAATTATTCCGTATATGAATGGGGCTAAATAAAAGTTCAAATAAGGGATAATTCCCCCTTTACAGAAGGAAAATTAGTACCCCCACCCCCACTAACCATAATTTTGTCTAGAAAAGCATTTATCTCATTTCAGTAAAGCAAAAAGTAAAAATTTCACGAACAATGCAACGTATATATTTCCACCTTAGTTTAATTTTGTTTTCTATGAGTTTCAGTTAGTATTTGGCCAAGTTACTCCTTATTACAGTTCGTCACCGAAAACTGTTTGATTCACCATGATAAAGCCACCTTATAGTTCCTTATGGCACCAAAGGTGGCATTTTTGGTGCCATTTCAGGACAGACAGCTCTGAGATTCATAATAAACGCACGATTCTAATTTCTATGGTCTAAACCTGGAGGTTTATAGTTCTCCCTATTGCACAGACACCCTTCCTGATCCCTTAAGTATGAAAAAAAAAATTAAATCTCAGTTTGGAAAAAAACATAATGTCAAAAATTTTTATTTTATTTTTCATTTTGTTTTAAGGAACGAACTAATGTATCTTTTATTGCATATGCAAATGAATTACGGCTTATTAGCCATTCAAAATTCAGCCCATGAAAGCCGGTATAGTTTGTTTCTAAGCTATTTGAAGAAAATATCCTCAATACTAAACGTTGAAAATTTGAATCTTTAGTCTCTACTTATTTAGCCAAACATCGAAGCATTGATCTAAGTTTTGGTTCTTTTTCAGTTATCCAATAAATAAAAACAAGTTTTTTCTAACTGAATGTAAGGAGTGTCATAAAAATTTAAAATGAACAAAAATTATTCTGTATATGAATGGGGCTAAATAAAAATGCAAATAAGGTATAATTCCCCCTTTTTTACAGGAGGAAAATTAGTACTCCCATCCCCACTAACCATAATTTTGTCTAGAAAAGCATTTATCTCATTTCAGTAAAGCGAAAAGTAAAAATTTCGCGAAATATACTAAGCATCCTTTTGAATCTGAGAAACCTTTGACTAAACTGCTAACGGTAACGAACAGGAAGTGCTTTAAAAAGGGTCAGAGCTAATTTTAATCTCGCGCTGGAGAGCCTTATGTCAAACCAGAGTGGGTTAATAACATCAGCGACGAATGTCTCAGTTAGAGAAAAGATTACAATACAGAAAAGTCTAAATTTATCGAGAAAGAGAATTATTTCTATTTGCGAGAATTATCATTGTAAAAACAGTGGGGGGAGGGGTTAGGTTTTGAGGGTAAAAAGAACATATTTTATGTTTTCTAGCGAGTATAAAGATTGCATAGTGATGTTGGGGGGGGGGGACTTAGATAGACTGGAGGGTAACCAAGGAAAATAATATTATTTTGAAAATAAAAATGTACTAAAACTGAACTTACATGGTAAATTGAGGTTGACAATGCTTCAAGCTCATCAATAATATCCATTCTTGTTCTTTCAACTGTGTCACAATAATTTCTGATAATTTAATCACAATGCAGGCCCGTTATATACGAAATCTCAAGGGTGAATTGTTATGTAACGGAGAAAATCATGTGAGCAAGCCTCTGATTGGCTGAGAAGGGATATGTATCCCACTCGCTGATTGGCTGAGAAGGAAACACGTGATCTAACTGTTTCCTATTCCGTTAGGTCTTAACATTCGCCTCGAGCATGCACTTGGCCAAAACAACAACAACATCAAATAAATCGACCTTTGGAGATTTAGGTCATTGACCCACTTCGATTCATCAATCATTCTCCCTGGGGATTCCATACCCTTATTTGGTGTACTGATGGGAGATACATTCTTTTGATAACCAAATTTTGTACTGCCACGAGTCGGACCCCCCTTTCTACTCCCAGTGTCAAACACTTCGTATTTCTTTCAAATAGAAAATGAGTTCAAATTTTGGTTTCCGCTTTCTCTATTAAAAAAAAACCTGTTTTTGGTCATGTGATTCAAATCGCGTAATATATTGTCGTTGACCCCTCGAGTTTGAAACGGCAGTCCGCTATTTGTATTTGCATTTTATGGTCCTTGTTGAGTCAAGAGTACAATTGTTCAAAATCTAGCTAATGTTGTTTGTTTCCTTACACAAAGAAATTTAATACTTCGTTACTGCAAAAGTCATACTTTGCTATCTTTACAATTTATTCAGGTTATGATAGCTTTCCCACATTTTTACAAGTGTTTACGGCACTTTAGAGACAACAACAGCGGTGTGAGAGTCAGTTGACGACGTCGCACGGGCACGCAGTGGTGGAAAGTGATTATCATACGAATCAAACTTACTTGAAACAGTCTTTAAGAAGTGTTCCATTCTTTTCAATTTCGCGTTCAAACTCGAATAAACCAAAGCAGGGATGACAGGTATATCAATTGGAGAACGAATTACAAACATCAGTAGGTGTATGTCTTCATCGTCACATTACTCGAATACACTTAACATATCCTTCAGATGACTTTCCAAAGCCTTCGGCACCTGAATTCTCGGAAGCTCAGTCCCAGGTACAGCCGCATCGTAGAGGAGTTTTTTAAGCTTCGATTACACTCGGCAAGTTCAGAAAAAACTCCTTTCCAAATTTCAGTATTTCGTTTTCATTCACTCGTTCATTCAAAACGAACAGAAATTAATTTAAAAAAAACTTTTTCCACAAAATGAGTCTTTCAAAGAAAAGCAAGAACTCCATTAAACAAAAAATGAGCAAAATAAAATAGTCTACCAAGCATGAAACTAAAAATCATCATCGATAAATAAATGAAACCTAAAACGAAAAGAAAATTACAATAAATAACCGAGGCAAACTCCAAACGAGCAGAAAAAACATAAGTTAGGCTCAAAACCTCCATGCCTTCCTAAGGCCAAAACATAATTTGCACTTTGCTGAAAAAAATACAGATGAATGTGCATTGTCGGTTCAATATACATATACTGATATTTAGTAATCAAAATGTTAATATTATTTGATTTATTAAAGTTATAAAAGTAAAAACATTTACATTAATAGACAACGATGTATATTAAACTTCAAACTTTTAGTTTTTTGTTGAAGGTTTTTGAATTTTTGACACATAAACATGGTCTTTTCATATTGTATCTTTTCAAAGCTATTTCATTATTAAGCAAGTCCAATTTCTAACGGTGATTTCTAATGAGCTTTAAGCTTTTGGTTTTCTTTTTTAAGGTTTTTGAATTGTTGTGATTCCTATTTAAAATTTATACAAATCTTTTTGCAATTACCAGTTTTTTTGTTCTTTAGGCACTTTAGTGTCTTTATACTGAGTCTTTTCAAGGATATTTTTATTATTGCTGTTTTTTTTCCAAAATTGAGGTTTTTAATGAATTTTCCCTCACTTCTGACCTATCTAGATCGTTTTTTATTTGAGCATATCCCAAGAAACTTATTTTACTGGAAATATGAAACTGTTTTCGAGAACTGAAACACACAGTTATTACTCACATATAAGGATATTTTATTTTCTTTTAGTTTTCAATTTTATTATTCTTTTAGTTTTCGGTTCAGAATTGCTAAGGCTAGCAAGTGCAAAAATATTTTTCGTTTCTGATCAACAATTTTTATTGCTTACTTTAAACTTCAGAACTATCTAAAAATTATAATATTAGTTTGATTTTCCTTTTGATTAAGTGAACTTGATACGTCATTTAATGGGTGGTAACAGTTAATAAGCTAAAATGATAAATATAAGTATTTCCACCCAAAGGTCAAAAGACAATGAAAAGGAGATAAATGAAGAGAAGCTTCCGATTTTAAAGACGGTTCTTGATCTGTTAAAATCGGATCTGTCTTGTCACATTTGCAAAGAGGTATTTGTCAAACCAGTTAAACTGCCATGCATGCACACTCTCTGTACAACTTGTATCCTTCAATGGGGAAACAATAAAAAGGATTGCCCCTATTGCAGGACGAAGTATGAAAAAGTGTCCTGTGAAGATACTATTTTAACTAGCTGCATTGAAAAACTCATTCTATCTACTTTTTCTGATGGTGAAAAAAAACAAAGAGATGATCTTATCAAGTCACATACTGACAAGGAAAATCAACTTCTTTCGCCAATATTCAAAAAAGTGCAAATAAAAGGTTTAAGAAAAGACCCTTATGTAGAACCCTTTACTATTGAGGGACTTTTTCTTGTATTTGCCTTTTTATGTGTAATTCTTATATTCACAGGAAAAAGTGTCCTGTGAAGATACTATTTTAACTAGCTGCATTGAAAAACTCATTCTATCTACTTTTTCTGATGGTGAAAAAAAACAAAGAGATGATCTTATCAAGTCACATACTGACAAGGAAAATCAACTTCTTTCGCCAATATTCAAAAAAGTGCAAATAAAAGGTTTAAGAAAAGACCCCCTTTACTATTGAGGGACTTGGGTTGCAATGGGACTATTCTGAACATTGTAGACAATTAGAATCTTTAGGTTACTATTGACTCAGGCCGCCTCTTACTTACAGTTCAGTACTTCTAACTGTTTGATATTCTTGTCAAAAGATAATCATGCATAAATATTGCATTAACTTATTACGTCACATTTGGTTATAATCTGTTAGGATATAACGTTTTTGCACGTCATAAATTCTATTCTATACGATTTGAACGCGGCAGGATTCTATATTTGGATTATAATTGTCGCTTGCGTTTTAACCGCAGGCAATTTGTTGTATTTTCATACTGAAGTCTTTTCAAAGATTATTAAAGATTATTTGATTTTAAAGTTTTGGAATTATTGTAATTCCGTGTTAATATATATAGAAATATTTTTGCAATTACCCATTTTTTGTTATTTAGGAAATTTAATTTGTTTTCATACAGAATCCTTTCAATATTATTTGATTTTTACTAAGCTTCAAACTTTTGCTTTTCTATTTTAAGGTTTTAAAATGGTTGTAATATTTTGTCAAACGAATATCTCTGCAATTACCAGTTTTTTGCTTTTAAATAAATTTATTTTGCTTCTCCATACCTGAAAATCGTCAATTTTTCCTAATAAGGTTAACAAGTGTGATCACGTTTTGCAATACTAATGTACATAAATATGATCTCACTCACATAAATAATGGTCTTTTCATATTGTATCTTTTCAAAAAAAAATTATTATTAAGCAAGTCCAGTTTCTAACGGTGATTTGTACCAAGCTTCAAACTTTTGGTTTTATTTTTAAGGTCTTTGAATTGTTGTAATTCCTAATTAAAATTTATACAAATCTTTTTGCAATTACCATTTTTGTTTTGTTCTTTAGGCAATTTAGTGTCTTTATGGTGAGTCTTTTCAAGGATATTTGATTATTGCTGGGGTTTTTTTTCATCCAAAATTAAGATTTTTAATGAATTTTCCCACACTTCTGACCTATCTAGATCGATCTTTATGCGAGCATTTCCCAAGATATCAATTTTCCTGAAAAATATGGAGCCGTTTTTGAGAACTGAAACACACAGTTATTACTCATATAAGTATAATTGACTTTATTTCAGTTTTTAATTATATCTACTTTTTGGTTTTATGTTCAGAATTAAGATTTTTAATGAATTTTCCCACACTTCTGACCTATTTAGATCCGTCTTTATGCGAGCATATCCCAAGATACCAATTTTCCTGAAAAATAAGGAGCCATTGTCAAGAAATAAAACACACAGTTATTACTCATATATAAGAATATTTGACTTTATTTAAGTTTTCAATTCTATTTTCTTTTGGTTTTCTGTTCAGAATCGCTAAAGTTAGTAAGTGCAAAAATATTTTTGGTGTCTGATCAACAATTTTTATTGTTTACTTTAAACTTCAGAATTATCTAAAAATTATAACATTAGTTTGATTTTCCTTTTGATTAAGTGAGGTCGATACCTCATTTTATGAGTGGTAACAGTTAATAAGCGAAAACGATAATTATAAGTATTACCAAGTAGTTCAAGGTCTTCTTTAAATTCTTCTTTAAAATCTGAAGCTTCTCTTCATTTATCTCTTTTTCATTGTCTTTTGGTCTTTTGATGGTAATACTTATAATTACCGTTTTCGCTTATTAACTGTTACCACTCATAAAATGAGGTATCGACCTCACTTAATCAAAAGGAAAATCAAACTAATGTTATAATTTTTAGATAATTCTGAAGTTTAAAGTAAACAATAAAAATTGTTGATCAGACACCAAAAATATTTTTGCACTTACTAACTTTAGCGATTCTGAACAGAAAACCAAAAGAAAATAGAATTGAAAACTGAAATAAAGTCAAATATTCTTATGAGTAATAACTGTGTGTTTTATTTCTCGACAATGGCTCCTTATTTTTCAGGAAAATTGGTATCTTGGGATATGCTCGCATAAAGACGGATCTAAATAGGTCAGAAGTGTGGGAAAATTCATTAAAAATCTTAATTCTGAACAGAAAACCAAAAAGTAGATAGAATTAAAAACTGAAATAAAGTCAAATATACTTATATGAGTAATAACTGTGTGTTTCAGTTCTCAAAAACGGCTCCATATTTTTCAGGAAAATTGATATCTTGGGAAATGCTCGCATAAAGATCGATCTAGATAGGTCAGAAGTGTGGGAAAATTCATTAAAAATCTTAATTTTGGAAGAAAAAAAACCAGCAATAATCAAATATCCTTGAAAAGACTCACCATAAAGACACTAAATTGCCTAAAGAACAAAAAAAATAGTAATTGCAAAAAGATTTGTATAAATTTTAATAAGGAATTACAACAATTCAAAGACCTTAAAAAATAAAACCAAAAGTTTGAAGCTTGGTACAAATCACCGTTAGAAACAATACAATATGAAAAGACCATATTTTATGTGAGTGAGATCATATTTATGTACATTAGTATTGCAAAACGTGGTCACACTTGTTAACCTTATTAAGAAAAATTGACGATTTTCAGGTATGGAGAAGCAAAACAAATTTATTTAAAAGCAAAAAACTGGTAATTGCAGAGATATTCGTTTTGACAAAATATTACAACCATTTTAAAACCTTAAAATAGAAAAGCAAAAGTTTGAAGCTTAGTAGAAATCAAATAATATTGAAAGGATTCTGTATGAAAACAAATTAAATTTCCTAAATAACATAAAATGGGTAATTGCAAAAATATTTCTATATATATTAACACGGAATTACAATAATTCCAAAACTTTAAAATCAAAACAAAAAGTTTGACGCTTAGTAGAAATCGTGAACAAACTGCAGTATGAAAAAACATTTAATTTCATAAAGAGCGAAAACTGGTAATTACAAAATATTTGCCAATGTTTGAAACTTAGTAGAAATTGTTGTTAGAAATTGGACTTGCTTTAATAATCAAAAGATTTTGAAAAGACAAAGTACTGAAAGATATTAAATTATTTAAAGTGAAATACTTTTATATATTCGAACAAAGAATTAAAACAATTTAAATAACCTTAAACAAAAAAACTAAATATTTTAAGTTTAGTAGGTATCGTTGCTAGAAATTGGACTTGCTTTAATAATCTTTGAAAAGACTTCAGTATGAAAATACAACAAATTGCCTGCGGTTAAAACGCAAGCGACAATTAGAATCCAAATATAGAATCCTGCCGCGTGCAAATCGTATAGATTAAAATTTATGACGTGCAAAAACGTTATATCCTAACAGATTATAACCAAATGTGACGTAATAAGTTAATGTAATATTTATGCATGATTATCTTTCGACAAGAATATCAAACAGTTAGAAGTACTGAACTGTAAGTAAGAGGCGGCCTGAGTCAATAGTAACCTAAAGATTCTAATTGTCTACAATGTTCAGAATACTCCCATTGCAACCTAAGTCCCTCAATAGTAAAGGGTTCTACATAAGGGTCTTTTCTTAAACCTTTTATTTGCATTTTTTTGAATATTGGCGAAAGAAGTTGATTTTTCTTGTCAGTATGTGACTTGATAAGATCATCTCTTTGTTTTTTTTCACCATCAGAAAAAGTAGATAGAATGAGTTTTTCAATGCAGCTAGTTAAAATAGTATCTTCACAGGACACTTTTTCATACTTCGTCCTGCAATAGGGGCAATCCTTTTTATTGTTTCCCCATTGAAGGATACAAGTTGTACAGAGAGTGTGCATGCATGGCAGTTTAACTGGTTTGACAAATACCTCTTTGCAAATGTGACAAGACAGATCCGATTTTAACAGATCAAGAACCGTCTTTAAAATCGGAAGCTTCTCTTCATTTATCTCCTTTTCATTGTCTTTTGACCTTTGGGTGGAAATACTTATATTTATCATTTTAGCTTATTAACTGTTACCACCCATTAAATGACGTATCAAGTTCACTTAATCAAAAGGAAAATCAAACTAATATTATAATTTTTAGATAGTTCTGAAGTTTAAAGTAAGCAATAAAAATTGTTGATCAGAAACGAAAAATATTTTTGCACTTGCTAGCTTTAGCAATTCTGAACCGAAAACTAAAAGAATAATAAAATTGAAAAATAAAAGAAAATAAAATATCCTTATATGTGAGTAATAACTGTGTGTTTCAGTTCTCGAAAACAGCTTCATATTTCCAGTAAAATAAGTTTCTTGGGATATGCTCAAATAAAAAACGATCTAGATAGGTCAGAAGTGAGGGAAAATTCATTAAAAACCTCAATTTTGGAAAAAAAACAGCAATAATAAAAATATCCTTGAATAGACTCAGTATAAGGACACTAAAGTGCCTAAAGAACAAAAAAACTGGTAATTGCAAAAATATTTGTATAAATTTTAAATAGGAATCACAACAATTCAAAAACCTTAAAAAAGAAAACCAATAGCTTAAAGCTCATTAGAAATCATCGTTAGAAATTGGACTTGCTTAATAATGAAATAGCTTTGAAAAGATACAATATGAAAAGACCATGTTTATGTGTCAAAAATTCAAAAACCTTCAACAAAAAACTAAAAGTTTGAAGTTTAATATACATCGTTGTCTATTAATGTAAATGTTTTTACTTTTATAACTTTAATAAATCAAATAATATTAATATTTTGATTACTAAATATCAGTATATGTATATTGAACCGACAATGCACATTCATCTGTATTTTTTTCAGCAAAGTGCAAATTATGTTTTGGCCTTAGGAAGGCATGGAGGTTTTGAGCATAACTTATGTTTTTTCTGCTCGTTTGGAGTTTGCCTCGGTTATTTATTGTAATTTTCTTTTCGTTTTAGGTTTCATTTATTTATCGATGATGATTTTTAGTTTCATGCTTGGTAGACTATTTTATTTTGCTCATTTTTTGTTTAATGGAGTTCTTGCTTTTCTTTGAAAGACTCATTTTGTGGAAAAAGTTTTTTTTGAATTAATTTCTGTTCGTTTTGAATGAACGAGTGAATGAAAACGAAATACTGAAATTTGGAAAGGAGTTTTTTCTGAACTTGCCGAGTGTAATCGAAGCTTAAAAAAAACTCCTCTACGATGCGGCTGTACCTGGGACTGAGCTTCCGAGAATTCAGGTGCCGAAGGCTTTGGAAAGCCATCTGAAGGATATGTTAAGTGTATTCGAGTAATGTGACGATGAAGACATACACCTACTGATGTTTATAATTCGTTCTCCAATTGATATACCTGTCATCCTTGCTTTGGTTTATTCGAGTTTGAACGCGAAATTGAAAAGAATGGAACACTTCTTAAAGACTGTTTCAAGTAAGTTTGATTCGTATGATAATCACTTTCCACCACTGCGTGCCCGTGCGACGTCGTCAACTGACTCTCACACCACTGTTGTTGTCTTTAAAGTGCCGTAAACACTTGTAAAAATGTGGGAAAGCCATCATAACCTGAATAAATTGTAAAGATAGCAAAGTATGACTTTTGCAGTAACGAAGTATTAAATTTCTTTGTGTAAGGAAACAAACAACATCAGCTAGATTCTGAACAATTGTACCCTTGACTCAACAAGGACCATAAAATGCAAATACAAATAGCGGACTGCCGTTTCAAACTCGAGGGGTCAACGACAAGGATATTACGCGATTTGAATCACATGACCAAACACAGGGTTTTTTTTAATAGAGAAAGCGGAAACCAAAATTTGAACTCATTTTCTATTTGAAAGAAATACGAATTGTTTGACACTGGGAGTAGAAAGGGGGGTCCGACTCGTGGCAGTACAAAATTTGGTTATCAAAAGAATGTATGTCCCATCAGTACACCAAATAAGGGCATGGAATCCCCAGGGAGAATGATTGCATAATCGCAGTGGAGTTAATGACCTAAATTTCCAAAGGTCAATTTATTTGATGTTGTTGTTGTTTTGGCCAAGTGCACGCTCGAGGCAAATTTTAAGACCTAACGGAATAGGAAACAGTAAGATCACGTGTTTCCTTCTCAGCCAATCAGCGAGTCGGATACATATTCTTTCTCAGCCAATCAGAGGCTTGCTTACATATGATTTTCCCCGTTACATAACAATTCACCCTTGAGATTTCGTATATAACGGACCTGCATTGTGATTAAATTATCAGAAAGTATTTTGACACAGTTGAAATAACAAGAATGGATATTTTTGATGAGCTTGAAGCATTGGCAACCTCAATTTACCATGTAAGTTCTGTTTTAGTAAATTTTTATTTTCAAAATAATATTATTTTCCTTGGTCACCCGCCAGTATATCTAAGCCCCCCCCCCCCCCCAACATCACTATGCAATCTTTATTCTCGCTAGAAAACATAAAATATGTTCTTTTTACCCTAAAAGCTAACCCCTCCCCCCACTGTTTTTACAATGATAATTCTCGCAAATAGAAATAATTCTCTTTCTCGATAAATTTAGACTTTTCTGTATTGTAATCTTTTCTCTAACTGAGACATTCGTCGCTGATGTTATTAACCCGCTCTGGTTTGACATAAGGCTCTCCAGCGCAAGATTATAATTAGCTCTGACCCTTTTTAAAGCACCTCCTGTTCGTTACCGTTAGCAGTTTAATCAAAGGTTTCTTAGATTCAAAAGGATGCCTAGTATATTTCGCGAAAGTTTTACTTTTTGCTTTTTGCTTTCAGTTAGAAAAAACTTGTTTTTATTTATTGGATAACTGAAAAAGAACCACAGCTTAGATCAATGCTTCGATGTTTGGCTAAATAAGTAAAGACTAAATAGTCACATTTTCAACGTTTAGTATTAAGGATATTTTCTTCAAATAGCTTAGAAACAAACTATGCCGGCTTTTGCAGGCTGAATTTTGAACGGCTAATAAGCCGTAATTCATCTGCATATGCAATATAAGATACATTAGTTCGTTCCTTAAAACATAATGAAAAATTAAATAAAAGTTTTTGGCATTAGGTTTTTTTCCAAACTGAGATTTATTTTTTTTTTCATACTTAAGGGATCAGGAAGGGTGTCTGTGCAATAGGGAGAACTATAAACCTTGGAAGGTTTAGACCATGGAAATTAGAATCGTGCGTTTATTATGAATCTCAGAGCTGTCAGTCCTGAAATGGCACCAAAAATGGCACCTTTGGTGCCATAAGGAACTATAAGGTAGCTTTATCAAGGTGAATCAAACAGTTTGCGGTGACGACCTGTAATAAGGAGCAACTCGGCCAAATACTAACTGAAAGTCTTAGAAAACGAAATTAAACTAATGTGTAAATATATGCGTTGCGTTGTTCGCGAAATTTTTACTTTTTGCTTTACTGAAATGAGATAAATGCTTTTCTAGACAAAATCATGGTTAGTGGGGATGGGGGTACTAATTTTCCTTCTGTAAAAAAGGGGGAATTATCTCTTATTTGAACTTTTATTTAGCCCCATTCATATACGGAATAATTTCTGTTCGTTTTAAATTTTAATGGCGCTCCTTACTTTCAGTTAGAAAAAACTTGTTTTTATTTATTGGATAACTGAAAAAGAACCATAGCTTAGATCAATGCTTCGATGTTTGGCTAAATAAGTAAAGACTAAATATTCACATTTTCAACGTTTAGTATTAAGGAGATTTTCTTCAAACAGCTTAGAAACAAACTAGGCCGACTTTTATAGGCTGAATTTTGAACGGCTAATAAGCCGTAATTCATCTGCATATGCAATATTATGCAATATAAGATACATTAGTTCGTTCATTAAAAAAAAATGAAAAGTTAAATACAAAATGTTGGCAATAGGTTTTTTTTCAAACTGATATTTAATTTTTTTTTTCATACTTAAATGATTAGGAAGGGCGTCTGTGCAATACGGAGAGCAATAAACCTCCTAGGTGAGACCATAGAAATTTGAATCGTGGGTTTACTATGCTTCTCAGAGCTGTCAGTCCTGAAATGGCACCAAAAATGCCACCTTTGGTGCCATAAGGAACTATAAGGTGGCTTTATCATGGTGAATCAAACAGTTTGCGGTGACGAACTGTAATAAGGAGCAACTCGGCCAAATACTAACTGAAACTCTTAGAAAACGAAATTAAACTAATGTGTAAATATATGCGTTGCGTTGTTCGCGAAATTTTTACTTTTTGCTTTACTGAAATGAGATAAATGCTGTTCTAGACCAAATTCTGGTTAGGCTGGGGGTGGGGGTACTAATTTTCCTTCTGTAAAAAAGGGGGAAATCATTTACCATACTAACTTTTTTCTCTTCTTTTTTAAGGACAATTATGAAGAATGTATGCCCCCTCCATCTAAGAAAGCGAGAGAGGACGAGGCAACCCCCGTGAGACCATCCATTATTAAGTATGCTGGCCCTTACACGACCCCAAAACAAGTGTTGACTGTCCAAGTTTCATGTCTGCAGGCAACAATACAACCAGGTCGAAAATTAAAGAGCGAGTGGGCAGCTGATTTCCATGGACCTTTAATACCTGTCCCGTCTACACAAGAGTATGATGTTACTGCACCGTTCATCCTCCAACACGTGCTACCCGGGCCATCTGGCACTCAGGTGCAGCCAGGATTTGTAAATGTGAGCATTTTTACCTCTACTTATAAAAATATATATCTATTTTCTTCCAATGTTTTTTTTAGTCTTTTCTTTTTCACTATTTTTCAACACTGTAAAAGTGTCTCTCAGAGATATTTAAAAAATTTTATTTTCTCTATAGTCCTACACCCCTTGTTTTAAATTTCTCTGCCCCCCCTCCCTCAAAAAAGATAGCTTTTTGCGCCACGGTGCAGGCCGGGAAGTGCTGGTGGGCCCGGGAAGCGTCGGTGGGCTCGAGAAGCGCTGCAGGAAGTGCCGGGGGAAGCGCCGAGGGTTCCGACCACGGGAAGTACTGCGAAAAGCGCCGCGAGAAGCGCCGCGGGAAGCGCCGTGGTCATCTCTAATCAAAAAAAAAACAGTAGGGCTGATTTGAACACTGAAAATAAGCTATTTTTTGAACAAAATCAAATTACAACTTCTATGTAATGTGTTTTAGATTGTAAATATCGTATATTAGGTTGGAAATTGGAACTTTCAGAATATCACTGGAGTGGGGAACAGTGAATTAACCAAATGCTACTATGTGCATACTGCTACTACTACTACTACTAAGTGCTGACTTTAAATAATAATATGTAAATTATAATCCAAATTTTAAACAGTAGGGGTGATTTGAACACTTTGAAAATAAGCTATTTTTCATTTATAGGTTGGACCATTGGTCCCATAGTCATTGTCACCGTCCTCATCAGTTGGAGAAGGAGAGGACCTCTCAAACATTTCACTGGAAATACCGTCGTCGTTTAATATTGATGAGTTTTTAGTTGATTA
This sequence comes from Artemia sp. Qi Xiang Cuo, assembly GCF_049724085.1. NCBI lineage: Eukaryota > Metazoa > Arthropoda > Branchiopoda > Anostraca > Artemiidae > Artemia > Artemia sp. Qi Xiang Cuo. Next base: position 6,646,810 of record NC_142805.1, read on the forward strand.
TTTTAATGTAGATTATAGCACAGTTGAGCAGGGGGACTTACCTTTGCTAAGTCCAAACACACTACATCTTTTGGACGATTTTACAAATGAATTAACTGGAAACCCTCCTCCTCCTCCTCCTCTAGCCTCCGATACTCTAACGAATCCACATCAAACAACTGAAGTGGAGCATTCGCATCCCCCAAATATTGAACAAAGTGGGGGAGGGGGAGGGGGTGTTGATAATATACAAGAGGGGAGGGGGTAATGTCCAATTTACAACTTTTCCAGACTTTCAGCTGTCAAATTCAATATTAAATAATATAGTTGTCTACACTGTGACTTTTGGGGACCCTTTAAATTCACTAATGGGGGAATTTTTGTGTTTGATCCCGTAGAAATTGTGCATGACTATGTAGATAGAATTCGTGCACTGATGGAGAATCAAATTCAATTGTGGGGGAGGGATTCAATTAAGGTTTCAATTGTTTTAAAGGTGTTTTGTTTAAATGAGGGGAAAAGCGAAGTTTACCATCATTATATACATTCCGAGATGCGTTTGATCTATCCTAATTTAGATAATTTTGAGGGTGCCTTTTGCGAGTGGGTAGGTCAAATTATTGCGCATCTCGAGAACTTTAACGAAAATGGGAGCGGCTCTGTAGTTCTTTATGTTGAAAATTTAAGCATTAATATTCGTAAATTTAAGAAAGATTTTATTTTAAGAGGGGAGTGGGCCAAGGGCAGTAAAATATAATCCAGATCTAGAAGGTTGTAAAGGTGTCCAGGGGATTTTTTATGAAACAGGTCAAAAATGTTTCAAGTACGCTTTCCTCATATCAGCATTCGAGCCTCTAGCACGTGACGCTACCAAGACGAATTTAGACGATTGGGCTGTACATTGGAAGGAAGGGTCCAATTTCCCCATTGTAGATTTCACTTGTTTAGAGGGAAAATACCCAGTAACGCTAAGATCCGTTGATAATTTGAAAGGGCTAATGCCCATTTAAATATCGATGTTATTGTGTTTCAACTTGAAACTGAATTTTAAGATGGGTCTCATTCAAAAGAAAAGGGGGTGGTTTTCCATGTAAGAGGTCCGTCGATTGAATGAACCGGAAGCTGGGTTTGGCCGTTGTACATACGACCGTCTATTGACCTTGACCATTCAATTAGTCATTTTAACCCGATTACAGATATTAGCAGAGTTCTGGGGGGGGAAAGAAAATGGGGGGAACGTTTTTACTGTCCGACATTTCTACCTCGATTCTATCGCGATGTTAAATTACGGTATCATATTAAATATTGCAGACAACAAGTTTACCAGACAGTAGAACCAGTTTCAGTGGATAGGTCCATTTTACACTTTATAAAATTCCAAAACAACCTCCTCCAATGTAAGAACATACCTTTGGACTGTGAAACTAAGCTGGTGGAGGTGAACGATCCTCGATTTACAAACCGAATCAAAGAACACCAGGCTATTGCAGTGTCCTATGCCCATGCCCAAAGAGACAGTTCTAACACAATGCGGTTGTAAGAAATAGTAGAAACATTGGATGAGGAGGAGGACGAGTGCATGGTCAAGGCACTGACTAAACTAATTGGCACGGCTAATGTTGCTATTTCTCGTTTGAGAAATACCCATTATCCAATGGTGCTGTCTGCAGAGGATCCTCTCGCGATTAAAAAGAAAAAATATGTTGGGTGTGTATGGGGGAGTTGGGAGCGGGGGATAAAGGGACTAAATGGAAAAGAAGCGGTGGGAGGGGGAAAGTCAGAGACCATAATCACTTGTGGAAGGAAAGATCCTCGGGGGGTAGCAATTTTATAGGGGTTGCGCATCAATCGTGTAACTTAAATGTTAGCCAACAGTTTTTTATTCCTGTTTTTATTCACAACTCAAATTACGACTTAAAATTTATTTTACCGGCACTGGCATGTATGCACAGGGAGGGAGGGGGAGTAGATAGTCCATGGGTAAACAGTTCATTTACCAATAACATTATTCCCAAATCGGCCGAGAAGTTGTTGCTTCTCGAAATGAAATGACAGGCAGTGGATAATGGGCATAAGTTTTGGAATAAAATCAGGTTTTTAGATTCCTTTAGTTTTTTTCTCAAGGCATTGAGTCAATTGATTCAAGTGTAGAAAAGCGACAATTTTGATAGCTTTTCCTTGCTTAAACAGCACTTTCCAGACAGTGAAATGTATGACCTATTGACCTGCAAAGGTGTATATGCATATGACTATTACTGTTCTGGCGCTCGCTTAAGTGAGGTGAAACTACCTCTAATTGAAGCTTTTTACAATTCACTGACCAGTAGTGAATGCACAGCCGAGGAGTATGAGTTTGCCAAGAAGGTGTGGGCTAAGGGGAATTGTAAAAATGGTTGGGATTATTGTAGACTGTACTTGGCCAGTGACGTTTTAACTCTGTTGGATATAGTCTGTAAGAACACAGACCAAATCTATTCAGAGTTCGGGTTAGATATAGGCTACTATTTTTCCACACCACAGTTAGTGATGGATTTGATTTTAAAAATTAGTAGGGAGGAAATAGGCCCAATCACCGACGTAGATCAGCACCTTTTTGTAGAGCGTTCAATGAGGGGAGGGTATGTTTTTCATGGGGACCGCGTCTTATCAACCGATCCGAGCGGACAAACGCACCGGTGTAAAGTCAAATACAGTGTTCTTGGACATGAACTCATTGTACCCCTCGGCAATGTCTCACTACTCTTTGCCGTGTGGGAACTATCAATGGCTTGAGAATCCTTGTGAGTTCCCCGACATTACCACGGTCGAGGACAATGGGCCACAAGGATGGTTCTTTGAAATTGACGGGCACATTCCTCTGGCGCTTCACGATTCAGTCAGAGATTTTGTTTTTCCCTGTATCAATCGACCTGTGAGCAGTGACTCACTGAGCCCCTAAAATCGATCATTGGTTGAGGATATGGGGATTCACTGGACTCCATCTAAGCAAAAACTGATTGCTGATTTGGACCCGAAGGAGAATATCGTTGTTCACCATGTACTTTTGCACTGGATGGTGAACAATGGTTTCAAGATCCCCAAAATACATAGGGTCCAGCATTTCAATCAGCGACCATACTTGAAAACGTGTATCGATACTTTTGTCGATAAACGCTCTAGGACAAACTCCAGAGTGGAGAAGGAAATGTACAAACTGATTCTAAATTCAGCGTTTGGCAAAATGTGTGAAAGCATACGTAATAGATCTCACTGCGACGTCGTGACTGACCCTCTAGAGTGTGCACGAATTATTGCCGATCCCAATTTTACATCGTTCACGAGAATAGAGGCTGGCATGGTTCTTCTACATAGGAAAAAGAGAAATGTGGTACTGAACAAGAATATAGCGGGCGGCAGTTCAGTACTAGAAATTTCCAAAAAGCTCATGTTGTCGTTTTTTTAAAATGTGTTCAAGGTGCAAAGGCCCCCGGAGGGGGAGGTTCAAGTTTACCATGGGGATACAGATTCTCTGCGGTTAAAGGTAAATGGGACCGAAGATTTATTGGGTGATCTAGAAAAGGGGGAACACATCAGCTCTCGGATAAATTTCACCAACTGAAATCCGTCCCACTACCCCGAGTTGGTGAAACGTCAAGCCCCCAACCAACTATTAATGTTAAAATCAGAGACGGGGATTGATTTGATATCCAGGGGGGTGTTCCCGGGTCCCAAAGTTAATTGCGTTAAAACTCATAGTGGGGATAAAAAGCAGGCGTGTAAAGGGGTGCCTACACATTTTGTAAAGAGCAATTTCAACATGAGGGTGTACAGTGACTGTGTAGAAAGTAGTCTAGTGTAAAGAGAACATGTGCTTGTACGTCGCTACTAATATTATAGAAATGATACCATAAGAATGGAAAAGAATGCAATTTTATTTAAATTTGACAAATTCTATGGGATTACCAATGGTGTAAGTTTCCTGCTAAAAAGCCAAAATCATCTTTCAGACCAAGTTGAATAACTTGCCTCTCGCAATCAACTTGGTCTGAATAAATTAACCTAACCAACTAATCTAATCCAAGCACTAACCACCCAACCCGTTCATAAATTAACTAACCCAACCAACCCGTTCATAAATTAACCACCTCTAACCCAATCTAACCACCTTAACCCAACCTAATCTGTAGCAGCAGCAGCAGTGACGACAACTATTGTACAGTTTTTTTCGCCCCCGCGGGTCCCCGGGGGTGGGGGGCCCTGCCAGCAGCCGGCTCCCGGGGGATGAGGTTCCCGCCCGCGGCCGCCCAGGGGGGGGGGGTCCCACCCACGGCCGGCCTTCGGCCCCGCGGCCCTGGGGGGCCCACTTTTAAATTCATAATGTTCAACTGTGCTAGTTCATGTGTTTTTTTTTTCAAGTGTTGTTGTTTTTTGTACGGAAAAGTGTTTGTGTTTGCTCAGCTGAGTGTACATAAAGTGTTTAACTGTTGAAAATCGAAGTGCAATGTTCTTGCTGTTGATGGAAAAAAAGTTTTTTTTTCATGTTGTACATAAATTGTCATTTTTATCGTCGTTGTCGTCAGGTTCATGTTGAACAAATAGAGTTTTCATGCAGTGCAAATAAATGCTGCCATGAAATTTTGTCAACTGTTCATGTTGAACAAGTGTCATTTTTATCGTTGTTGTTCATGTTGAATAAATCGGCGTTTTCATTTTGCCGAAATAAGTTATCATTTTTATAGTTGTCAATTGTTCATGTTGAACAAATAGAGTTTTCATTCAGTGCAAATAAATGCTACCAAGAAATTTTGCCCAACTGTTCTTGTTGAACAAGTGTCATCTTTATCGTTGTTCATGTTGAACAAATCTGCGTTTTCATGTTGCCGAAATAAATGCTGCCATGAAATATTGTTTTTTGTTCTTGTTAACTTACTAGATAGATCAATGGGAAAATTATTACTACTACTACTACTACTTATTCATTGAACACGTATTATTTACAGTTAGTTATAGTCCGACTGTTGTCAGCAGCAGCAGCAACAGCATGTATCAATCTAAAACAGCCTTCAGATTATTTCTGTGTAGGCCGTCAATTTCAGGGAAAACAACACTTTTAGCTAAAATAATTCAAAATCGTCGGAAAGTGTTTTCGGAAAAACCGAAAAAAATCTACAATCGCTATAGCGTTTGTCAGGAGTCCTGTGATAAAATAAAAGCTATTACCACAGCTATACCAATACAATTCATCCAACGACTTGATGTTTTCAATAATTTTGAACTGAACTCATGGCTGATCATTGATGATTTGCCTGAAACCATTGAACAGTTTTCAAATGAAATATTACAACTGTTCACCGTTCGCGCCCACCACAAACACATTTCAATAACCCTAGTTCTACACAATGTGTCTCATCAGAGGAAATGTATGCTAACAATTGCTTTGAATTGCACCGTCCATATTATTTTTCAATTTTTTTGGGATTTAAGCTCGGTAATTACTCTCAATAAACAGATATATCCCGGCACTCTTTAATTTCTGTTGTCACCGTACACTCAAGCGACTAGCAAGCCCTACGGATACATTTTGCTGGATCTTAATCAGAGCATGCACGAGGATCTACGTGTAGTCACCGAAATTTTCAATAATGAAATTACAGTATATCTTCCGGTGAACAGTAGAAAAGGCTATTACTTGTCGTTATGACATTGAAGAAACTACACGAACAACGGCATTTATTTTCCGTTTTAAGCACTTCAAAACCCTTGCTTAGGAAGGCTATACTCAAACATGGGTTCGAAAAGGATTTAATTAATCTAATATATAAGCTTTGTTTAAATTGAACCGATGTAAATTTTCAAATGTCATACGTTTTCGTAAAACTAAAAACGAAATCCCATTCAAAAGTCCATGCAGAGGATATTAAAAACAATGGAAAAAATTTAAAAAGAAAACGTGTCCTTTAAGTGGCTAATGTCTTTTTCACGATTTTACTACAGATAATCGCTGGACTTGTAAACAGTTTTCTCTGGAGAGAGAGAATGGCAAAACCCTATAAATTGACACCATTTGAACTTGTCCTCCCGCCCGTCGAACATTTT